>NC_054059.1:48155462-48458492 GCF_017639655.2 Falco naumanni
TCCCACTCCATGCTGGGGCTGTGTACCTTGCACTTGTGAGCATTGCACCTTCGTTTCCACAGCAATCCAGTTCACATTAACAGGGAGGGCTACAATCCTGGCTTTTGCTTTCATGCAGGCAATGCAGGCAAAACACCCGCAGAGAAAGAGTCTTCTCCGCTGACTCTTCACCAGAAGGCTGGTAACATTCATTACCTTCCATTGACTATGTGTTCATGAGAGGAATGGTGGATAATAAACACCTCAGTTCTTTTCTGTCTCTGGGTCTGAATATCCTCCTTCAGAAAACCTAAATTGCAAGCCTATTCCATCAGCCTTAGTTTGGAGTCAATTTGTCTTGTACTGAGTATATGTCATCCCTATACTCTTCTTCAATCCCATTGAATCAAGACTTTGCCTATCAGCTGCCCGGTGAACACATTTGTACTCCCACGGAATAAGCTGAGATAAATTAATTTGGTTTTCAAAAATGAGAGGTTCTATTATACAAGCTTTAGACAAAAGGTGCCTGGTAGAATTGGAGTTGCTTTGCAGTAGGAACAATTTTCATTTTATTGTTAAAATAAAGAAAACAACAGCACTGCAAAACTGGGAAAGAAACGCTAAATTCACTCAGTAGAATCCAAATGTGGAAGATTTTATCTACCTGTAGGGAGACAACAGTGCAACATTACTGGCTCCCTTCTATGATATGTGGGTGAAAGCTTGCATTTTAATTGCTGCACAGCCCTTCTTGTCTGTGTTTGTGCAGGACTGTAGCCCTCTTCACAGCAGCCATCCCTAGTTTTCCAAGTGACTGCCCTGCACAGGACATGTTACAATGTCTGGGCACATTCAGAAGGGCCTTCAGGTCCTGGAAAAAGTACTAAGCCAAAAAGCACCTCAGACAAATCCCAGAGTATTTGGTCTATCTCAGGTCACCACTGTAGCTGTGCAGGGAAAGTGCTTGATACTACTGTCCTGTAAAAACAATCACAAGCTGCTTGTGTTTGGCAGTGCTTGTATCTGTTATTAAAGGCTCTTTTTATTCGTACAGGTATGGCTTACCCAGATGGAGAAGGATGATAAATCACCGTGCTACTTTCTGAAGTTCAAACTCCATTTTACTTTGGAGTAGAGGTTTTGATAGGAAGATGGTTTGTTGATAGAGATAGCCCATCTGTAACAGGTAGCGCTGGAGCTTCAGTTATGTCCCTGCCCATGCAGCACAGCTGACCTAATATCAAAAATCTCCTACCTCAAAACAGAGGTTTCCTATTTACTTTCTGAATGACCCTTTCTTTAAAATGCTTATAAAAAGCTAATACAGAACAAATCAATGAGCTCTGTGACACCAACATAAAACCCTGTCCTTCGTAGGAATAATATCAAGTATAATTATATGCACAGTCTGAATTCATAGCAAAATTCTTTAACACAATATTTGATGGGAAACAATTTAAAAATATGAGGTATATTTAATTACGTATAATATGACAGTGCCCGGAGGCCCTAACTGAGCTAGGGATGTGGTTGTGATACGCTTTGTAGAAACACATGGTAGGAGACAGTTGCCTCACTTTACAGGCTATCTGAACAGAGTGGCAGCAAATGAGAAAGGGAACAGATTGAACGATTTGACCCTGCTCAGTAGCTCTGCAGCAAATAGAACACAGCTCCCCTGATTCCCTTTTCAGCTGCTACTCTTCAGCCCCCGTTGCCTTTGCTCTGCAAGAAGAGGAAGACTGGATGGATGCATAAGCATGTATACATGACCAAGTCACTGACGTACGTTACATGAGCAAGTTTGTATACACTTATAACTCTGAAACATACCTACAATCCCCAAAAGATTTGCATGGACTACAGAGGAATTTAACGTTCCTCTTAATGTGGCAGTCTAGTCAAATGTCTTAAAAGGTAAAGGCAAATCAGGTTAGAACTAAATTGAAGAAAATATTATCAAAATCACACACAAACACAGAACACCTAGGGGAGCTTTCAAGCCCAAGGTGTTAAACAACATGACATCAACATAGAAAAATAACATTTCCAAATTTCATCACCCAGTTCCTGTTCAAGAGAACATTTCTAGCTAGATAAACCTTTCCATTCTCAAAAACGTGATTAGTCCCTAATTCTAACAGCAAACATGTCCCAAAATGATATAAATAAAGCAATTCAACAGTTACTGGCCCACACAGCAGCTGGACCAGATGGCATCTCTATACATTTTTAAACAATACAACATAATACTGTATTAACACATCTACTTGCATAAGTATATGTAGAGATACAAGACAATAGCAATACTTGACACTAATCCTAAGGAAATCAGCATGGAAAATATCTTGCCTTCTAGAGGCTATCAAGAACCCTCAACAGTGATGGCAAAATACTATTATATATCTGTGATAAAAGATTCTATCACTTTGTCTGACATTATTCTCATTGACTTGCTAAGTATTACTTACCAGTGTGCCACCAACATCAATATTAAGTAGTTGTTAAATATTCTACATTATTTATAGTATGAAAATATGAATAGCTTCTCAGTTTTGAATCCGCTAAGCTCTATAGAGTCTCCTCAAAGTATTTACATTACCCTTCAGAAGTGATATCACTTTGGTTTGGAGGTTGAGCACACTTCTTTTACAAGTATTTCAAAACCGCAGCCTCTAGCTTGCTACCTCCCCACCTCTGATCTACCAGAGATGTCCAGCAGCTCTTTCCTCCATGGCATTGCCTTTGGAGCCACCCACAAGGATCCTGGTATGACCATCAGACCATCCTCCTGTGGGCCTCTCCTGTTTTTCAGAAACCTTACTTTTCTCTGGAAGAAATAACTGACAGGCATCTGCCTCACACCAAGACCATGCAGATGTCTATTCATGCAACATTTCTTGACAAATTAAGAACGTAAACAAAGTGAGGGAATTCAGAGAGAGTGCTACACAATTTTCTTGCCTTTCTAAAGCCAGTAGGGGAAAAATACCTTTTATTTCATTGTGATAGCCCAGTCAAACCAACCGTGCACAGTATTTTTTTCCTAATGTATGTCAATATCCAGCTGAACTCATAAATCTCTGTCTTGTCTAATGAAGATTTCTGACATGCCAAACTTAGCTGCTGGCTCAAAATGTCTCACAAGAAGAGCAAATCCTATAGATTTCAAATTGAAAAGAATTTACAGCAGCTTCTCCACAAGCTGTCCTGCCCTCCCTCCAACAGCCAACTGCTCTCTAATCCCATAAAATCCTCTCCTGCCTTTGTCATCCACCTCCTACCCAGCCTCTGAAGCACAGGACTTGCAGAATTTGTTCAGTAGCCATAATGAAGTTGGAAGCCTGAGCTCTTAAATAAAAAACGTCAAGACAGAAGCAAAAAGAATAGAAATAAGTCAAAAACCTGAAACATCAAAAGCTCATCTGGTTTCCAGTTTAAAGGTGTTGGGCCCTGCACTTTGCCTTTCCTTCATCACATGCTTCAGGAGAAGGGGAACACTACTCACACCTACACTAACAACAGACTGAGAACATAAAGAAAATTTGTTTTTCAAAATCCCCAAACACTTTAGTTCTTAGTTCAAGATTTTGTTTGTTTGCTTGCTTAAATTGTGGAGAAAATCTGAGTAAAAGTTGTTGGGTTTGAGGGGGTTTGGTGTTTTTTTCAGAATTCCCTGTTGAAAATAAATTCTCTTTTCCAACCAATCCTGCCTGCCAACTAGGTGTGCCATCAATTCAATGGCAAATTTGTGTCAGACCATCTTGTTGAAAATTTGGCAGCGCACTGCTACATGTGAGCATTCACAGAACACCAGCGTTTTCTAGGCTTCCTGCCAAACGAATGCTTGGGAGAATGTATGTATATACTGTATACCTGCAGTCTTCAAAGGATTAGCTTTGAATTACCTGAATTGTTTTGAGTTTGAGACATCACTAGGTTATATTAAATTACAAAATATGTAAAAATAAGACCCTGTGCTTGCTTGAACTAGCAACTCTGCCACTTTTACCCTTGTGACTTTATCTGTGATGACATTTGCTTTTTTTGTGATCTTCTATTTAACAATTCTTCCAGGAGTTGCTTTTCTTTTTTCTCAGACTTGATTTTCAGCTTCATTGTTTTGCATTTTGCTTGGCTGCATAAAAGGTGCATACATCCGTTGCACTCTTTGTGAATGGGATTTTTTCCAAACATCATTTATTTAAGGTCTTCACAGCATTGGTTTTTTAAGGCTTTTTAATCTTTCTCTTTTAACCCGATCTATTTGCTACCTCCCAAAGATGTCACCTCAGCCTTGTCCTCCTCTCCTTTCCATTTTTATCCCTCTTTATTGCCCCCGTTTTCCAATTTATATTATCACCACCCTTCTCTAGCATTACCTTCTTGGAGAAGCACACCAGTTTTACCTCCAGGAAACTGAACTAAAGCTAGAAATAAACTGGTTTGAATATTTTATTTTTCTTGAATAGGAGCTGAGCCTACATGAGCATTTTGAAATGTTATTGAGCTCAAAACAGTATAAAACCAGAATGGTTTCTGTTGCTGCAGAATCCAAACTGAAACTGAACCAAAAGATACACTGGTTTAATTGCCTGCCCACATACACATCCGCAATGCTTGCCTACCCTCACTCCCCACTCTCACATGCCATATCTGCTATTATTTTTTGCCATTCTGTCATCCCTCATCTCATAGCTGTTGCTCTTCTCTCTCTTAACTCCCAGCCACTGCTGTCTTTGGAGCAAGTCTTCCTTATCTTCCATACTTCAGTCCCTCTAAACCATATCTTTCACACAGGCAGGAATGTCTAATGCTGCTTTGCCAACAGCCTCTCCTACTTCAATCCTTGCTGAGATCCTCTCTGCTTCCATTTCTAGCTGTTCCTCTTTTCCCACTCTTCCTCCCTTGAATGGAGCTGCCAGTGAGTTATTTTCACTTTTCTTCCTCTATGCCTTTCTATTGCCTACATCAGTTTTCCTTCTTCACCCAAGTTTCCCCAAACTCTGCTCTTGTTCTTTATTATTTCCAGGTCTATTTCAACATCATCCACCAGTCCCTCAGAAATGCACACTGCCACACACTTTCTCCAGGACTTCCAATTCTTTTTTAGCCAGTGAGGAAAACTGTCAGCTGTGGCAGTATCTCTGAGCTCTTTTTCCCTTTCTTTCACATAGACAGGACATTAACTCTGGCTGGGTTGTACATAGCTGCAAAACAATTGTCTTCCCTGCTTTCCCTTCTTATTAAAACAACAGGGCAGGCTCATGACCTGAACTAGTTGTGCCAGAAGAAACACTGAGCTGCTCAGGTAGTACCTTCTGTGTGTCCACACAGCAGCCCCCATGTTTTTTCACCTATAAGTTCTATAACACTTCCCCTTCCCTTCCCTTCCCTTCCCTTCCCTTCCCTTCCCTTCCCTTCCCTTCCCTTCCCTTCCCTTCCCTTCCCTTCCCTTCCCTTCCCTTCCCTTCCCTTCCCTTCCCTTCCCTTCCCTTCCCTTCCCTTCCCTTCCCTTCCCTTCCCTTCCCTTCCCTTCCCTTCCCTTCCCTTCTCTTCCCTTCCCTTCCCTTCCCTTTTCTTGCAGTATTTCCAAAAAGTGTATCTTCTTTTTTTGCTAGCCCTCACACATAGCACTTTCCTCACCCGTATCTATCCAGACTGATGCTTTAAAGGTCATCGCTTTCATTTTTAGAGGAAGGTTCTTCATGGATTATCCCCTGGTCTTCTACCATCTCTTCTTACTCTGTACCAAAAGTAAGCCTCTTAAGAGGTTCCCACCCATAAAATCTTTTACTAGGCAGGTTGAAAGCCTCTCAGAATGAATTTTCAAACACTTTCATGCTTTGCTTTCCACTCTCCCAGATGCTCAGGAGCCACTCTCTGTAAATTTCTACAAACCAAGTCATTATCTTCCTTTAATGCTCTCTTTAAAGCCCTCCTTTTCTGGGATGCCTACAAAGGATTTGCCAACATTTAAACTTCTGGTATGCTGAGGTCACTGCCTATGATGCTGACTAATATTTTCTGTGTTTCCTGGTGTTCCTCCATCTGCCTGTCTCCATCTGTTTTTTCCTTGCTTACCCTCATAACCTGCTCGGAGGCAGGACTGACTTGCTGCTCCCTGCTTGTGCAGCAGCTGCAGCCCCGGGGTCCCCGGCCAAGGCTCCTGCCCATGGGTGCGCTGCTCCCGCACACCGCACGCGATAGCCGTGCCCGTACCCCGCTGAGGATCTCCCTACCTGCCATACTGAGGCGTTTGTCCTGCGGCTGCTCCTGGGCTGACTGCCGGCTTAGGCAATCTTTTGCCTCTGCTGCCGTATGTTCAAACATTGCTTATCGTCACCGGTGGAAGTGATTTCGTTGACCTCACTTAGTCAATATCAAAAAACACCAAACAATTTGGCAGAATAAGATGCCCTCTGTGGGACAGCTTCCCCACAGCATGTGTCTGTCTCAGAGCCAGCTTTGCTAGTCCATCCGTTTAATTCACTCAGAAAATCACATTGAGAAGGTAGGACATAAAGAGACCCATTTGCCTGTTGAACTAATCTAAGCCTTTTTATTTGCTGCAGTATAAGTAGGGACCAGTGAAGAAAGATGATTTAGCATAAAAACCTGCCCAGCATGCTGATATGAAAACTATGAATAGATCAGTGTTAGACGCACAGGACAGGTCATGACAGTGTAATGGCTGTGAGAAAGGAGACTGCTAACACCTCAGCTGAACTAAATGAATTCTCCCCAGGTCTCTCTCTGGAAATTTAAAGACACAAATGAGAATTCTAGCAATAAACACAAGATTTGACCAGCTAGACCCAGAGCGGGTCATGCAGGAGGATGGTGGCATGGATGAAAGTGACAAGAGCACTAGGATGCAAGGGTAACAGTGAAATAGGGCAGAAACACACACCTGGTGCCCTTTCTTCACAGTATGGCAAAGGCTGATAAAGTTTTGTTGTCCTAAATTTAATTGCCAGAAATCCAAACATAAACATATTGTATTAAACTCCTAGCTTCTGCTGCCTGCAGTGAAGGGGGAAAAGTCATTACATTTTTTGGATGATTGGACTCCAGAAATCCCAGATATCTAAAGATGTGATGCAGAGGATCATTAATCTACTTATATAGACATATATTTATATTTATATTTATATTTATATTTATATTTATATTTATATTTTATATATATATACACACACACACATATAGATCATGTCCTGGTCTATAACAAAACTATGAAAATACAAGTAAACAAAAAAGCATTTACTGTGGGACAAATGAGACCGTACTCTTACCTTCATTTAGCAGTGTTCATAGCTTTCACAGGTGTGCTCCCTGCCCACAATATGGTGGCAATGCACAGTCATACAGCCTCCTACTTCATTCAGACTGGGTCCGCATCCATCCTGATGACGTTTAACACAATATTTTTGATTATCATCTCTGTAAACTGTTTAATTTGCAGCTTTCTAAATGCAATCTCTATAACCTTATAAAGATGGGCACTATCCTGTTCCCATTCAAATTCTCCTTACGAATTCACTCCTTTGAGGCTTACACATTTAACAGGTGAAAAATTACAAGAGAGAAAAAAGAAAAAATCTCTAACTGAACATGTTAGAACATGAGAACTCTGAGTTTCTCATGGCATGTCAGAGAATCCCAGAAAATAAGATTGCAAAGGCCCTCGAGAGGACAGCAAGTCTTTTGGCCCAGTTCAGTTGTGTATCAAACTTTCTTCTTAAAACTTCCCCATTGCAGTGTTTATCTTTCAAGATAGCAGAAAAAATGTTCTGTCTTCTTGTTAGAATGTTAGGGCTTTCTTCATTTTTATAGAAGGCAGAGCATAATTTCAGGCCATGAAAACAGAGCTCTCACCAGTAGATTCTGTAAGTGTCTGTGCTTTCCAAGTGCCTCCTTTCCATTAGAAGGAAAGACATTCCTCAATTTCATCATGATTTTTCTCCTACATTAACTAATGCTCAGGTAGATCCTAACACTTTTATCCTTTGAACATGTTTAGACAGGCTTTTAGTCCTTCATTCATATTATTTTCAACAGCTATACACTAGTGTTCCAAATTTAGAAGCATTTGGAAATGTAATTAATGCTGTTTGTCCTTACTTCTAAACAGAGGAGATAAATAAGACCTAGATAACACAGAACCCTCACTTCTCAGTTATTCAGTATGTAGTTCATAAATTCCTTAAAGTTATAGTTCAAGACTTTCCAAATAATGAGGGGCTTAAAATATTTTCACTCTTAAGCTTTTCATGACATAAATTTTACAAAAGCACCTAGTCCATCTATAAAATCAAGATTCTTCTAAAGGTTTCAGATTAGATGTCCCAAAATGGAGACATTCAAAATTATCTGTCATCACTGCTATATTTTTAGGATGTTATGCCTTCAAATTAAGTTAATGTACCTTTTTGTCTTATTATTTAGACTTCATCAAAAGCTTCTTCTAAAGGGCAGCAGTTCTATCGATTTAGAAATAGCATTCCAAGGTTTTTAAGGCTTTCTGCTAGGAACCATTCAGAAGCTAGTAGTAGAAGAAAACAAATAAAAGAGTGAGAAAACAAAATGTCTGGTTAAACACCTTCCTCTGGATATCTTGTGGCATCTCGTACAGTTGAAGAAAATAAGGCCATGTGTGGTCTTTGGAGGAAAGTTAGTCCAATGCCAGCCTAGGAGCTGCAGGACACAGGCAAACTGCTTTGTTGTATTGCTGAAGTACAGTCAGGATCCAGATGCAAAACTGAATTCCTGATCTTTACATAGGTTGGTGTAGGATTTTTGAGTCTCTTCATTTTATAATGTAAATAATTTGGACATTAGCTCAAACTGTTTGCTGATATTCAGAGGGTCTGGGGAAGAGACACTGATGACAGCTTGTTTCATACGGATGTAGTTATGAGGGATGGACGCAAAGTCCTCCTTCCCCTACACACTGGAAATTGCATGGTGGAGGCCAACTTCAGCCTCAGCTCAAGGCCCACTGTGGGCAGAAGGGCCTCCAAGAGCACCTCTTGGGGCCACAGTCCCAGCAGTTGCCTTCCTGTCTTTTTGGTTTTCTGTTCCTCTTTACCTTCTGTCTCTTCCTTGGTGGCCACCTCAGTGAAACTGGGGAGAGGTCTGTGTTCCCAGAGCTCAGGGAAAACCCTTTCAAACACATGGTCTCGGCTACTCCTGGTTTTGCCAAGCTGGTTGGCGATTTAAGCATCAGTTCTAATAGCACCTTCTGACATTAAGCAATGGGAAATGTAAGTGCTCTTACACTTGGAGGAAAGCAGGCAGCACTCTGTCCAGACACTGACCAAAGAGCAAACACCTGCTCCCTGGAAGACCTCCAGCCTCCACTTACCCCAGAGCTGCTTCAAGAAGAGAGATGTTGGAGCTCAGATCCAGAGTTCAAACTATATCTAATTATAATCAAGTAACATCACTGTGGAAAGCTTATTCCAACTACGTTTGGAAGATTGGTGAGATAGCCAAAGCCTCCCTGAAAGTCTTCAGAGAATTTTGGCTCAACAAGGGGGTCAAAAAACAAAACCTGGTATAACATCTCATCATTTGTTCTGCATTTTTAGATTCTGCCTTGGCACAGAGAGGGGAGTGACACAAAGAGATGAGGATTTGAACTCACAGTCTCAGAGTACACCGGCATTTTTTTCTTGCTTGATTGTGTACTAAAACTGCCTGTAAAGTCAATAACTTCCTATGGCTTCACAGCAAAGCGGAAAGATTAAAAAGGAGCCATGGCCCTTTGAAGATGTGGAAGGCAGTAAGTGAGCAGGCTGAATCCTCTTCGGATTTGAAAGTCTATGCAGTGCTAACAGTTCTGCTTTAAGGTGTCAAAACTGCCTTAAATCTTTACCTTTGTTATATCCTGCTGCTACAGGCATATAATAGAATAGGCCTGACTATTCCAAACCATTTAGACAGCATCATTTTTCTTTCAACTTTTTTTGAAATACAGCTGATTAACACCTTTTTTTTAAGTTGTTTGTTTGTTTAATGTGCAAACACTTTTAATTACTTTAACGAGAACAGCATGGCAATGTAACATACAGTGTGTAACTGCACTAGATTTTACTGTGGTTAGTAGTAACTCACAAACATGAAATTCCAAACCAAACAAAATATTTAGGCCTGTGTCTCTTCATTAGGCTATGAACTTCCCACTAAACTGAGCACAACGCCAGGAGTCTAAGGACTTCGGAGCAGAGATATTTTGCTACTCTGTGCATGGAAAACCCAGCTAGTGTATTTTAAAGGAGAGAGGAAAAACCGGGAGGGGTGAGCAGGAGGGCATGGCATGGAGTGAGACATGTCCCTTGCCACCTTGAGCAGGGACTTGGTCTAGGCTTGCCCAGTAACAGTGCGTGTCACACTGAAATTCCTCTGTCTGGGAACTGGTCCCCTGTCCCCAGCCTTGCAGCCCCGGAGCTCCCAGGAAAGCAAGGCAGAGCTGAGGTCCTGCTACTGTGTGAGAAAACAGCCCAGGGCAGGCTGAGAGCTGAAAGCACCCTCTGAAATAGTTCTCCACTTCACCTGACTGTTTGCTAGCCCTTCCCTCATTTTGACGCAAAGGGAAACAGGTTAATCAGACCATCACAGGGGACCTAAAACAGCTTGTTAGATGTCAGGCTGAATAGAGAGGAGCGTGAGATGGTAACTAATAGCTGAGGGGTGGCTTAAGGAGCCCTTTCTGGCTGCCTCCTCACTGAGGAGGTGACTGTCTGCTCTTCAACCTGGACCAGAGGCCAGCGAAGCAACTAGTCAAGTCAATCTCTGGGCTCAATACCAAGCCAGACGTGCTGTGGGCATCATATGCATTTGTCCCCTTGGGCATCATTTCTGCAGTGGCAGCATCACCAGCTTTCTCTCCCCCTTGTCTACTTCTTTGTAAGACTCTGTCACAGAGCTAGTGAGCAAGGCTTTTAAAAGCTCCAGTAATACAGTTGCTATTAGTATTAGTAAGAATGATTACTACATGCTCATTTGTTGCATTCAAATAACAAAATGCATGGTCCTTTTCAGTAAACCAGCTTCCTCCCGTCACAGACATCCCTCAGCTAGACCTATGAATTTTTCAGCCTCCTACTGTGGCACCATAAAGAGCTATTCTGGCCTGCATAGACACATTCTTGGCATCTAGTATCTTCCTTAAGAAACCCCTGCTGTCTTGTGGGGATTGTTGCATTAGTTTGAGGTATAGCTTGAGTGTTGCCCCTGAGCAGACTCCCATAAGTTTCTATCACAGATTAAACTGTGCTTTAAGCTCCAGGCAGCTAACTTAATGGAGGGCAGGGGATGGTAGATTGAAGCTCAAGTGTAGCTGACCTTCCAGCTCATAAAGCAATGAAGACTTGACTGTCCTGTGCTAATACAAGCACTCCTGCTGACAGCACACAACCAGAGCTGCTGGCGTATAGCTGCGGAGGCAGGAGATGGCTTGGCTTGGGGTGCTGAGAGGGTGCCTGTCCCTGGCTGACCCTCCCCATCACACTGTGCAGGCATCTGAGCCGCATGGCTGTCAGCTCCTGAGCCGCCGCAGGTAAAGGTGCACTTTCTGGCCTAAATCATCACCAGTTTTAGATTGCCTTAAAACATGGAGTTGTTAATTATTTATACGAAGCCTTTCTTATTCCTTGGTCTGAGCTTTGAGCTAAACTGTCTTGAAACAGTACAGCTTCAGAGTGGCTGCTCGAGCTAGCATATCAATGAAGATGAACCTGTGGCAAAACTTGAAATGTTTTGCTGGGAGACAGAGAATGTAACAGCTCTTACATAAATGTAACTACATAACAGTTACCATATAAATTTTTCCTTTTCACTTTTTTTATGGGTTTCTTAAAGAAGTAAGACTTACACGACTCAGTGGCTCTCTTCAGCCTCCTGTCTCTCTGTCTGTCAGTCTGTTTCCTTTCCTCAGTAACTTTTAAACATACTGAGTAACTTCAAACAAAGTTAAAAATTGCTTGAATGTCTTTGTGACTTGGCAGGCAAGTTAAGAGATACCTTCTTGAAGTCCTAACCAAGAAAAAGACTGAAATAAGAGTTCAATCTTTAATAGAAACCAGCAGACCCAAGTGCAAAACAAAAATCAATAAGAATTCAAACTTTGCAGCTTCTGCTTTTTATGGAATTACTTGCTAGCTTTATAAGTAACACACACTGGGATACATGAGGAAAGATTAACAAGAGTTAAGCATCTTCTTAAGTACATGGAGCTTTACAGAGCAGTGAGCAGGGTGCAGGATCAAGATCTCTCTATCCCTGGAGGTGTTTAAAAAATTAGTAGATGCATTGCTTAGGGACATGGTTTAGTGATGGACTTAGCAGTCCTCAGTTAATGGTTGGACTTGATCTTGAAGGCCATTTCCAACCTAAATGATTCTATGATTTTGTGAGTCTAATGATAAAGTCTGCTCCCTCTGTGAGACATTTCTCCTTCACCCTAAAAACCTCATCTACAAAACCAAATTAATTTGGCTCCTGAGACTGTGAGGAAAACCCAAGATAAACAGTCAAATGCCACAGACAGATGTGGTATAAAACCTTGAAAGCACAGAAAGTGATGGCTTCAACCTTCCTAGCGCATGGTGCCACCTCCCCTCAGCTCTGTCGCTTATTCCTGAGATGTAGAGCCAAGCCTCTCAGTCCCTTCCTGAGCACTAGTTTTGATTCATAATACACTTTCAATCCTAAAAGACAGCATGTTGCACATACAAATTTTTCTCACCCACTCCCATTCCTCTTCATCAAATTTATTATCTTCAAATAGTTCTGCCCGAGTTCCACTCCAGGCACCTGCACGCTAGCCTTGTCATGTCTGCCTGAAGTTCACTTCCTCGGTGCTCTCTAGTCTTCCTTCAGTCCAGGAATATAATCCCCAAGGATTTCAAGATCTCTTTGCTACAGTGGCATTTCCAGTTTCATACTGTGGAAGAGATATTGATGTGAGTTCCTTGAAACCCTTTCCCTATGAAGTATCAATAATTACCATCTTGGCATACAGAAAGGAGACTTTGGCAGGTTGCCCTGTAACATCAAAAAGGTCTGGAACAGTCACAAGAGCTCAGCTTTCTATAACAGTACCTGACGTGATTGTAAGAAATCACATAATTGACTTCTAGAAATTTGAAGAAAAGCTATATTCCTTGATTGATTTTCATGAGCAACATAAGACCTATCCTTTTGATACTGGGTTACCAGAAGTCAAATATAAACGATGAATTATTTCACTACCCATTTAAGTGCTATTTCAGTTCTGAAAGCCTGCTTTTCTTGTTGGTTATGTTCACAAAAAATGTCCTAACCAAAGCATTCTTGATTTAACTTTATAGTTCTACATGCTATGAGGTTTTAAATACAGCTGTACAAGACTTTCCCCAACTCAGAGATTGTGTCTGAATGTCTTTTCCCATTTTAAGTTTCACAAAAACCTCAAATGCAAGAATTACATACTTAAAAAAAAAAAAGAAGACAACTCTCAGAATTAAAACTGATTGCAAGCCACAAGAATAATTTGATCCAAGCCGTTCCAAAATGATGTATGTCAATGAACACTATTTGGCCCAAAGTTCCTTTGAGAGGCATAAGAACTTTAGCTAACCTGACCTCATTAGAAGGGCCAAACAGATTAATGTTCAGTAAACCTCGCTTTATATCTACGCACCCATTGAGGACTGAATTGCATCCTTATTAGAATTTCTTTAAACACTACCATATTCACCACCCAGAGGGAAAGCTGTTTATCCCACTTATTTCAGCACCAATTTAGAGTAATCAGGTAGGAAAATCCTGTGTTCAAGCAATCCATGCTCAAATCAAACTATCAAATATACCCCAGAAACTATCCCTTTCCATTCCTCAGTGTCAAAATGCCTCTGCTCTTCCCTTTACTTCAATGCATCTATTTTTATTTCTCGATATATCCATTTCTAAGATCATAATGTAATCACTGAGCTCATAAAAATTATTCGAAGCTCCAATATGTGTCCACAGCTTCACCAATGTGTTAGGCAGGAGACCATATATCATGCCAGAAACAGACTCAGAGGAGATAAAGTAAGAGAAGTCAATGTTAACTAGTTAACAATAACTTTATCATTTCGTATGGCACTGAAATATTAAATGAGAAAGAAATCTGGCCATAAACCACTGGTCAACTGGAAGGAGTTTTTTTCCACCTTAAGACCTTTTTAACAGAAGCTAGAGCAACTGATTAAAAAGTGAACCATATTTTTTAGACTGACCCATGAACTGTGCTGAATATATTATTTATGACATTTCTTCTTTATGGTTGTTATAGTAATTCTGCACAAAAACCCAAGATTCATTCAAACTCCACAAGCATGCAAAACTTCCTGTTGCTAGCACTTAATCAGCCTTAAAATAGACATTATAAACCTACATCTCAACTAGAGAAATCAACAAGGAGACAAAGAACTGCAAGAGGATGCTGCAAGAAAAGGCAAGCAGAGCTGAAAACTGCTTCTGTGACCCTCTGTGATGCCCTCTCTCATGGTCATTATCAAGTGATTTCTCTTCTCCTTTGCCCAGTTTACGCATCCTACGGTGCACGACTCAGTAAGCACAGAACAGCCAAATATGTAAATGCACAATGGACAACAAAGGGCTACCAGGAAATAAGAAATTCCCAGCTGGCACAAATTATCATTGCTTGACTGAAGTCACTTTGCACTGGTGGATGAGCCAACTCTATATTTCTACTCCAGCAGTCAAGTGGTCCTGGGGTCCCACAACACTCTCTCCTATTTCTACTTGTTTCAGTGTTATCATATCTTCACCAAACCTTTAAAAAAAAAAAAATTAAAAAATCCGTTGCTGTTATTGTTATTGTTATTGTAAAACACTACTTAATAACAACATCTTAATAAAAATGTCTAAAAAAAAGAGCACTTGGGATGTTCGCTTTGTCACTTATTACGTTGTACAGGGTGGTGGGATGGATATGCACACGCCATTCAGCCTGCCACCCTTATCAGCCTGCCATGAGTGTTGTGCTACATGGCTCATACACACTGATTAGGTAAATAGTTGTCAGTGAATCCTAAAGATCAAAACAGAAGATGCAAGATAAAAACCTGTTTATATAAATAAACTGGAGATCAGACACACAGGACATTACAAGAAAACCGGTTTCCATCTAGCGGAGATGGATTTGAAATTGAATTTGTTTGTGTTACAGAAGAGTTACAGAGATCTGAGAAAAGTATTACAGTACTTACCATGACTAGAAAACAACTCTTCTCTTCAAAATGTTTTTTAGAGTGTTACTATCTTGCTCCCTCTCCTGTTTTCTCCCCCGGTTTCTACAAGAAAGACTCTACCCCAGTCGAGAGAGAAATGTTTTGAGGCAGTGGTTAGATATTTTCCCCTAAAGCAGTTAGCACAATTGATTCTTCAGGTATCAGGATTACTCAGCAGGAAGCTAAACTGTAATAGCTTTCTGGTCAGAAGCAGCTCTCACAGCCTTCGATCTTTGCATTTCCCACTCTCTCTGAGTCAACCTGTACAATAGGAAGGAACGCACTGACAGAGGTGTGCCAAATGCCAGTTCCTTTGATGGAGAACCAGAGATAAAGCAAATGGCTATGCCAGTGTGTGTGAAGCCTGTGCATTTCTCCAGTTTTTATCTGGAGCTGGGACAAGATTTGCAGTGCATTGTACAGATGATTCCTGTCCTTTCTGGGCAGTGGTTCCTATTCTGGTGCTTAGAGAATGATTTTCAGACTCTGGAGTCACAGAGATTATTTCCATCTTTAAACTACATTTTCAGTTATGTCCAGGGCTGAAAGAAGGCTGGGAACTCACAGAGAAAAATGCTCATCTGATTCCTGACGTGGAAGTACCATCTCTCAGGGTAAAGAAATCATTCTGAACTTGGTCATTCCTATTTCTTTTTCTCTGAGGAGGGTATCTGCAAGGGAGGCAATGTAAGTGGCCTATTCACAAGCCCAGAAGCATCCTTTAAAAAATTCACATTCAAAGAAAGACCTATTAATTAATTGAGGCTTTGGCAGTAGAAGTGGAGGCACACTGCAGCACCTGGGTACACTGTGGAACAATGCAAACACATGATATGGCAGAAACGTGTACATGTATAGTCTAATCAACAGACCATGTCAGCCCCAAATGGGAGGCCACAAAACAAGAATATTTCTGGAGGTAGACCCTGCCATCAAACCCTTGTCTACCAAAAAGTAAGCTCCAATGAGACTCCCTGAACCAATTTCTACCCAAATCGCCTGTGTCAGGCCCCATTACATCTGTCCAGCCACCACCCACCAGCAATATCGCTGTCACTCTTCAGAGCTGTCCCTGATTGCTGTCCCTCACTCTGCCATGGGCCAGAAACTTCCCAGAATTTCCACATTGACCTCGACTTGCATCTGTCATTTTCATTGGGGAGTGAAGACTATTGTTCTTAGGACTGATCTGTTCACATGAGCTGTGTCTAAACTACCGTTTCTATATCAGTTATTTTTTTATAGAAACCAATATTTCTACACAGTCCAACAACCTAGGATAAAAAATACTTATGTGGGTTTTAGCTTATTTACATATCTTTATCTGCAGCTCTATTGACACACAAAACATGAGTGGACGAATCCTTACTGCTGCAAGTATATTTTCTTCCACAGTATGGTCCTTTTGTGGTTTGGGTTTGGTTTTTTTCATTTCATTCATTCATTTATTTTAAAAAATCCTCATCTTGATACCAGCTTCAGGTCACCTTTGTTAATCCAGTGTCAATTCCATTATTGCCAATTACCTTAAAAAAAATAGATTTTAACATAAGAAATAGAAATATTCATCATGTCATTTTATAGCTCACCAAGCGCTTATTCAGACTAAAGCACTGATTTCAAAATCACAGCAAGAAACTAAGACGTAATTAAACTTTTATCCCTGCAGATTTTGAGAGATATGTATTTCCCTTTTTAAAAAAATAAAATTAAAAGGAAATAAAACAGACACCTGTAGTGGAATGTTTTAGTTTCATTACATGTAAGAGTATGAAGAAATATTTTCTTGCAAGAACTAGAAATGAGAGAGAAAAAAATTAAGATGGCAAACAAGCTTTGTGTTGAGAATTTTACAATCAAGGTTTTGTTTTGCCTAACACCTTGATATTTTTCCACACTTTGTTTTGTTTTCCCACTTCTACATTAAAGTAAGTATGGAATTGACCTGCCTCTGCATGAAAGAAAAGGTTTCCATCTGGGACCAAGTTAGCGAAATGTATCTATCCCTTTTCCAGCACAGTGGTCAGCTGCATAAATACCACTTTATTATTCCTGAGCCACCTGTGACCCTTTCCATGCTGCAAACAGCATCAGGTGGTGAAATGAGCACCTCGGATAATCATTTGAGACAATCATTTTGTCCATGCTTATAAGTGGACTTTTCAAGATCCCTTAGCCTAGATCTCATGAAAAATGCAAACAGAAGCCAGATACCAGGAAAGTGCTTTAAGGGTGCCTATAAGCAGTGTGTTACTAAGTCCATCAGTCAAGGCCTTCCAAAACCAGTTATAGGTACTTCTATTCTGCCCTTCACAGCCCCTGCTCCACTGGTAACCTATCCTGGGTCACCTTTCAGACAAAAATGCATGGGGTTGTTTGTTTTTTTCTGCCAAGGTTTTAATACCTTACTGCAGCCTTTAAATGCAGAACCCACGCAGACAAGGTCAACAGTAGCCTCTCTAAGTCCAAGCATCACTTACAGCAATACAAACAGAACCTTTAAGCATAAACTAAATATTACTATTCAACAGAAACTAACAGTACTCAAACAGTGCTTATCCAGGCCTCAACCCTGATAAAGTGCTTAAAGCTCATTTGTACCAACAGATACAATCTCAGAACCCAAATTCAGTGCTTGGCCCCTCACCCTGCAGGACTCCCAGGCGAGAGCACAAGACCAGTGTCCTGGCACACTGGCATTGCATATTCTGCTTCCACAGGACATAAAAAGAGCCAGGACTCAACTCTAAACTAGTATCATCCCCTGATCAAGCTTTTTTCACATGAAGGTCATACATACACCTGGCTGCTGCGGTTCTGTTTGCCATGGGCAGGGAGCTAAGTCATTTGCAAGAAGCATAATCCTCCCTCTCCTTGGGCATGGGGACATCCTGGGCAGTCAGCTACTTGCTTGGAAACATCACAGTTTAACTCAGCTACTCCAATGCTCTTCAGACCTATGTGTGTATATTCAATCTCACCTACTTTTAAAAGACCATCAAGAAGACTCCTCTGGAACTGACTGAAGAGATGGATCATAAAGGAAAATAATCAGGTCAAAACAAGGCTATCACCTGCCATGAGGGAAGGCTGAACACACAACGAGATGTAAGGCTTGAACGAAACCCAGCGCACTTCATTCCAGGGCCCAAGCTTCATCCTTTACAGAATTTCCATGCAAACACTGTCATGGAGAAGTGAATCAAATCCAAACCAGCTTGTGTTTATCCTCTTTCTTCCTAAATCTTTGTGTATTGTTGTGTCTCATCCCTCTCCTCCTTTACTACCTAGCATGCCCTAGTGTTCTTATTTGTCAAGTTATCTAATTCATTTGGGGCCAGATCAACAGATTACTCATGATAGTAGGCTAAGCAAATCACCCAGGAATAAGTGTTTACTGGATCAAGCCCTTAGACTGTCAGCTCCTCAGAGCAGAGACTGCGCTTTATTATTCACATGCAGAGTCGTCTGTACACCAACCGTGTTATATACATAATTCATTTAAAAATTATAATGGTACACTACGAATGAAAAACATGCCAGCAGGAAAGTTACTGACTACCATCAGTAACTCAGAGCTGCTTGCACACAATTCAGGCTTGGAAAACCAAAAGGATGATATTTTGTTTAAGGCAAAGGACCAAAGGTCAGAAGAGCTGCAGTGCTACTCCCAGCACTGCCACAAAAAATTTG
The DNA here is from genome assembly GCF_017639655.2 of Falco naumanni. Lineage (NCBI taxonomy): Eukaryota > Metazoa > Chordata > Aves > Falconiformes > Falconidae > Falco > Falco naumanni. Next base: position 48,174,425 of record NC_054059.1, read on the forward strand.
ACAGGATAAATCCTTGGAACTCTCTGTGCCCCAAAATCCCCTTCTGAAAAAATAATAATACAAAAGGGGTAAGTATTCTCCTACTTGATGTACTCAAGGGTAAACAAGGACTTGGAGATAGAGGGACACACTGTATGTTAAACATAAGTAATATATATTTGCATAACAGCACATTTTTCAATGTAAGACATGGACACTTTATTGCGTTTATTATTTATAGATAATCTTTCAAAATCTACAATTTAGCATATACTTACAGGAAACAGACACTTCTGCACACCAATGGGGGGGAGGGTATGGGCTGTGTGTGTAACTGTCATATGAGCTATGCACTGACACAGAAAATTTACATTTACAGATCACAGACAGTACGCTACAAAAGAAAATGCTTTATGATAAAGTATAGACCTATGACATTGGCCTGGCTGCTTCACCATTTAATCTGGCCTTGACCCTCCAGCAACTAAATATTCATGACTGGCATGACCTCCAGGCTGTTCTCTCACATTCAATTGTACCTAAGAGAGAGAGAATTAACCCTTTCGCAAGCCAGTATTTTTTTTTGGGGTGGGGGGAAGGTGGTGGTGGTGTGTGTCTCCTCCTCTTATTATTGTGCCAGTTTCTTTTTTTTTCACTTTGCCATCTACAATAGCCTGGCTATTCTTCTTTCATATTTAAAAACCTTTATGCAAATCAGCCTGGTAGCACAGCAACCTAAAGTTCTTGCATTAATGCAGAGTATTATTCACATATAAAAATTCCATTTAAATCCCATTAAGGTTATGACATAAATCCAAACAAACTAGAAAATGCACAGTTAAGGTGGAAAAGTGGCATATGTCTTCCAGTCTCTTAGCAGAAGAAAGCAGAATAAGAAAACTATTAGAGTATCACCCAGTTGGGGCAAGCAGAGAAGCATGTATGTTACCTTCCTGCCTTTTAACTGTTCATTCTATTGCATCTGGGGTTACTTTGTTTTATTTTTGCTTAATACCTGTGTCCCCGTGTCAGTGGTCCTACAAAACAGGTTTTGTCTGTAAATACTTCTAAACAATATCCATTCTGAGGAACAAGAGAAGCAGCCTCCTGTAAAACAGCTGTAAGCTGGAAAAAAAATCAGATTAGCATTTTATATTTTTCTGGAGGTGTTTCTGGGGGATAGTAAAAAGCAATGACACATATGACACTGTTTTGCAAGTGTCCCAATTAGCAGCACTGCTGCTACAGTCTGGAGGCACCTACTTCTGTTCTCACATGTTCCTCCCTTTGAATTCCTGACAGTTCATAGTAATGAACTACACTGCAAGGTCTTGCAGAAGAGTCACTTTAAGATCAGAATTATGTTCCTGCAACACTTAAAACACTCTTGGGCATGGCTGAGCTGAAGGAATGGGTGTAGGCAACACTGTCTTTTAGATAATCCACTACAGCTGGTGAGGCTGTGGAGTACAACGGTGTGCCAGAGCACCTATAGCTAGTGCGGCACATCCCTGCGTAAGCAGATGGATCTCTGCCTATTATGCATAAATGAAGTTTGACACTGTATCCCTGTAACAAGGAGAAAGGGAAAGGGGAGAGGCTGGTCAGGGTTTTAGCTGCTTACTTGAGCTACAGATGCTATAGTTAGTTGTGAAATTTCAAGCAGAATCAAGCCCAGAGTATACGCTTCTCCATATGTTTGTCATACAGGCAAGTATTGCATAGGGGGCTGTTACTGGAAAGTGTGGGATTTATTCTTTTTCTTTGGAGTTGAATGAAACTTGATTGCAGTTTTCCTTCTTTTTGGTAATGATAAGACTACAGAAACAAGCTGGTTCAGGCAGTGAAGCTGTTCTCTTGACTAGAATCCCAAGTTTGATTTGAATTAGCCATTTGCAAGACAGACATACATATGCACACACACACGGGCGCACACACAAAGATTTGAAAGCAGTTCCATCTGTTTTTCGGTAAAGCTGGTCATAATTAAGAAGAGTGGAGATATTTCATGTTCGGCATTTGTGACCTGACATGTCTTCCTTCGTGTTGTCATTGAACACTTCTGTTCTAAGCAGAACTAGTATTAATTGGGGATTCAGTAGACCCAGGGATTAAGGTTTAAGGCCAGGGTAATGTTTTTTAGATTTAGAGTGTATTTTCTTTCACTCTGCCTTGAAGAAGTTATTTTTCCCTTCCTCTGTTCTAAGCAAACATTCTACAAATTATACTTTGAATAAAACACATCACAGACTTCCATGGAAACAGCAGTCAGCATGAGGAAAGTGGAAAGTGCTCAAGGTGACAAGAATACCTTCTGCAGCACCATCACAAGACACAAGTTGAACCCTAGCAAGTACAGAAGAAGGTGACATGACAGTACAAAGCTAAACAAGATCACAATGTTTGGGAGAAGGAGGGAGGCAAGGGACATATGTGCCCAAAGCCATCCTTTCCTGCCAATTACCGAATTCTTGACAAATGACAAATATTCAGGGTCTCTTTTGGATGGACCTTCAGGGAAGGTTGAGAGAACAGCTTAAATCTGGGACGTTCAATGGACACTTCACATTTCAGATTAATAAATAAGTGCAATAAGACAAATATCTATGAAGGATGAGAGGTGCCTACAGGTACATATTGTGCTGGAGTTTATAGGAGACACTTTTAGCCTAAGTCCTCGAAGGCCTCTTTCAAACCATGTTGAACTGCTGCAGAAGTCAGGTCTTCTCTGGGTTGTGAAGAAAAATAGTTACATGGAAGACACTGAAAAACACAGAGATTAAGTATATAAGTAGCTAAAGACTCTCCGGACAGGTGTATTTTTAAGAAACTTATCCTAAGAAGGCAAGATTTTTGTATTTATTATGGTATTCTTGCTCTTTTCAACATCCAAGCTCTCAGTGACTCTTATTCCATCTTTCCTTCTCCCGTTTCTAAATGTTTATGCATTCCTACCCAGAGGCTTGTCCAGAGCTCTGACCCTACAATCTTCTCTTCTACCCAGGTTTGCCAGCAGCACTCTTCCTCTACTCCACCTTATTCAGAGCTCAGCTGCTGCAGTCATCTGTCTTGCTCTATGGGCCACATTGTCCCATCACGTACGTTATTTCCTCATAAAATTTAAGATTGGCTTTCCACTGCTGCTCATTCCAGGTGTGCATTTCCTACTCAAACCAAATTCTTTTTGCATTTGATCCTTACATTCCCAATTCTTCCTTCTGCAGAATATCCTTCATTCGTGAGATAATTTTTAACAACGGCATACAGATGGCTGCAACAGGCCAGTTTTGACCATTCATCTGGAAGACTCAATATGTTTAAATTACACATCTCTGAAATTTTTAAGGATATAAGTCTGTAGAAACAAGAACCAGCATCCTTAATTTTCAGTGCCAAACATGGAGCTCAAAGTCCAGAAATAAAAAGATTAAGAAAAAATTATGTTTGTGGTCTCTTTAGGTACAGAGAGGCTGACTTCAGAGGTTCACCCTGCTCCAGCCTGGCTGTCATCCATGCCACCTGATCAAGTTTGTCACCTAGTCATATCTGCTACCTGAGCTCACGTTGTGCTTTCTCCCAAAATGTGAATCAGCCCAAACAAACCTAGGTAGCTTAAATACTAGGGTTTGCAGTGGAGGGATTATTAGCATGATTCATTTTGATTTAAATGGAGCAAGAAGCTCTTGCCCAAGTTGGTCAGCCAGAAGACAAAGCAGAATAGGCATGCCTGACAGAGGGACAGAGTGGTCCAACTGGGAACATGAGGGTCCTCAAGAAGAGGATGCTGTTTGCTTTGCCTAAGGTTTCAATCCTACACACCTCCTCTGCATGTGTGAGTGGCTCAATTAACTTATCATGCATTCAAGTGCAAGAGTAATTTTTTTTAGCAAGTAAAAGGCTAAATGCTTTGATCAAGGCCACAAATCAGCATGCCAGAGATAGGATTACTATAACGTGCTAGTAAGCCAGTCAGACTGAAAGCCTAAACTCTAGAGAGAGAAGTCAGCTTTTATATATTTCAGGTGTGCTTGGCATAACAGAACTCATTCCTTGCTGAGGTTTCTGGGTAGCAGTTTAGTACAGATAGTAAATGTCATGTAGACCAATGTGCATGGGGCTTTGCAGAGTTTTTTTAACTCTTGGGATCATAAAAACTGCAAAGTTTCAAAATAATAAGGTGGGTCTACTTCTAAACATCTCAAGCTACTTTCCTGGATCCAATCAAATAAAAATATACCCTGCTAGGAAGGTTTCCCATATGGAAATTTTCCTTTCGGATTGTTTTGTTCCCTTTATAACTGCCATTGATAACACAGCATTTGAGGCATAAGGAGGAAATTAAGCTGAGTACCTGTTGTGAAAGGAAATAAACCCAAACATATATTCTTGATAAATTGTAAGAGAAGCTTCATTTCTGTCATATCTGATCATCTTCAAAAACTGCATCAGTTGACCTTATCAGTTACTGGATCAGCTGTTTCCATTCTCTCTACCATTTGTTTAACAGATATAAATGTTTTCTGGAAAACTTGTATGGGGTTGAGTTCCTCCAGACCACCTTCTACTTTGCTTATCTCAATGAGGGATTGATTGAGTGATAAAAAGGGTCACATAAGTATGCATACATTTCCCAAGAAAAAAAAGCTTCACAAATCGATGGGCAACCCTGTGTAGCCTTATCCTGTTGCCAAGCTGTCCAAACATCATTTCATCTCTGAAGGACCAAAGCTCTGTATTGTATGCTGAAAGTTATCCCCAAACATATCAGAAAAAAGTCTTAGTAAATGAAATTCAGCACACATTCTCCTGTTCTGATACCCTTCTAAGTAACACTGCCTCAGGATACATTAGTTTCATTATCTCTGTGTCTATAATAAGATCCTAGTGCATGACAGCCAAAGATTGCCATTTATCCTTTCCACACTGACATGTTTCATTTTGGTTGGTGGAAAGGGTATGTTATGTGAGCCATAGCCCGTTAATTCCTACTAGGCATCGTATCATGGACATGATATTTGGCCCTGAATCCTTCCCATGAGAGAAGAGCTGTTGTACTGACTCAGAATAAATATTGCTGGCTCCTTCAGCAAATGTAAAGTTCCATTTTAGCTGAACCATTGTACACAAAAAAATAATATTGTGAGAAAAAAAAGAACTATTCTGAAGAAAACAACATTTTTCAGTTTTCATTCTTGAGGAGCATGTTTCTATACAGATAAGCATCACGTTGGAAAATTTCCAGCAAGCTCTTCTTAGATCTAAGACATACACTTTGCAATAGGAACAAATAATTAAATACCAGCTTATTGCTGCGCACCAGTTCTGGCTTGGTTGAAGCTTTAAGCTTTATGATGAAAACTGAAAAATCGAGACTTTATTTCTCCATCCTTGATTTCCACATTTATGAAAAGCACTAAATGAAAAAGAGCAAGAACCAGAGTACCTACTCTAGACGTCTGTGTTAAATGTTACAGCCCCTACAAATAGATATTTAGCCCCAGTATTAATTAGTGAATTAATTAATCCGAAATTACCATCTCCATACAGTCAGTGAAGAGATTTGGGCATCTCTAAAGAGATAACTCAAAAGGCTAGTACTGAGTGGGGAGTTGAATAAAGTGGTCAATAAGAAATAGGGGGGAGTGTCTGCTGTTTGTCTGAGGACATTCGGTGTCTGATTTAAGGCTGCTTCAATTATGTGCTTCCACACAGAGTGAACCCAGACCTGAAGGGCTCCTCTAAGCACTCCGCAGTGGTGAGATTTAGTGATCATGAGCCAGAAGCAGGAAATCTGCTGAGTACCTGCATTTTCTGATGAGCCTTTATAGGCACGTGTACCTTTCATGCACAAAAAGAGCAGAAAGCAGCAGCAGAACACATTTGTAAGATGGAGCTGGTTCTCCTAATGGAACGATTATAATATGTGCTTTTGTGAGATTTCAGGAGGACTGGGTTCAAGTGATGCAGCAGATCCCTTTCCTATTTACTGTGGGCTTGTGCTTCCTGAGACATACTTAGCTTAATATCAACAACACATCACTGGGACAAAAACTGCTACTTTGAAGTCTCTCCACCTACTTATTAAAGAGCACCAGATGCATGTGAGCTATCTAGCTCAGTTTCACTGTTGGAGGGTATGCCTCAGCTGTCTGTGGAGGTGCAGCTGCAGAAGAGACAGACAGAAGCCAGCAAGCTCCATCAAAATAGCAGAGCTATCACTGAAGCTTTTCAGTGTACGGGACTCCCAGGGACTCTGAATATCTGGTAGGTAGTGTGTGCTGTAAATCCTTTCTGAAAGTAATGTCTGTGAGTTACCATGTCTCTGGCAGAGGCAGGGCAGCCACTCCGGAGTGGCACTGCCAATGTCACCAGCAGCACTGTCCCACACTGCAGTGCCTCACCTTGTGCCTGGATTCACTGGAAACACCGTGGTAACGATCTTCTACTCCTTTTTGCCACAGATCCCCTTAGTCTTTCTGGTAGGATATAAAAATGTGAAACCAATGGTGTGTCAATGAGGAACAATGTTTTAATTGGTACCAAGGATGTGGAAGAAAGTTACGTAGAGGAGCATCCCATTCACATTCCTCTCAAACAGATGTTTAAACATTCTGTGGAAGACAGCATAACTTGCATATTTTCTGCCAGTCATCCCAGATTGGCAGATTTTATAAAAAAAATTACTTCTTTTTCCTTGGGGAAAATGTGAAATAGTTGGCCATGCTTCTCACAGTACACAGAGAAAACAAAGCATCTCTTGTAAGTTTATTTCAAAAATTTGGGTAACTTCATGCAACACGTCTTGTGATGCCATAGCTGATGCAAGATATAATGAACAAAACATTAACATCTGTGGTGAGGGAAGGGGAGGTATTCTTCTGACTTAACATCACCGTTAAGTATAGCCACGTTTGCTGAACCTTAAATTCATTGATAAGAATAATAACTATGAGGTTGCAAATCATCTTATCCTAAAGAAGACACCTATAAACAGTAAGAAGAGTCTCTCCCTAAAAATGCCTATTTCTCTCCACAGAGTATAAAGGAAACCTTTGGTGACTGTAATCTCTAAATGCTTACCACATAAATGTCTAAATCTGGGTGGAGAGAAGCTCACCTTCTGTCTTAGATCAGGTCAGCCAGCCAGAATTGCAAGTAGCACTTTGACTCCCTCCCATGACTTCACACAATCTTTCCACCAGCTCTTTCAGTGTCTGCATAAATTTTCTTTAGTCAAGTCAAAAAAGAGACTCTCTATAGCCATTGATGATTACATCTTTGCTTAGCAGCTCATCATGAGGTAACATAAAGTATCATGTTTTATTTGCTTGACCATTCATGAAATCATGAAAGGACACAGCTGTGCTGTCATTATTACATTACCCCTCAGGAGTAGGGTCAGTGTATACCTTACATACAGACCCTTCTCTCTGTACTACTGCCAATCACGCATTAGGTGAGGCAGGACTCATGAACTTTAAACAGTCAGGCTGTTTCTTCTTGAAGATTTACACTTCATACCAGCTTGTTAACATACTGTTGTAAAGCATTAGGTAAGAATCTATATAATAACAAATACTTTGTTTCAGACACCTTGATCAAAATGCGTTTGATCATATTGATTACATTCCTAGTAAAAACTGACAGCATGGTTGAGTTACACGCAATGTCTTCTGTCAGGTTGCCTGTGCAACGGGAATTACAGGAAAAATCTGGATAACCTGCATTTTTCCCTATGTGGTTTCTGAAATTTTGATTGATACTCTTTAAATGCTTTTTATCTAATCAGAATATTATACCTCACAATTCTGAAATAAACATTACACGTTGATCTACTCTTTCTCTCTTTTAAAAATGCAGGAGGGTGAAGTGTACAAGCAGGGATCTAACAAGGTCCAGGCAGCTATTCTGCCCCAGGAGGATGGCAGCAATGTCTGTGCCTTGGAAGACTGACACCCCCTTGCTCAGCTCCGCTATGGCCCCCACCAAGGCTATTACCTGTGAGCCGAGCTCTGGCCACATGCAGGACATAGCAGCTCTATTACCCGGCTCCCTCCCCAGCATTACAGCTACCCTGGTCATAAACTTTTCTTATATTAGCCCTATTTCCCATAATTCAACAGACTGTCTTGTGGCTATATGCAACTCCATCTCCTCTTCTCACCCTCCAGCAGCTCACTGCTTTCTAGCTCCAGGCTTGCTCAGCCCCTTGGTCTCCCTCAGTCCCATGGCACTCTCTGCCTGTGCCTGTGCCTTCCCTCCCTCTTGCTATTCCTGTCCAGCCAGCAGAAAGCACGACAGCTTTACTTGTCCAGCAAGACCTAATTCTGCTTGTCCTAGACAAGGAGATTTTTCCTCTTCCTCTTGTCTCTGCATATAGTAAATATTTGCGTAATATATTAAGTATGTGGGGAAACCTCAAAAGATTTGGTTCAATGCCTTTTGGATAAGCACCTGAAAAGCTTGGCTGTTTGTGCAAACCTAATCCAAACAATCTGATTCTTGAGTTAATGGGCTGGAAATCTTGTGAGAACAGGTTGTCTCACAGTACAAGATTTCTCGTAATTTTTGCTTCTGCTGTTGGAATGAGAATACGATGAAAATAACCTCTAGTACTATTTTGAAACTTCCTTTCAGGAGTTCAGGACAAGGGGGGAAGAAAGTTACCCTGACTTTTCTGAGCCTTACAACAGTATCAGTCAGCTTAAAGTGATGTTGGGTGAGAACTCAGGGTGGGAGATTATGCCATCCAAGCCAATTCAGCTGTTCTTTTATAGCAGTGTTCACCCACTTTATTGATATGCATCAGGTATTGGTAAAATAATACACTACATACTCTGACTGACTGGCTAATAGGAATCTGTCAAACTATGAATGCTATAACAGTCACATAATAATAACACAGCACTACAGAAGGTAATAAATTATATACTTGTCACCATCCTTCACGTATTCTATACGGATCATGGAGTTATGGTTATTGGTTGCAGTGTGTATTACCAGGTCCCAGGGTCACCAGAACAGAGTTAAATGATGTAAGGGAGTAAGTAAAATTATGATCTATGTTCAAAAACAGCACTAGCCTTGGTACCTATTTACCTCATGCAGTATGTTTATACACTGAGTGTGAATAATCAGGTTCTCTGAAAAAGGAGAGAAAATTGACAATGCCAGGGGCAGAACGGTGCGTTCCATTTATCAAGAATTTTGGATTGAAAACCTTATTTATTTTTGTAGGTGCTGCAGGTTGTGGGGGATCACTCAGAGTTGCCAAAGTTTCTCTCACAGATCTATAAGGCTCTCTACCCAGCAGGGCATTTATTTTCCTCACCAAAGTTCAGCTGCAACTGTCATGTGGCACAAAAGTATTCCAGTAGCTGCTGTATGCCACTCTCAGATAACAACTGAGCCCGAGACCAAAGGCCACAATAATCCTAGCTTATTGTTGCTGCTACTGCTCCTACTTGAGCAAAAGGAGCAATTTCTCTCCATTTAGGCAATGCAGTATTTGTGCTTTAGTTTGAAGTATCATCCACTTACGTTTTATTCATGAATCCTTTCAACTTCATTCTGTCTCCACTCTTCAGTGTATTGCATATCCGCAGTTTCGGTAGACCTCAAAGACAATGCTGATATATCATAACTTATACTCAGGGGAAGCACGAGGGCGGAATAAATAGCAGCTCTGCACAATCAGAGACTGCTTCCAGATTCACCAGGGAAGACAGTTCTGGATAGGGAAAAACAAACATAATTACGCAAAACTGTATTGCTAAAAATTCCCAATTACATAAATCAATGATATTTTACACTGTACATGGATTTATAGATGATTTAAGATTGACTGATACAGCTATCAGCCATGTACAGTCAGCAAGTTATGTATCTCTGGGCGTCAGGAAAAAAAAAAAAAGGGGGGGGGGGAGGGTGTTTCTTTAACATCTGAGATGAAATTGTATTGTATTTTCAAAGCAGATGTCATCTCAAGAAAAATTATGCCTAGGCAAGAGTTTTCTCATAAATAATTTTCTGCTGGGCATTCTATCGTTGGGAATTTTTTTAAAGTATCTATATAAGCCCAAAGATTTCTAAGAGCAGCTATAATGCTGATGGAGAAAACGGGAAAGTGGAAACAGCCTAGAGCCCAAGTACCCTGATTTAAAGGATCTCTAACTGCAGATCTTGTTTGCTCTTTTACCTGTTTAGGTAACAGGTAAACACATTAAACAAGTTACCTTCTCTGTCCCCTCTTCCCCTCTGCCTCCATCTCCTGCCCAACATATACATTATGTTCAATTACGCCTCTGGAAACCATCCCAGCTAGTTCAGACTAACTGGACTAGTAGGGCGATATTATCCATTCTCTTTCTTGGCATTCAGTTTGACACATATTTATTACAGAGTGTGCTTTTAACCCTTTCTGATTCTGCCCCGCTGTGTGTAATGCTAGATGCATCTCTGTACCGAATGCTGACCTGACTCGTTTGTGCCCTCCCCCCGAAAACAATGGGGTGCTCAGGTGTAATTGTACAGAATTTGAACAATAATCCTGGCTTTCTCCTGAAAACGAACAGTAGTGCATGAAAGGTAATATACCCCTATTTTGCTGAGTGCGGGGCTCTGAAAGGTCACACTGGGAGAGAGGCTGTGAATTGTTTGGAAAATGGCCAATTTGATTACAATGGGCAATTCTGAGCTTACAGTTTGCTTCTGTCTATCCTGCCTAAAGTGGCATCATTTGTAATAACAACTGTGTTGCCGAAGTGCTGTGGAAGAGACTGCAAGCCCAGTTTCTACTTTGCTTGAGAATCAGAAAAGGGACTTAAACATCAAAACCAAGGTACAACCTATTCAACGTTGGTTACAATACAGACACCCAACGCAAGTTCAGAAGCATTAAATTAACATATACGTGCTAAACAGTCACAATTAACAGCAGTTTGAGGGTGAAATAAACCATAAAAGCTACCGTGAAGTTCTGAAGGATCATTTTCATTTTTACAAATAAAAAATTCAAACCAGACAAATCCAAGGCATGTCTTTGTTCTCACTGCCTAGGTGTAAGTCCCATCACTCCCCTGGAACTTGCCACATGCTTTCCTGTTAACCCAAGTGATTGCCTCCAGTGGCTAATGTGACCAATTCAAATTCACGCACGACAGCAATAGCTCAGGTGATTCACAAGTCTTCCTTGTCTTTTTTGCAAGAAATGGTCAGGTGTTAAAATCTTGGCTTCTCGTGGACAGACCCAGCCATTTGGCCAGTCTCATGTGCAGACTGAAACCCCACGTACCTTCTCATGACAGTGCTATTGGTTTTACCTATAATTGCCCAATGTGAAGCATTGCTGTTAGGGCCACTAGAGATAAGCGGGTTTTCCCAGGCATGCTCTGTTTGTGCTGGACGTATTTCAAGATTTATCTGTATTTGCCTAGGGTCTGCAGTCATCTGGTAAGTCTAACATATATCCACCTGAGGCACACATGCTCAGCATGTCTGACATCTTTCAGAAATACGGTAGCCCTAATTACAGGTTCTTGCAGATGGGTTGCTTACAGATTGAAGCTCCCTTTCCATTCCTTGCATATTTATGAGTGTCTGATTAATGAATAACCATAGGTAGTGGACTGCAGTGGGAACTGCAATGGACTTGCAAATGACCTGAGAAATTTTAGAGGCCCCACCAACCTATTCTAAAATCCCTTGTTTCATTTAGTCACACTGGCAAGCTACACTGAAATCAGTTACTCCCTCCAATGGCCTGGTGTGACGGCTGCATAATTCAGTAATAAAGTATTAACATGTCATTCCTTGATGGAAATCAACTGTTCCTAGCTAAACAATAAGGTAGAATGTACTGTCTTAATTGCAAGGGGTTGAAAAGAAAAACAAGCCAAAATAAACAAATAAAAAAACCCAAGCGTCTACTGTCTCTAGAAGTTTCTTTAGGTTCCTACTCCCTGAGGAGCTTTCTTGAAGTTTTTGAGATGGTGGCCAACCAAGAGAAGTCAATTCAATTTCTACCAGAAATAGCCAAAATCTCTGCACTCAGCTGGGATAAGTGTGGAGGACCACCTGGAGACCAACCAACCTGCTGTTATAGTCTGTTTTTTCAGAAACAAAAATAATTCTTTCTTAGTACCTCATTTATATAGGTACTCTCACCCAAACTCCAGACCTTGATGAAGATTGCTTGTCACTCCAGCTTATTGGTATCCAAGCATCTTTTCTCTTTGATGCTTTTCATGAAAGACTCTCCTACTTTAATTTCGAGTGACACTAAGACAATAAAGAGTAATGTGAAGAATTTCCACCCAATGTTAAGGATTAATGGCATAGTTTTCAATTTTCAGTTCATTAAGAACTCCTCCCCAAAATAACCCATTTTATGATGATCTGGAGGCTTTGGTCTAGTAAAAGGCAAGAGATTTAAAGAAGACTTTTCAGGTCAGCCAATTAAAAACTGTCATAAATAGAGAAAAAGAAAAAATAATATGCAAAACAGCCACAAATGGAAAACAAGCTGGGCTAGTATTTTTTCAGACTTTTTCAGCTACCGTGGAGAGTTTTAATGCATATTTCCAACATTCATGCTTTTCTTTGCTATGGAAAACTGTAAGCTAAACATCATGCCACAGTTCACAAAGGATCTCGGGGGGGAAAAAAACAACAGACAAATTATATATCTTTAGTCAGGTTACCGAGTTTCTCTCTGTCATAAAGAAATGCAGAGAAATTTGCTTATTTGTAAGCTTTATGAGAGAGATACCAAGACATTATTAGAAAGCAGGGATAGACAGCAAATAGTTTTCATATCCATAAAGATTTGATATTTCAATTATTTTTTCAGCCTCAGAAATATTTTCACAGAATCAGAGAATAGAGTAGATGGCAAAGAACCTCTTTCTGCAAAATGAAACAGCCAAAATAATGCATTTTTTTCAATGTAAATGTTTCATTTGACCCCGTTTCTCTTTTCTATGCAAATTAAATTAAATTTTAAAAGAAAAAAATTCTGAGTGAAAAAAATCAATGTTTATCATTTTTATAAATAGTAAAGTAGATTGCACATGTAATCTAGTAACAAATAATTCACGGAAATGAAACTGCTCATTTTCTGAAATTCTGTTAGCAAATCAGCATTTTTCATTTAAATAGATAATGAAGATTTCCTATCCAAGCATACTGAAGAATGTCCCTCTGCAGGTGAGTGTGCTTGTGGGGGTTTTTTTACCTACAATTTATCTTCACGTGTGACTTAGGAAGCCCTTCCATTGCCTTTTCACTTGGCTAAGATATTGTTGGAGTTGATGAATCTTTCTTTACTTCCTTTCAAATAGAATAATCCAAACACATCAGGAGACTATCATTTCCCAAAAATCACCTTTTTTGAAATACTGAAAGAAATAATAGGGAATTTCCTAACTGCAGGAGTGACATCTTATCCTCTGAATGTATGAACTGAAGCTGTATTTGTGTAGATAAAAAAAGAACCCCAAATTCCACCATCAGCTAACTAAAGCTAATCCCTGCCAAACTGTTCCCGTACAAATGTCAAGTGGTATCATAATTTATCTATTCCCTCACTTGCCCACAGTACGTAGTATTTCTAATGTAGAAAACAGTGCATTTTCTATCTTAAATAAAAGAAAGGAGGGTAGAAGAATAAACTCAGCTTCTTTTCCTCCTTTTTTGTAAGTAACCTTGAATGAGAAGTGTACAGTTTACGCCTCTGCATCTCATCAAGAATATATGTCATTTCTCTAAGTAAGCATCATATATCTCAATAGTAGGGTCAGTTACCCACCCCTACCCCCTCACAGTAGCTGATCTATCAAGTTAAATCACAGGTTTTTTTATATGAGTGTCAATGTAGAGCTGACATTAAAAAAATAACCCACAGTGGGGCAGAAAAAACAGTAAACAATGCAGAAAATTATTTAACTCTTTAAGCTCTCACATCACTAAAATCCAGACAAATTGGTACGCAGTTTATGCTCTAGTACAGAGCATATTTTAGTTCAACTATTTTGAATGCATGAGCAGTTTTTCATGAACTCATCTTCTCTTTCTTTTTCAGACCTCTTGAACTACATGTTGCCTTTCTTTTATTGTTCTTCTGCAAGAGCTTTACTGCTCCATGTTCCATATAACCTCTTCCTCTATGACTGACACCATTCCCTACAAAGTCATCTTTTTCTCCAAATTAAATAAGCTTAAAATACGTTGTTCCCAGAGGCCTTTAAAAACCCCAACATCTCCTAAAACAGAGAAGGCCTGTTGAATTAATAAGACTTAAACTACTATCTGACCTGATCAGGAGTTTTTCTGGTAGGAGTTTTTTCCACAAATTCAATGTTAAAATTTTTAATGGGAACAAATGTACAAGTTTCAAACAGCATGGGATTTTTAGTCAAAGCAAGAGAGAAGGAGAGCAAGGCTTCCTCTCCAGAAGAGCCACCAGCCCAGTATTAGAGGATTCACGTCTGTGTAAAATAACACAGCTACAACCCCATTCCATTGACTCAGGACCCATACAGGTTTCAATAGTTCCTGCAGAAGAGGCTGAGACCCAGTATGAGATGCAGTGGGGCACAGCCAACACCATGACTTGCTGGGCACCTCCCTGGGACTTCTCCAGCCCTGAGGGGACAGCACAGCACAACTGGTTCCCACAGGTCTCCAGCCACTTCTTCCCCATGGGTTTTATCAGACCTCATCTGTATTGTCTACAGGTACAGATCCTCACCTGTGCCATCCTCCAAACCTCAACTGGGTATAACTTAAGAGCAGTAGGAAACACAGGCCAAAACAAGGCCAGGAGCACACTCATAATCCAAGCGATGTGGATGACCACACAACTATCCCCTAGCTCAGGCCCTGGACTTTCCTATCAGCCAGTGAGACTGAGGTCCTTATTCTCATCCAAGCATCCTGGTCTTTACATGCTGCATGGTTGGTCACCCCAAACAGGAAGGGGTGCCCCGGGGCACCTTTCTTAGGTACTCTGTGGAGGAGCATCTCAAGGACCAGATGCTATTTGCAATGACTGTGTCTATGAGTAGCATTTCAAATTTTTTTTTCAAAAGATTTTTACTTCATCATAATACAAAAGAAGGTGGGGGGAAGTACATGCCCATTTGAAGAAATCTTTTCTTGTTCATATTGAGAAATGTAACCCTGCACTTTGAAGCTCCTCCTCTTGTACATTTAAGCCCCAGTCTGGCTTCCTTCAAAATCAGCACCTTCCTACTGACAGCAGCTAAAGAAGACCGCTACACTGCAAAGCTGTGCCAAGCAGTAGCTGTATTTCAATACGCAGCATATAAAATGCTACTGGTTTGGCAATAGAGAGAGATGACAACACTCGGGTCATCTCTATTTGGGAAAATAACAAAAGATGTGTGCATATAAAAGGTACATGAATAGAACAAAAATAAGATTATTATTTATTTTAGTCTGAATAGACAAGTCTAGAAAAACCACTTTTTCTTACAAAAACCCTTGAATTCGCAGCTCTCACAGCAAAATCTTTATACCATGAGCTCTAGTGCTGCTCTGCAGGAGGGACTTACTTCATCCATCAGCTTGTAAATGAAGTGGGATGTGATGGGCAGTGCAGCCACAAAGAGTCCTGCAATAGGGGAACAAGGAAAGAAAAGGACCTTGAGAACAAGTATGGTGAAGGGGCACATTAGGCCCCCTTAACATATTCCTTTAGATTAACAGTGTTTTACTGTTCTCGACAGTGCTTATGTCCCAAATGTCTACAATCTCCCTACAAATAATGCAGATGTAAGTGATGCAGTATACACAGACTTATGAGAGGAAATGCATCAGCTTTAGATGCCAGGCCTTCAACAGACGGTGGATTTTCCAGCTCGAGCCCCAGATTTCAGCGATCTGCAAGGATGGCTCTGGAGAACACCCTCTGGTCTCGCCGTACTGCTCGTTTTCCCTGCAGACACCTCCATTCCAGGAAGGTGCTCTTTAGGAAGCAGACATTCATAGCATGCTTGTTTCCATTTTATTAATTAGAACTAAATAACTGGGCAAAAGTGTAATATGCATATAAACAAACAATTAGAATAAAGTGTGGAAGTAGCAAATTCATCTAATGATCAGGCTGATTAAATTACTTCGCATAAACCAACAATTCCTTATAAGCACTGTGTAATGGTTTAGGAAGGCTGCAGTCTTGTTTAGCTCTCAGCCTGGAAAATAACAGGGCTTTTATCAACTCTCAGTGCCAAGTGACATACTTAAGTTCCAGCCAAATAGCTGGTACAGGGAGTGTCAAGCGCTCCCAGGCTGAAAGTAGTGTTGAGACTGCGGCTCTGCTGCCAGCTCTGAGAGCTTGTGCAGATTATTGGTTATCTAATGCCAGCCAACCTTTTCTCTCACTGCCCTTTCCCCCTCAAAATTCCCAACAATGGATTACACTGGATTACGCTGAAGATATCTCAATATTTCAGCATGACACGGCTTCTTAAATTCAATATTCAGAAGATAAATTCAATGACATAGTTATGATTTATCATGATTCAACTGTAGCTAGTTATTGCAAAAATCATTCTTTACTCATTGTGCTCTGGGGATTCTCACTCCACATGTATGCTAGCCAACAGCTTGCATTTCAAAAATGCAAGAACATTGAAATAGAGGTGATCCTTAGCTTACAAAGACTGGAAAACAAACAGGTGCAAAAGTAGTAACATAAAAGCTGAGAGAAAGGTTAAACCAGAAAAAAGTATACAGCCTTTTTCACTTTAAAAAATGCATGTTAGGAGTTTACATTTTACCTGCAGAAATACCTGCCTCGTGGTAGAAATGGCCGTGGGATATTTGTTTTGTGTTTGGGATCTTTGGCCATTAGCTTCTTGTGGGATCAGTGGCACTTTGTTATTATCAAAATCCTTCCCCTACTGAAACTGGGATTCCAGCTGCTGTGCAAGGTGTAATTTCTGAAAGTTTAAATCACAGAGAGGACTGGAGACATCCATGCATCAGAGAGCAGAATCTGGTGCTGTCCTCTGCATACTCCCGAGAACTCTGCTTTAGTTCCCTCGAACGCCCCAATAGCAAAAAGACGAGTGAATATGAAAGAATTAGTGATATCCCATTAAACATGAACCTAGGAATCCAGAAGACAGTTGCAGCATCTTGGCAAAACACACTAGATTAATGTATTTGAATTGGTGCCTCAAAAGTTCAGATCAATGTCTTTAGGGTTTTGGTGGGCAGTTTTTTCTCTTTCAGACTGACAGAGGCCACAGTACATGCAGTTCATCATTTCGAGGCATAAGAATTAGGCTTTGACTAATTGGAAGATTTGCCTGTTATTTAAATGAAACTTGTTTGCAGCTTCATCATCCATGTG
This sequence comes from Falco naumanni, assembly GCF_017639655.2. Lineage (NCBI taxonomy): Eukaryota > Metazoa > Chordata > Aves > Falconiformes > Falconidae > Falco > Falco naumanni. The sequence goes on from NC_054059.1 coordinate 48,191,784, forward strand.
GAATCCAGAAAGGCATCAGACTATCCCATCAATTTAGTTAGAAAAGAATAAATGAATAAATAGTCTGACAATTTTCTCCCCTGGGACTCACACTGTCACTATATTGTTTCTCTGTCATTAATTACCTATGTAAAAATAATTCACTGTACAGCAGTATATACTCCATGCTGCAAGTGACTGGATCAGGTGCCTTTCTGTTTGTCTGTCTGTGTGCATTTAAATCTCTTGGTGTCAGCAAGTGATGCTCAGTGGTGCATTCACTGAGGGAAGAAAGGGAAAATAAGTTCAGACATCAAAGGGTTACAGCCTACATTTTTTGGATGCGTACAGTAATAGGGTTAGTTCTTTTCTATTTTGTATGAAAGACTCATTTACAACTGCTGCTCTGCTTCAGAGGTTTGGATTCAGACTGTCTTGCAAGCAGTTTGTGTGCAAGGCTGAGATGTAATATGCTAGCAGATGTCACTGACAGGTCAAGGAGTCCTTCAGATGCTGGAAGCCCACAGAGCCCCTAATGAAAAGGGGCAGAGAAGAAGCCAAACACATTTCTTTGAGTCAGAGCCTTTACAAGTGTTTGCTTCACATATAAAATTCTTGACACAATTGAGTGGAGAAAAAAGTTAAGAATCTGTTTATTTTCAATAAGCCAGTACTCTGTAGATTTATTTCACTTAACTAATAGGAGACAGAGGGAAGGAAAAGGGTAGTTGGGGGAAGTCAGGACTTTCCCCTTATTAAACTTCAGATTTTCATCCACCCTTCAGCTGAGTGCCAGAGGGACAGGTAAATTCATATGCATCCATTGCACCATTAGGTCTATTCCAAATAAATACCTTTTTTGATGTATCATCTGAATATTTTTTTAGACTCATTCAAATAATGCCACGTTTAATTTGTGTCTTACAGACTTTGCCATGTGCCTTTTATCTCCAGTGCTGAAGTATTATTAATTCTTTAAAACTTGCAAAAACTACGTCAAAGCAGAAATTCAGTATTCTCAGTCCTGTATCCCAAAGGGGTCTTATAATTTCAGCTCCGGTCCTGTGTAATTTCAAAACTACTTCACTGATTCTTCCAGGAAACAATTCCTTCACAGATGAAATTTTTGAAGGGGCTCAGACATCCAGCCTCTCTGAAAATGCTACCAATAATCCTGGAGAAACACTTTGAGTATTCTCATGAGGATGAGGTAGGTTATTTTTTCTTATAGCCCTCTCCTGTATTCTCTAGAAGAATGGTGCTGTCTTTAAAGCACTCTTCAGACAAAGATGTGGCTTTGGGGAACACAGCAGTAAAAATTTGTGTTCCCATTGGGCTTTTTGTATAGCACAGTGCACTTTTCAGCATCTTGTATATTATCTGCTCCCTGCATAAAGGAATTCTAAACTAAATTCCTTGCGGGAACTCCCTCCATATAATGCCAAACTTTAATTTGTGCCCTCTGCTTCTTGTATTTGACACAAATTCAAACTGCCTTGCATCAACTATTCTTCCTATTCCCTCAAGAACTTCATGGAACAAAATGATCTCACCTCCCAGTCTCCTCTTTCACAGACTACAGCCCTAATTTCTTTGGTTTATTTGGGACAACTAGTGTCCCACAAACCCTGTATTATTCTGCCTGTTCTTGCTGTATCTTTGTCTATCACTATAATAATTCTTTAAAATCGAGTGAATAGAACTGAGGATGATAGTACAAGAGCAGTCTCTGCAGTACTAAAAGGGGGTAATTTCTTGATACTTAAATCCGTTGTTTATGTAAAATTTGCAAAGATATCTGTAAATTTCTGCACATGTATGCACCTGTCAGTGCTTCTACTTCAAATTCCTTCTGCTACCCATGAACTACATTTTCCTGAACTGTATTTCTGCTGTACGATCTTTCAGAGTCTAGTCCTCTGTTTTGTCCAGCTCCTCATTACTTTATTTTTATCTAGGTCATTCCTCTTCCCATACACATATGTAGCTTCTTTGTACTGGCAGTGCTTCCTATTTCTGCATTATCTGCAAATATTTTTGCTTTGTAGTATCTTCATTTTCCTCAGGCCTCAGACAAACAGTATGAATAAGAGGAACAAATCTAGTCCAGTTCTCATCCATGTAATACTCTTCTCCTCCATTCAGGTCATACCAAAGTAGTATGATCTCTCTGCAGTCTATATTGAGACCACTCCTTGATCCATCAAAAAATGACACTGCTTGTGCCATACTGCTGACCCCACATATTAGCCTGTGTTTGTTGCTGTTGCAAAAGCGTCATGAAACCTCTGTGAATTATACCTCCAAGTTCCTTTTGCCAGTTCTTTGCACTTTTGACTTAAAATAAAAATATTATCATCTTATTAAGACAGGATCATCTCTCTTAATCCATGTGCATCCCAATTGACCAAACAGTACCCCAGTAAGGGTCCCTCGACCCTGCCTCTGATGAGTTTTAATAACATTTTCTCCACCAGTGCTAGCCATATGTCATCTGCTTCTTTCTGTCATGTCTGACATGGCAAAGCAGTGGCTCAGCACTATGCGATCTATGCTACATGAATACCTCTTCTCAAAACAACACAGCGTGAGGATTTCAGAAATGTTCAGAACAATGGCTCGACGATAAGAGATCCAGGGTACACGTTACATGAATACCACTTTTCAAAATGGCACAGCAGGAGGATTTCAGAAGCACTTATCTCCTCCTGCTTCTTGAGGATCAGTACAACAAACCCTGTTGATAGAGCAAATCAGCCAAGAAGAGCTTCACGTAAAGGAACTCCAAATGTTTGACAGGTCCTTTTACATATACACACCACAGAAACTTCCAGCCTACTGAAATTATTTGCCACTCATTACTCTCTGTTCATAAAACCCTACAAGAAACCTCTTTCAAAGTTTGCTACTTTTCTTCTTCTCCATGCTGGGAGTGTGGTATCAAAGCACTTCTTATATGAGGATACTTTGAAATGGTGAGGGATGTGATACACCTTCCCATATGGTGCAAAGGAAGTTTTATAGCATGCAAAAAAAAAGCCAAAACCAAACCCGTCCCATTTCCATTCTGGAGTGAAACTGGGGCAACAAACAAAAACTTTGGTCTCTCCTGGTCTTGTGAGACTGCTCATCCACTGCATTGGCAGCCTTTCCCGAGAGCCCCCACAGTCCTGGGCACAGCAGAGGTTGTCAGGAATTGTGGCAGGGTGCATGGAGGCATGAGTGGTTTCTGCTGCACCCTTCTGCCCTGGCTGCACAGGAAACCTGTGCACACCTCCAAATGCTTAGGGCTGTGGTTTGTAAAGGTGAGGGATGATGAGTCGTTGTCCATCCTGGTGTAACTTTGGGGGCAGTAGATCCCACCTCTCTTCACTTTGAACCCTGGGAAGAGGTGTTTGAGTCATCTGAAAAATACAAAAAGGCCTTGACTTGTTGGAGGAAACTTTAGTGATGGGGAGTTTCTACTCTCAGTTGCAATGTCCACATTCTCTTTACATGCCCAGTATTTCCCTCCAGCTGTGAAGTGGTTCTCCAGTCTGTTGAAAATTGTATGTGATTTGCAGTAGCTTGTAGTCAACATGCTTCAAGCATGTCTCTTATTGCACATAATGCTGCTTTGATTGGCCTGCTCTTGCTTGGTGTCTTCTCTTCTTTTGCTGTACTGATCTCCAGGAGAGAGGAATGTCAAAAAAAAAAATAATAAAGGAGGAAAAAAAAATGCATACCAGGGTAGGGTCATTTCCCCAGGCTAAATACATTCAGGATGAGCCCCTGCACAGCACTGTCTGATTAAAACTCCCCTAAGAATATTGTCTGAAGTGACTAATGCAGAGACCTTCAAAATGTTTACAAGGCTGGAGTCCCATATATGAAACACACCCGCACTTTTATCCATCACAAGGTTTTCTGGCTCTAACTATTGCTTTCTCTGTGTAGGTTTTATATTTTCCTAGCACTAATAGCAGCGATGTCTGCACAGTTGTATTTAAAGTTGTATCGAAGATATCCAATAATGAGAGCACACTTACAGGGAATTTCAAAGTCATCTGTAAAATATAATTTGGGGCTGAAACTCAGCAAGCAAAATCTCATCCCAGAAGCAAATTCTTTTGTAATATTAAGGGCATTGGGAGTGAGGGGGGAGAGCGAAGAGAGAAAATTACTGCAAAGGTGAACAAAAAAGTGCTTTGTGGGGAAGTGAAAAGACTACCTTCAAAGAGCTTAGAATCCCAAATATTGAAGAGAATATGTGTGTAGACTTAAATGTGACAGACACTTTTCCCTTTGAAAGTCAGTTCCTGCTTAAGTTCACGTTGAGTGTCAAGTGTTTGCCCTTCAAATGAGGCTGAGCACTTATTTCCGAAGGCCTGCTCTTCACCCCAAGCACTGAGTTTTGCTCATAATTAGTTAATTGTGTGCAAAATCCCATCTATTAAATAAAACCGTAAGCGGGCTCTGAGCAGAGAGTCATATCTCAGTTTTCTCACTTCCCACCTCTTTTGGAGCACCCCTGCATGAGGCTAGACTATCTGATTTATCAAGGGGTTCTGATCAAGAAGCTCATGTTGGACTGGTGTGGACAATTAAGAAAAGTGACTCTCTTCTCACTATCAGTTCAGAGGGGAAAAAAATGAAAGGCACTGCAATTCTTCTCCCTAGATGCCTTCTGATGTTTCAAAGCAAGGCCGATGACACACTATTTGTGTGCACCAAAATATGACCCTAATGAAACCATGGTAATTACCATAAGCCTGTAAGTCCCTTCCCTTACTTTTAAAGCCACAGTTCATCCGAGAGAAACAAACCAAGGAGTGTAAACCAGAATAACAATAAGCAGAAACTGAAATGTGAAGCAGAAGCACCCAGCAAAACCACACCAGGGCGCAGGTGAACAAATAGCAACAGAGGACTTTTACACTTTCCATGACAGATTGACTGGGAAAAGGGAAGGCAGCAAGGCTGGATCAGTCAACAACAGCAGCAGATGGCTAAATGGTGTTGGCCAAGGAGTCAACAAGACTATACTTCCCACGTAAAGTGGTGCGTGGGAGCAGGCGTTCAGCAGGAGGTACTCTCCCGAGCAGCAGGAAGGCAGATGGCTGTGCACAGCCGTGCCCACGGCAGGAGCATAGAGGCAGCTCTACCTATGCTTGCCTGAGAGCAGCACTTGCTATAATTTAGCAGAATGGTGATTTTTCTGCCCTTTGCTCCCTACAAGTGCCAGGCATATTGTTACAGCTGTTCCACACACGGAGGCAAAACAGCAAAAAGGTTGCTTTTCTTTTTGTCCCATCCAAAAGAGAAATAAATCCATTGGATGGACTTCCCATCCATATTGGCAAATGGAGAGCAAACTCCTGCTTAGGACCATCCCAGCCATCTCAAATGCACTTCCATGCACTTTTCAGTTTTAGGATTAGAGCAAGGTACCATCGCTGTGACTGATGGCAGCACCTACAGCTCCTGGCAGTGACAGCTCTGCGGGGAGCTGAATCAGGTAGCAGGCAAGCCCTGCCCCTACCCCACGGAGCTGTGCTCCCTAACAGCTGCCAAAAGCCTTTCCACATGCAGGGAATCAAGTTTCACAGATGCCTGTGTGTTCAGTATTGCATCTATTCTAAGAAATTTATTATATCCAGGCCAAGGAGAGCAAGGCAAAAACATGCCAGGAGATCTGCACAAGGTCACATCACTAATTATTAGAGAGCTTGAAATGGAGGGGAGATATCTGCTGGCTCCTACTTCCTTGATTAATAACCAAACCGACACACCCCCTCTTATGCCCTGGTCTAAATCCAAGTTAATTAAACCAGCTTTGGGTGTGAACATTATTAAAACAGTTGAAACCTGGCTAATATCAGATTAACTTGCACCTGCAAATGTAGAATCACCAGTCAAACTGCCATAACCTGTTTTTAAACAAAAATACATGAATCCCCACAGTGGTCCCACCAGCTAGGCTGGTTTGGTGTAGAATCACACCTCTGTAGACCAACACTTTGGCAGTGCTTGGAAAAGCTGTGCATGGCACACAGGAAGGGAAGAAAAGCCAGGCTACATCCAGCGACACAGGACTAATACAAGAGGATGTAACTGGCAGCTCTAAATTTTCAGTTGAAAGAGTTATCTCTGCAAAATATATAATATTGCAGCTGTAATTATTAGGAATTGGGATTATCTATTCAAACACTTGAGTAGCCTAGGGAAGTAAACTGTGGAGGGAGACACAGAGTCTCTAATTAAACCAGCTGACCTAGTTGGGAAAAACAGACAAACTATGGCGCTCATAAACCCTTCTTTGGGTCTGAAACGAAAGCCACAGATTTCAAGCTAAAAGCAGGCTGGGAACAATTGCTCTGAGTGTTCGACCTTCTGCAAAGCTGCTCAGCAAAGTCATGCTTTACATGTGATACTGAGTGAGCACATACAGTTATCTGAATCTCACTGTACCTCTGTGTTTCCTTCTTCCACATTGCGTAAAGCACAAAAAATGCAACAAAGCCCCTTCTTACTGGTCATGAACATCACCATTTCATGGTAGCTGCTTGGTCTTGACCATCACCACTTAGACCTATTAGGTCAATGTTTCCTGGCTACCCTGATGTGCCTTGTGGGTGAATTACAAAGGAAGCAGTGACTGCTTTAAAGAGAAGTTCCTGTGAGGAATCCAGTGGTGAAAGGAGTCTGGCTCATAGAAGCACTTGAAAGGAAATACCAGGTGCCAAGTGCTTTGGTCTAGAGGCTCTGTTTTCCTGGCTGTGGGCAAAACAAAGGAGTGAAGCCAAGAGGAGAGTCACATCAGTACTCAGCATCATTCTTTGCTCACTCCTTTACCCTGAAGATTTTCGTGGGTGGAAATTAGGTTCCCATCAGAGATAGATATTGCCAGAATTAGCAGCAAAAAAAGTCTGGTCTTGCCATCAGATGTTCATTAGCATACAAAATGTCTCTATAAGAAAGAATTGTGTCAGTCGCTGATGCTGTGCTCCATTGTCTTCAGTGTCGCTGTGCTCAGGCAGAACAGTTCACCCACCCTTACTCTGAGATAATTCGCACTCAGATCACTGCAATGTTGTGGAGGGAGAGAACAGAGAGTGAGGGGCTGTGTAGGAAGAAAGTGTTAAAACTCTATGCAAATTATACTTTACAAGCGTGAAAAACAACTAGATGGAAGCAAAAATTGAGATAAATAGGGGGAGGAGAATGGTTAATTACCTTGCACTTTGCAAGGACTGTGTTAGCTTCAGATAGGTTCCCCTCAGTGTGGGATAGATAATTCCCAACAGTATCACCACAGTGCTCTCAGAAAGATAACGCTGAAAAGGGAAACCAATTTTAAGGAAAACAATGTTATTTAAAAAGACAGAGATTTCACTGTATGGTCATTTCAAAGTGGGCAAATTAACAATTAAAAAGGCTCTCATGTACCATAACCGCTGATTGTTTTATTTTAATAGCTATCTCAGTACAGAAGATTCTTTTCAGTAACCAGAGATCTAATTCCTGTTAATTTTGTGCAACTCTAACCGAGCCACTGATGTTCATTTATAACTTGCCCCACATGCCCTTCCCCATCATTGCTTCTTCTAGGAATATATCTCTTGAAAGTGCGATGATTATCAGCAGAATTTCTCTAGTAACTACAGGCTTCTGCAGTGCAAACCAAAACTGCTGACTGGTTAGGAAACAGCCAGGAGAATGCATAACAAACGTGACACCAGGAAACTAACCCCTTTTCCCAACTGCACTCCACACCATTTCACCATCTGGAAGCACTGAGAAAGATGAAATGCTTGCACAAACCTGCACCCTGACATCAGAGCTCCTGAGGACAAATTTCAGCTTCTCTGACTCCCCAACACAGCATTATCTGAGGGCCTTGCTGCCTGTAGCACATGCATTTTAATAAAAATCCTTAATGTGCTTATACTGCTCAGCCGAAGAGGAACTGAGAAACAAAGACAAACCTTCACAGGTGTTAGCAGCTTCATAGACCTGTGTGAGTCCAGACCGAAGCATTCATTCATGGTCACACGTGAAATTTGTGGTGGATTGAGAAATGGGGTATCTCTTGTCAGAGGAGCAAATTAACAGATTAACATTAAAACAGCCTTCTTTTCTAATGGCGGTACTGATCACCACACAAACCTTCTCCCTGGAAGGAGCAGAAGAATGTTACAGCAGCAGAGGGACACTGGGAACGAGCCCTTGCTTTGCAGCAAAAGCAGCCCATCTAAAAACATACATGTTTCTTAAGAGTTGAAAGAAGGGGGGAAACCCACAGCATCTTAAAATAAATACAGAAATCTACAGACACACACACATATTCAGAGTGCGGCACTGTCCATTTACACCTGCTTGACAACTGGTGGCAGAGCCAACACCGCACCCGTTTAGAAACCAGTGGGAATGGGAAGGGTAGGCAAGTGTTACACTCTGTTCGGAAACGGTCACTGTACCTCTGCAATGAGCTAGATGGGTTCAACAGTAAAGGGTTAAAGGAATAACAGACCCTTACAGCTAACCCACAAACAGAATTTCGGGGGCCAAGCCTTGCTTCCCACTTTGAAACCTGACCTCACCAGTCTGGCTGCTGTTACGCAGGATGCCAATTATCCTGCAGAAATGATACTGCAAGGCTCTCTGTACGCCCCTGCCGGGGCTTGGGGGATGGGTTTCAGTGCTTTAGACATCCTTAGAGCAAGCCAAAGTTTTGTCTGAAACTTTTTAACATGAAAAATTACTCTCTCCCCAGAAATAAATTACTTCTTCTACATTTTTCATTTTATAATTTTTTGGGTTTGTCAAGTAAAACAATTTTTCACTTTTCCAGTTTTTGGGCTTCCTTTTTCCTCTCCACTTTTTATCCATAGGAGCAAGGAAAATGGGCAGATAAAACTAACATTTAAAGATGCTTCAAAGGCAATGAGAAAAATAAGCAATGAATAGCCAAAAGCTAAAACAAACCAGTTCTATTTTTCTTTGCACATAATTTTAAGAATCTGACTTTTTCCTTTTTTAAAATATTTGTGCTATACACATCACCTCTTTTTTGGCATCTCTGATCATAGTATGTGTTCTCCAGACTAGAAAAGCATTAAACCAGAGTTTTGCTACAAAGCCTGTAACTGAGGACAGAGTGTGAGCTGTATGTTTCCTAGCAATCCCATTGAGAGAATTATTTTTCTCCATTCTGAATAAAAGGATGGAGTCCATATGTCCGCTGAAAATGTATTTCTCTTTACGTAGTCCAGGAAAATAAACCCATGTATGATATGCTTTTTTCATTTCCTTTCATAATTTAGTGTCAGAGGATTAGAAACAACAGAAAAATAACAAAATGCATAAAATGCAGGTAAGGATCTCAAAATACTTTACAGAAGTGGGTCGGGGTAATTTGGTCCCCTTCTATAAATGAAGCTGTTGAAGCACAGAAAAGAAAAGCGGTGCGCTGGACTCAGTGACAGAGCAGGGAATACTATCCATGTTTCTTAACTCCTGCCATTATTTGATGCCCATAAAAACCCATCCACAGTGTTCAGGGTGGGTGAAAAAAAGCATCCTTTGGCATTTTACCTACTAGGCCAGGTATGAAAAGAAGTTATGTGTCCTGGAAGCTGCTTGCCTTTCCAAGTTGGAAGGAACAGAAATATGATTGTGATTTTCAGCCAGAATAACAATAGCCAACAAATCTGACATTGTTGCAGTCTTGGGTAATGTTTTGCTGGCACTTAGAGTACATGGCAAGTCCGTGTTCATCTACCTACACCTCGGTGCTGTAGTCAGATCCCCAAATAAGAAGAGGCAGAGTTTTGCCCAAGAGCTAGAGACCTGACTGGCCTATGATCCAAAATTATTTTCCAGGGTGGAGCTGGGTGATTTGGGCACACCAATTCACATCTTGCAATGCCAATTCCACACCAAAAAGCTGTGGATAATAGTTCTTCTGTTTGTGAGAAATACAATTTGCCTACACTGAGCCCAGCAGGAGAGCCAGGTATTACTAGCACCACCTGGTAGACCAGCTTCATGTGTCTGCAAGTCCAAGAACAAGCAGTGATGCCAATACACCACCTTTTTTCCAAAATGTGTGGCTCCAACTCTACTGAGCTTCTCTGCCTAGAGGGAATTCTGGCAAAATGGGGAAGGGTAAAGCATGCCCCAATTCATCATCCCCTAGTATCTAAGACAGTCGGTCATATCCAATCTATTTACATGGTCTTCAGATACACAAACTCACAGTATATCAGAACCACCTGTTTGCAGGGTACATTACCCTCAGTGGGAGAAGTCAGACTTGTGAGTCAGGTCATGCAAAGGTTTTAAAGCACTTCTTCCACCTCATTCAGAAATCCAGATACAAAAGCCAGCTCTCAAGAACATCACTTAGCTTTGAGATATGCCCTGAAGGGCTACAGTAGGTCCAGAAATCAATGACTAGCTTGAACTGCATCATAAACACCCTGTAGGCTTTTTCACCTGTGACAGCTATATTGATGATAATTTCATATTACTTAAGTGCTTCAGACAATCATGTGTGAGAGGATGCAATAATGTGAGAATTGTTTATACAAAACCAAGGAGCAGATTTCAGCTTTGTAGGGTATGTGGCAGGTTTCTTCTCTTTGCTGATGAATAATGCTGCAAGCCAAGCAAAGCTGTGATTCCTGCAGCTATATTGTATATGTATGTGTCAAGTAAACGGCACTGCTGAGAGTGATGGGTGGCTGCAGTGATGTGTAGCCATCCCCCTCTTGCACTGGGCAGGAGGTAGTTTTGTGTCATTCAGAAGAGAAGAGAGAAATGGGAGAGTGAAGAGCAGAGCAAGAAGAAGATGGACTTTACCTTTCCATGGTGCTCCCACCTCTCAAGTCAAGCAGGGATTTTCCCTCTCTCCCTGTTGGTGAGTGACCCTGGGAACCCACAGTACAGCAGGCTACTTCAAGGGATAGCCCATGGAAAGCTTCAGCCCCCTTGCAAAAGCCAGTAGGGTCCGACCGAATGAGTGAGAAGGGGAAAGTGTGTACATCACCAGTGTTAACCTTGCCTCTGTATTCGTGTCTCCTACATTCATCTACCAGCAGGATATCTCTCTTGCTATTGTACCAAAGACATCTCAGCCTGCTTTGTGGTGTGTACAGCTTACAGCACTATGATCCCTCCTCAAACAATGATGTAAGCTCTCCCAAACTCTATTGTTATAAAGGATCCAAGCAACACCATGGTGGAGGCATATGTATGTCTGTGAAGTGTGATAGGAAGAGATTTTTATATCTGTGGGATCTATAAGGCACAATTTGAGAAGCACCTGTTCCTATCCCTTGTTACCAGTCAGCATCCACAACACATAGTAAAAGCTGAACAGCATTCCAGTAAGGCCCACAGCCCACTCAAGGAATAGGTTTGCAAAGGATACAGTGCCAAATTTTACTTTAAAAATCCTATTAATTTCTTGTGTATAAAAAAATGTAGCTGTAATTGAAAGGCTTTCTTTGAGAGTTTGTAACTACAGGAGAGAATGACTACAGCCAGTGCTGAAATTCATCAGGTCACTCCTTCAAAATGTTTCTGTGGTGAAAAGCTGCATCCAGCCGCTCCTCAATCCAGCATCACACACTAACCTGACAAGTATATGGAGCACACAGCAGTCCCTTGATGCTCAATTTCATTTCCTTGTGGTTTCTGGTTAGCAAGCAATAGTCAGGAGATGCCATCCCCCTTAACTCACTGTAAATAGCAAAGCAAATTCTCCCCCCTCCCCGCCTTTATCTCTTGTTTTAAAGGCGAACTCCTTCATCTCCGATCAAACTAACTGCTCACAAGATACTTTGATCCCCAGCATGTACTCCCAACATGTGCTGAATAATGCCAGGTTTTGTTCCCACAAACAAATCCCAACAAGTGTTACTGTGCTGTCTCTAGCCTCGTCTGACAGCAGTCAGTCCAGGCAGGGGCTGAGAGTCGTTTCATTTTACACGCAGCTCTCAGCAAATGCCACTATCTGCTTTTAGGTAGTTAAACAACCCCTGCGCTGGGTCTGAATATTCCTGTCAAATCCTGCAGCTTCTGACACAAGGTAATTTCAGCTTTCTGCTGTGCCAGCCTTTGCCAGCCATGATAGGCTTGCTCTAGACTTACATGAGTCTGATCCATGGTGGTTTTCTTCAGGAGGTCTTGGGGGCCGATGCTCGTTCTGCACTGCTGTCCCCATGCACAGACCCGCATCTCCCAAACTGCACTGGCAGTGTGAGAGAGCCTGAGCTGGGATCATGAGCTTACCCAGCTTTGGAAAAAAATGCAAGGGGTGAGAAGGAGCGGGGAATATTTTTAACCTACGTCATTTTTGTCCCCCCATTTCAGCCTGTAGCCTCAAAGCTTCTCCATTCAGCCCATGGAGAAACTAATAGAGAACAGCAAAGATGCACAAACACTCTTCATTAACTTCATGCTAATAATTTGCCTTCACTCTCCTGAGAGCCAGGCGTAGACCTGGCTTTAGTCACCTTCTCGGACTCCTTCCCACCAAGTTACTAAGTAGGGCAGAGCTGGGTACTAGCTACACCTTGTTCTTACAGCCTTCCCTTCTGCTGGATCAGGACAGACATGGTGAAGGAGCTGCCATAGCAGCCTTGTCAAACCACCCTCTGGACATGCCACTCAAAGACTGTCCAACAGAAGAGAGATCTGATTGATTCACCACTCCTGAGCCACCATGCACCTGAACACCAATGTCATCACACTGACCCATTAATTGATTGATATTTATTAATTTCTGATACATCCACGAGTACAGTACTGATGACAGTTGGTTATCATATGCAAGAGCAAGGCATGATATATACATAGTAACTCTGACATCATTCTCTAGAAATGCCAATGAGTGAATAACGAAAATGTCTGGGCATTAATATTCTCCAGGTGAAGATATCACACAATATGTCCAAAACCAGGTTATTGCAACAATCCCTAGACTTTCCAGATCAGACTGGTGTTCTAAATATGCTTATTTTCAAGCTTTTTGCTACAGACAGGTGAGAATAATGTCACGAACATAGTTACAACCCAGCTGTGCGGTACTTTTCAGCAGATGCAAGGGATAGTTAGAAGCATTAGCTTTACCCCAGCAGTGCTGCTGAAATTAGGACTGGGTTCTTTGCAGGAACTTAGAGGTTATAAATATCCACAGGCAACAGGTATTTATTTCTATGCCTGCAGGTAAAAGCAAGTGGTAATAGTAATTGCAAAGCAATACATTTCTAATTGCAATATATCACACCCTTCAAGGCTAGACTCTGAGATTAGTTTCTGAGTCCTAGTTTAGCATACTAAACAGTTTTTCTAGCAAGATACAGTATACTTTCAGCAACAGAAAAGAAGTATAGAATACCTGCTTAAAAACTTTTAGGATTAGATGGGGAGGTATTCTCTCTGTCTTACACACACACACACGAGCTTAACACTTTCACAGGCAAACCACATATATACATTCCCTCGGATAAAATCCATATAAAAGGAAAAGGTGTAATTTGTTTAAAATATTGCTAACTGTGAGGCACTGCCCACCGTGCCTCCATTTCATCCCCAAGACTGGATGTGGGACAGATTTGGCCTCCTGACACAGTGGTGCAGGGGAAAAGAGCCCCAGCAGCAGCACCGCATTGGCCATCACTGCCGGGGGGCTGGAGCTGGAGCACCCCAGCTGGGCTGACAGTTGCATAAGGGCCGGCGCCCGCTGCCAGCCAGAGCTCAGATCAGAAATCAAGTACTCGCTTGTTAAGCCAGGGCAACTTGTACTCTCCATGGACCACCCCCAGAAAAAAAAAAGAGTCCTGAAGCATAATTATTAGCTTGTACAAGCTGCTTTTGTGTTTTTGTAAGGGTTATGATATAAGCGGTCCTTTTTCAAAAAACCCAAGAGAAAGACTCTTTGAGAAGCTATTTATTTATTCAGTTTTATCCTACAAGCGTATGCCTTATATACCTTACCAAGACTCTCATCCAGGATATCATTTGAGACTTTCATTTAAGTACTTCTCTGAAGTAGAAAACAAAATCCTCCTTCTCTTGTGTTTACATCCTCCCAATTCACCTTTCCTACCACTGCTTATTTAACCAGCTTAGCGGAAATACTTTTGTCCATTTTTGGTTTTTGCTTTACTCCTTCAAACATTTTTTTCTGAAGAACCCGTTGTCTAGAAAACTGGGATCTTATAGCAATAATTAACTATGGGAGAACCATGACTCAGACCCAAAATAATTTGAAGCGCAGACCTAATACCGCACACTCACCTTCTCTCCTACAACTTGAGATCTCTCATCAGATCTCTCACATGGTGGGACATTCCTGAGGTACTGAGCTTTTTTCAAAAGAATGAATGGTCAATCACAGCAATCTTAGGCAGAGCCAAGAAACAGCTTAGCTGACAAGAGAAAATAAACATCAGCTGATTTGTATCTCCTGGAAAGCACTGTCAGGTGTGGACTTAAAGGGGAGGAAGGAAACAAAGATGGTAGGAGAAGCTAAAGGCCTTTTACTGCCCTACTGGCTTCTGCCTTTGCCTTCTGTCCTTCCCCTACCACCTCCTATTCCACCCTCGCGCTGATATCTCACACCCCTTTGTTGCACACTGTTGCAACCCCTCACTGTCTTCTCTGGCTCTAAAGAGAAGTTGAACACAATGCAACAGCTCTGCAGAAGAGTTTGTGTCAATGTCTGCACGTGCACACATATGTGTGTCTGACATACCATGTCTTCCCACCTTGGATGCCAGTGACACGGGGCTATTCCCTACTGCATGACCCAGCAGAGAGGAGCAAACAAGGCTAAACCATCCTGTTTACTCATGACTACACAAACAGGGCAGAGTATCTCCACCAAAAACCTTTCTACATTCAAGCATATGCTGCTTAGAGGAAACACTGGGATTTTTATAGAAAGAAAACACTCATTGCAAAAATTAAAGGAACACTTTATAAGAAATCTGATTTTCTGTTCAATGACAAATTTTCACTCAGACCTACTCAGGTCTTGCTGATGGCTCTCAGACTAGGCTTTCAACTAGGCTGTATATGCAAGGACTCTGTTTATCCTGTGGAGTCAGTGTCAGTGCACTGCCACATGGACCACACCATCCTTCTCTGGACCTGGCCCAGGTGTGTCCTCCAGCTGATGAGCCTGCAGGGGCTGCTCTTCAGCTCCCAGATACCCCAGGGGACGTGCGATGGGGAAACAAGTGCTCTTCAGCTCACTGGTGACATTCAGAGAGATGAAGGGGGGGAAAATTGAGGAAAAGGAGAGACCAAAACCTTCAGCATGTTGGGTTTACCCAGGGCAAACAGCTGGTGCAACCAAGTTGTTTCAAGACCCCCCCAAGCCTCCTTTCCCTCTGACCATCTCCACAGCAAGTGGCAGCAGCTCCCAGCATGGGCAGCATCCATCATTGCCATGAGGCAGGCATGTACTCCCTCCTGCTTCTCCTCCACATCGTCTTGGGCAGTGGGCATTATTCTTTCCTCACCCACCATAGCAATTTGCCGATGTTATATTATACTCAGGAGGGCCTATCAAATACAAGAGAAGCCAAATAAGAATTATAGCTCAGAAATTTATAATAAATAAAAAAAAAGAAAGACACAAACAAACCACTATAAAGGCTACGGAATTAAAACAATGTCTTTTCCCAGGTTCATGCTGAGCTCTAGATGTATGCAACATTTCATGCAAATCAGATGTAATTTACTCTGTGATTTGTTTCTTCAATAAAAAAGTGAGAATATGGAGAACAATAATTTTCCTACATTTTAGCTACACATTTCTCCATAAATAGCATAACTATTATAATGACTTCTTGTATGTGCTTGTAGAGTGATTGCCTCTGTGTGAAACATGGGGAGATAATTTCTGTATTATGCCCAGGATGCTTCACAAAGTTTGGTTGTAATTGTATGTGTGTCTGTGCACAAATACACACACGTGCACACAGGTATGTTACTAATAGAGAGTACTATATACAAGTATATGTATAGTATAAGATGTATGCTATACAATCTGTACATGTGTTTGTGTGTGCATGTGTGTCTATATCAACCATTTTGCTCCCGTTGTTCCTCTTGTCCAGAACCACAATGATGTCTCAGAAAATACGGCAGTGAACCAGCTTCTGGTGACAAAAATACAGCTATGGCTGCCATGAACTTCCCAAAAGTAAAGACTTCCACTGCAAATGAGAGATATTTCATCAGTTGCTGTGTGGCCAAAATACATCCATAATTAGCAATACCTGGCAAGCAAATACAACAGTGTCAGTATAACGTGCTGATGTTGTTAACCAAAGACATTGCAAAACATAATACTTTTCTCACACCTCCTAATATCTCACAACATGAGGGGTAACAAAATGGTCAGTGCAATGAGTCCTTCAGTTGAAAAAGGCCTGATGACCAGTTATTCCCTGAGATATAATAAGGGACTAGATAGTAAATAAGGTATTGTCACAAATTCACCTTCCAAGGGGAAAAGCAAAGCTTTTTTTTTTTTTTTCCCCCTCAAATGTACTTTATTCAAATTACTGGGGTTTAATTACAAAAAAAAATTATATATGTTAAATTGGGCCTTGGGATAAGGCAATTCCTGGGGAGAAGCATTTGTGTGAAAATTTTCTAGAAGAAACCCTATCTACAACGTTGGAAAAACGAGTACAGAAGAGAACAAAATGTAAGGTTTTGAAACGCAGAAGATGTTTATTCCATCTGTAAAATGGACCAGTAAGTTTAGAGACACACACGCATGTCCACAATGTATATGTGTGGCAATAAATTTTTATAATAAGACTACATGGAATATAGAAGTGAGAAAAATAGGTAGATAAATTACAGTGAACTTCTGATATGATATTATTATATATTACTTTATTACAAATAATTCTGTGGCATTTACTTAGAAAACCCAGGTTGGATGTGAGGTTTTGGAGGGGGAAGTTATTCTGGTAAAGTAGAGCAGCTATTTTCCCAGCTGAATAGTAATGGGAGAATAATAAATTCTTGATTGCATTTTCTTGCTTTTTGACATTGTGTTTTAGATTTGTCATTTGTATATATTAATACATAATCAGCTTTGCAATAAATTCTGTTTGGGAAACCATTTCTTGATGGTCTTGATAGATTTGTACATGGAAACATAAAGGCAGACATCAATAAGAGAGGCCTATTCAAGACGTAAAAATGAAGAACTTAACCAAAAATACTGGGTTTATTTGTAAGTTTAGCAAAAAAAGGAGAAATTTGGAGTTAAACAAGGGACATAGAACATAAAAAACCCTAACATTTGCTCTGAACCTAGTATTTCTGTTTACTAAAAAAAAGACCATGCTCAGGCAATACAGGAATATTGATAATGTCATTTTTCATCTGGGAGAAGGAAGATAATAGTGAAGAGTCAGTGTTGTGCCAGGTCTGGAAAAGAGAATCACCAGCTGTATGAGCGAAAGGCCATATATCAGCTGCTCTCAGTTCCTATGGCAAATCTTCCTGGCTCTTTCACCTCCCCTTTACCCTCCTCTCTCTCGTAGTGGGACCTCTCAGACACAGACACAAGAGCTGCCCTGGATCTTTTGATTTTTGCCTTCATTACCCGCTCCTCACAGCACCTGATGCTAAAACCTGACCCATCCCACTCACAGGTATGATGCAAACAGAAACAGTGTTTGTGTCCTTCCAATGATGAGCATGACTTTTCCAATCCTTCATTCATCATAGCTCCAACAAGTGCTGCAAGTTTGTCCCCTTGCCCAAGGGTGTCCATGCAGGCTAAAATTTCAAGGATTCCAGACTTGCAGAAGTCTGGTCTTCTCCTCATCCCCACAAAATCACATTTCTTGCTTGGGATCTTGGGAAAACCCATCCAGATAAAGTCAAGTCTTCAAGTCAAGGCTTTAAAAGCTGCTGTACGCTTTCTATAAGCCCAAAAAAGTAGCTTCAAATAGACAAATAACTTTCAGATGACTAAAACAAAGCCAAACCTCATCCTAAATACTCAGTCCCTCAACAGGAAGACTCCTGCAGCCCCTGGAGATCTATTAAGGTGCCACAAAGTCCACAAAGCCTGGTCACTTAGCACCTCCCCCCAGGAGCTCATGGCTGCCAGGAGGTGAGACAAGGATGAGAAACCTGCCTGCCACTCCTTGACACCTAGTTATTCAGCTCTCATCTTCTTTGCCTTCTTAGTCCCCCAAACTGAAGTTCAAGAGCAAAGCAGGGCATATCACTTTGGTTTCATTCTGGGGCAAATCCCCAGAACGCGAGACACTTCCCTCCGTGCAGCATTGCTCTGCCAAGTACTTGGCATAATACCAGAGCAGGGCAAGCCTTTCACAGCCAGGAGATGAGTCAGTTCTTCTCCCATTCACACGTTTTGCAAACAGATGAAGATTTTTTTCACTGTCTTTGCTATTTGAAATTTTTCACAAAATCATTTTGTATATCAAATGCCTGTGCAAAGATTTTGTTGCATGTGTTAAAAATTCGGAATTTCAGCTCTTGCAATGGCGTGTCCTGCACACTGCATTTTCATAGCTTGATTGGAACAGTATGACTGTGAATTGTATTAACCTTGACAAGGCAAGGGCCAAGTCAAAATTTGCTTCCTGCCAATAATTGACAGTGTGAGCTGAAAATTCACCACTTTGTTGGAACATTTATACCAGCAAATTGGTTTTCAGGTGTATCGCTGGTTTTCAAACGCTCCAGTAATGAGGAACATATTAAACATCTAGACTGATTTATAGGAAACGAACCCAGAACAGGTGCTGCTACCTCAGCCCAGGTTTATTTGCTAACAGAATATGAATAGAAATGTTTCCTACCAAACTTGAACAGTGTATGTGACAGGATACCTCAGTCCATCTCTCTCAACACAGATGGTTTTCTTATGATGCAATTTCTAGGTCTCAGGCTGAACTCTCTGTTTCCTGGAAAGAAAAAAAAATCAATTTGGGGCTCCAATAGCTGGTAGACATTTTTATGATAGCTACAATGCAAGTATGTATTCAGAGGGATTTTTCAACACTCCTGGAGTAGTAGTAAACAACTTCTTTACTGCCTGATAATGCAGAGATACTTACTTTCATCAAAATAAATCTTGAACAGGTTTCAGTACTACTCCGAAATGAGAGGTTCAGGGACTGGGACAGGAAGACCTTGGGAGGGAATGATACTTTATTGATTTACTTAGGTAACTATTTTCTTGGCAGTACTTAGCATGGGTGCAAAAGACCTATTATGTGCTGACTGTAATTCTTTATAGCCCTCATTTAAAATGACGAAGTGGTTATTCCATGCTTGGTAGGGCTTTGTACGTTCTGTAAGACACAAGCCTGCTTCCAAAGGCTGCGCAAGCCCTGTGAGAGTTCAGCCACAGATTGCCTGCTGCCTTTCAGACTGTCTGTGTTTAAGGTTCTATCTTGAACACCTGAAAAAGCACCTTCCCCATTTGTGTCCCCATGGAAAGGTGTCCTCTTTCCACTCACTATCTTTGCAATTAGGAGTAATAATATAACCTGCATATTATATTCACTACAAAACAAACTCCTCCATTTTCTTTCCCACAGTGGATACAGGTCCCACTTACTCTCCTTACAGATAACAATAAACCACAAAGAAGGGATTTGAGAAGTAGCCTATTTATAGCGGACACCAGAAAGCCATCTTCACCTTCCATTTTCTAGAGGAATTATTCAGAACAAAAAAACTAGCATATGTCTGGGGTAAAAAAGTCTTGAAATCACCTATTTTAATGCTGTGGACGGTCTGTCAAAGCTTATTTAAATAATTAATTCCTCTTCCCCAGATTCTGGTGTCACTGTCATTAACTAAAAGAGGGGAGGCATGTAGACATCTTTCAGATTTATATCCCTTTCAGTATTGTCACCTCCAGCTTCCCCAAGCTGGAAAGAAACAGGACCACCAAGTAAGCAAATTATTAACCTAGTGTAAAGTTAACATCCCAAATTATCTTTGTGATAAACTGAATCCCTCCCTGCAAGCCCTTCCCATTGGCACAAAAGGAGCATCATTTGACAGGATCATGCGTGGTCACCTCCTGCACTTCAGGGCAGTCTCAGATTGTGCCACAGGGACCAGAGGCAACCTGGAGGCAGTTTTCACTTCCCAGGATTTTGAAACCTTCCCCTGCCTGCACTAGAAGGATGCTGTTGTATAAGAAAAAGCAACAAATCAGAAGGGAGACAAAGATCGCTCCCTTGTAACAAAGAGCCCATCACCCCACCTCTGTTATATGTCTGAAGTCCAGGTTGAACATGCAAAGCTTAAAATCATCCTTATTAGCACCAGTCAAATGTGTATTACAGTTAGGTACATCAGTACAAGGACATCACATCATCCTTGTCCCCTCACCACTGGTGAGAGGGGTACCCAGCAGGCACTGGCAGGTTAAGGGCTCTCTGGCTGGACCTGACCAAACTTCAGCTAAGGTCAGTGGAGACTGGGATCATTTTGCATTCCCTCTCTGGCTTTCACCGCCAATTCCACCATGAAGCTGAAAAAGCTTTTGAACAAACCTGCTGCATCTCCACTAAAGAAGCTTTCGAAGAGATCATGGATTAGCTCTGATCGTCATCAGTGTTGGCTCTATGAGTGAATACATTTCTTTGTTAGCTTTCTTGGAAACAGACGAAAGGAAGGCAAAGCAAATGAAGAAACCAACATATGGGTTAAACATTTGGATGGAAAATAGCAGTAAGAATAGATTTTGCCCTATCTTTTGCCCTATAGCCAACCAAAGTCCACTTATGGTGAGAAAATACAAGGCACCTAATAGTGGGTCAGGTGAGATGTTACTCAGTAAGTATTGTACACTGCAGATGTTATACAGAGAGATGAAACACTTGATTAACTGATTCTGGCATCCTGGCACACTACAAAAGAAAAATTAACATATATCCTACAATCCTCAGCAATTACAGTGTACTTAATCTGGAATTATTTTTTTTAATCATATAACTGTAAAAAATAATTTGAGAGTGGAATCATTAGCAACAAGATGACAGAATTATTAGCAAGCCAGAGAAAAGAGAATTAGTTGGTAGATACCATCATTACACACTCAGATGCTAGCAATGGCTCCTTGAAATTACAGTTGATGGCACAAGGCTGAAGCTGGTGCTGTGCGTAAACGTAAGAACTGACACACAGAGGAGACGTTTTTCACACAAACTCTCTTCATACCTCTGTTAAACCATGACAGTCTGCCTACCAAAAATGCCCAGCTTTGGGCCAGAGGGAGCTGCTTGGTGAGGCTGCCCCAACTCAGCCAGCTGCCCAGCCTTGCTCCCTGGGAACAAGGAGCACCCACACGGATCCATTTTGTGGCACTGCAGAGGTAACAACCAGTATACTCAAAGCACCGGTTTGGGGCTTACATGTTCTCTGAACCCACTCAGCTATGTGAAGAGTCTGAAACCTTGCCTTCCTGCTCATCTGTGAGAAGTGAAGGAAAGCCAAACCCCCACTGCTCTCTGGGGTGATGGGACTCAGCATGATACCTCCAGACCTGGAAGTCATCTATTCCTCCTGCAGGGATCATCTGCCCTCATGTAGTTAAGGAGTTAATACTAACCATATGGTTGATTACAGCAATTATTACAAACACAATGTCTAATGAAGGCAAAAGTATGGTAAAATAATTAGACTTAATTATGACATTCACATTTCAAATTATGTTTCACTTATCCTGCATGAAAGAGGAAAAATTCCTTCTGAAATAGAACAAGTTTCAACTTCCTCTGCATTCCCCAAAGGGAGGGTTCCTGCAGCATTGGAGGGAACAGGGGGATGTGTTTATGAAGCCCCAGAAGGTTAAGACTATATAAGGCACCCAGGATTTTTTTGGCCCCGCCACA
This sequence comes from Falco naumanni, assembly GCF_017639655.2. Classification (NCBI taxonomy): domain Eukaryota; kingdom Metazoa; phylum Chordata; class Aves; order Falconiformes; family Falconidae; genus Falco; species Falco naumanni. Next base: position 48,213,677 of record NC_054059.1, read on the forward strand.
GCCTTTTCTTTTTGCCGGTAACTTTCTCTCCTGCCCCAGCGCTCTCACAACTGGGCTAGAAGGCTCAGAGGGGTCAGAAAGGCAGTAAGGACCACAGAAAAACTCCCCAGGTCCTTCAGTCCCTGTGTTATTTCACACATTTAAACTTAGTTCCTCACACCAGCACAGCTCAGGAGGGCGTCTTTGGGCTTGTTTCTAATGCCAAGCATGACCCAGAGCTCCCAAGGGCAGTCCCATCTCCCACTACTTGAAGGGCTCCTCCTTCTCCTTTGCTTCCCTAAGCACGCGCATCTGGCCCGAGTCAATTTTAATTTACAAATAGCAGTCTCATTTTAGAAGTTTGTAACACGTACTTGCACATAAAATATTGGCTGCAATGGGAGAGGGGAGTTTCGGGTTGGTGCATTTGTCACAGTGCTCAGAATTCCGGCTGTATCGATTTGCTCAATTCATTTTACAGTGCTATTTTCATTAGCTAATCCTGGGGAGTTCACTGCTCTGTATCTATTAAGTACACACTCTCACACACACACACATTTAGAGTGGGAGAGGACAGATTTCATTAAAGTGCACCACCGATGGGAAGGTATCCAAATCACTTCCAATACATTATATTAGCTCAACTGGAGGTTTTCCTTAGAGTTCACACAGTTCATGGTTAAAGCTTTTCTTTTGATGGCCTGAGTCGCACACTCCAGTATGTGCTTGATGATCACTGTCTGCTAGCTGGGAAGTATTTATGCTATGTGGCTTAAACTTCAACATCAAAATTATTTTGACAAAATACATGGTAAGAGCACTTGGTCTGCTCTGCTTTATGTCAATATGAAAGTGCTTTTCATGTGGCTTCTTGCTTTATTCATTGTAACAGCTCAGTGGGAACGCAAGGTTAATCAAGAACCTGTGGATGAATGGATGCTCTTCACATAACCTGAAGCCATTTCTTCGGCATAAAGTCACTGATCATAACTCGGAAATGGCTACTGTAGTGTTTTGTCATCCCTGGGAACATGTGCAGGCACATGGCACATTGTAAGAATGAAAATAACCTAAGTTGAAACCAAAATTGCTTGGTACACACCTAGAAGACTTCAGAGCCCGTTCCTGCAGTGGGTACTCAGCACTCTCCCCTCCCAAAAGCACCACCAACAGCTTGCAAAGCACTTGGTCTTCTACAGCACCACCAGTAGCAGCAGAACTGAATGGCGAGCAACCACCTCCAGCCCACCCACAGCCTCCCTGGGCAGCAGGAGTTCCCCCTCTGACCTGCCCCTGCCCCGCTCCTTCCGTGCGTGAGCCCTGCCTCCGAGATCAGGCAGAAAAGCACAGCCACGGCACCCCTCCAGGGCTGCTGGTGCGGCTCATGCCTGATAACTCTCATCAGGGGGGGAAAAGCTCTTGGTGCAGGCAGGATTTGAAATTACAGCAGTACGTACACGCAGATGGGAGCCATCGTCCCTTGCAAAGTAAATCCAAGCCAGCAGCCAGTGCTACCAGCATCTGAATAATGTAATGATAGTGTCCAGAGGAAAACTTGCCAGATTGTTAGTTGCTCCATGTAACACATCACACCCCTGGGTACCACAGCAGGACACCGTACAAACTGAAGAAATCCCAGCAAGCCCCTGGACAGCAGGATGGAGGGGCCAGCCCAGCACTCCATGCAAATATTTTTCTTTTTCAACATCTTCAGCACGACATGGGAGTACCTTTATTGTGCCATTTCTGCACAGGCAGGGTCCTTTTCCTGCATCCGTTGCCCATGTCAAGACTTGCCTGATCTATTGCCAAACACCATCCCCCTCGCATTGCCCCTGTCACCCTCCCCAGTCCACCAGCCCCCAAGGAGAGGCTCCTAACCAAAGAGCAGTTCTGGAGCTTCATCCCTGAGGAATCCCAAGATGCTCATCCAAATTTTCCAGTGAGGAATTCCATGCACCCTTTAAATAAATCATGTGATGAAATTATTTACATTATGCATGCAGTTCTGCCGAGATATGACTGGTCCTGTGAATTTACCTTGCCGTGTGAAGTACTTGCATGTGGCCATAGTACGTACTGCAGGATGTTCTCCTTGATGGGAAGACGAGCAGAAAGGCAGAGCCAGCTCGTAGGGCCTTGAAGCAAGTGCATTTGTCCAGAAGGTGAATCAGTATTTCTTTTTTGAAGTTACCTCAGCTGAATAAATCATTAAATCGAGAAAGGTGCAAAGAATAAGCCATGGGATCTTCAAATACTGCTCAGGCACATGAAGCACAGAAATGCCTGACTGCTTATAGGATGTATATTGCTACGAATGGGGACAGTGCACATAACTGTCACTTTAAAGTGGCAGTATTTTCCAGCGCCTCACAGGCAGGAGGTTTTCAGGATTTATATTTACCCTATATGTAGAAAAAATAAGTACAGTCAAGTAATAATACTCACTGGGATATGTAGACTTTTTATTCATTCATACTATTTGGAAAGATTCTTCGTTCTTATAAAATCCACATTCACCTAGGGCAGTTTTCAGACCATTCACAGTTATCTTGGGTTGGAGCCTTGGAAAATTGCTACAGGGCAGAGGAGGAATGAAGATGCATAGGTTCCCTAACAGCCAAGATTCTGAATTACATCACTGTTCCATAAATATATTCATTTTATTCATGTTCATTCCTGAAAGAATTTACTGCACCAAGGATGTCATCTTGACTATGCATCTTAGAATTGATCATTTCCCCAATTAAGCTGTTCAGGCCTCAGACTTAAAGAGCTGTCACAGCTGCTGCAAGTTGATTTATCTCCTGATGACGGGCAGAGCTTCTGACCAAAAATTATTAATGACAGAGCTTCTTTTTTTGAAATAACCTTAACCCGAGCATATATCTTTTTAGTCACATTAATATCTGAACACATACCCCCAATACTTAGCCAGGTATTAAATGGATGTAAAATCCTAAACCTTAGTCTTTTAATACAGAGCCTTTAAATGAAGACTAAGAAATTAATCCAGCCCTGTTCTGTGCCAGGCTGAACAGCAACTGCTGCTGTTCCCTGGGAAAGGCGGGCTCTGCGCGGGGCTCTGGTTCACATCGCTTTGCTGCCGGGGCAGCTCTCGCATCACCGCGCCCTGCAGCTCCTCGCTGCCAGACGGGACTTCCACCGGCTGGTCGGGGAAAGGATTCCCCAAAACAGAAGAAGACACAAAGATGAAACACGACAAGTGCCCGTTCACCGGTTCAGGACAGCTGTTTCTTTTCAAGCCTCCTTTACAGTTTAGCCCCACTCCCCCCCTGAAATCAGTGAGGAGTTCTGCCACCGGCATTAGTGAGGCAAGAAACAGGCCCTCCATCAGCAGTTTTGTGACCACTGCTACAGCAGCTGGGGCCCATTGCACTGCCCTGTCCAAGAAGACTTTATTACATTTAATTCCTTAGCAAATTTGAACAAAAATAAATTGAAGGGACATTGTTTGTTGCATGCTCATAACGGCTTGGGTCTGTACGTAGGCTCGGACAGCAGGTTCCTGACCTGCTTGAGATTCCTTGTATTGTGAAAACATAAAAGGCCACAGGGACAAACTCGGCTCAAATTTCCTCTGACCTGAGTGGCCCTAAAACCTTTAGCACCTTAAAAATCCCCCTCACAGATGTCAGTGAGTGTGAGATAATTCACACACTTAGCTGAGCAGTTCTACCATATTCCAGCTAGATGTCAAAACTTCCACTTAAACTTTTGTTTTAATTAGTTTAAAAATTCATCCAAATGTTTAAAAGTTTTAAACAGCTAAGCGTCTTCCTTATTATTCAGTCCTCTTATTATTCATCTTCAAAAGGCCCTCTGACACCTATCAAATCTGATAGACGGAGCAGTGATTTCTCTCAGGCGAGTGTAAATCTTACACCACTTCCCACATGATATTACTTTCCACATGTCTGATGGCTCTCGAAACAAGTAATCAAATTAATAGGACTATTTAACTTTCATTCATATCTTAGCTGCCACCATAAATTTCAACCGTCAGAAGATGGTAAAATGTTAGTTTTGCTTTATTTGGAGGAGATATTCATTTTCACAACTGCGGCCTTATTAAATCCAGCAGCTTATTTCTTGGGTAAGATGGTATGATTCACGCTGACAGCAATTTCAATAACCACTCCAAACCTTTGCTATTTACATTTGGTTTTGTGAACAGGTCATATTCCCAGCATTAAAAGTTTATGATGATTTAATAGGGAGATTGTAAATATAATCTACCTGGGTCTGAAAACTTCAGTGGTTAAAAAAATACAACAGGAACCAAACACAGCAACACAGCTCCTCAGCTGATCCACTGAGTTCCTCCTCGGCAATATTCATTACTGGGAACATATCAGAACTGTCCTCAACTTACTGTGCTGGCTTCTCACTGCCTATTGCAGCAGGTTCATTGTGTCATTATTCATCTGCAAAATTCCCAGTAGTCTCAGCCCAGGATATGTAAGGGATCACGTTACTTTTCAGGAACAAGTTTTGTTATCTTCTGCTCTGCTGTGGCTCAATGGAAATAGCACAGAGAGCTGCTGGTCCAGGGCTGAGGAACTGAGGGTATGATGAGGGCAAAGCAAAAGTGATCAACTACTGCAAATTTATGAGTTTTCACTCCTCAGACGAGGTGTAGTAATAGCCTGCCTGTGTGCTCTGAGCCCGTATCAATTGCAGACTGAAACTTTTTAATTTAAATCACCATGAATCACACCACTTGTTCCCCACTGCCGATTCCAAGTGAAGGGCAGATTTTCAACCCACCCATTGGCAGTAACAGCTTTTTGCACATTTCAGTAAAATATTATGCAAGGATCTTCCCCTTATTTCACCTTCAGCCTCCATACAAACCATTCCCTCAAGAGAAAAAGGAAAAAAGAAAGTGTGTGATGGTTGCTGTCAACATTGTTTCACACAACTGAGTGGACAGCAATTGAAGACCATAGTGGGTCTGTGTGACATGCACAGTAGCCTGAACAAAAGAGCATCTCACCAGTCCTAGGCAAATATCTTGAAATATATAAAAAGGATAGGGGTTGTAATGAGGACACTGCACAGTGACTAAATACTTCAAACTTCATTGCTCAGAGTTAAAAACTGCTTGAGCTGCTCTGCATTCAGTCATAATAAACTGTTTGCAAAAAAGATTATCGGTCTTGTGACATGATAGTTTGGCATTTGCAACTTAAAATTACATTGGACATTTTGCAGCTTTATGATATTGCAAATTCAGGCTTGGTTGGCTATCCATTATCATCTTACTTCTTTCAGAATTACTGCTTCCCAGGTTTCTTCTTCCTCTTGGAGATATGTGTTTCAGATTATTTTGCCTCAGATTTATTATCCTGCAGTTTTCCGGGATGAATTTCAGTTTCTATAAAAACCCCTACCTACCTTTATAATCTCTTTAGGTCTCTTTTTATTATCTCATTTTCTCTCTAGTCCTCCTAATTCAATATCCTCTGAATTTTGTAATCATGCTCTTCTCACCTTTTTCTTTTAGATCATTAATGATGGTATTTAATACAATCGCTCCTTACACCAATCCTAAAGTACTGCATGATCATAATAATGCTTAGCTTTTAGAAAGCACAGTTTATCTATAACTCAAAAAGTATTTCATATGTCAGGAAAATGCTGTTACCCCATATTACAACAAAAGATGCAAATGATGCAGGCGCTCGCAAAAGCTGGTTTCCTTTCCCTATGCTTCATTTCCAGGCAAGGGACAGAGAGATACAAATTTCTTTAGAGCCAGTTCTGGAGTGGCTAAATGACCTTTTACTTTGAACAGCCCTTTAGGAGACCCCAGTCCCTCTGCAGAGAGTCAGGAAGATTCTGGCAACTCCCCCTGGGGAAGCAATCTTTACAAAGGAGACCTGAGACCTGAACCAAGCTCAGTCCACCCTTTGCCTAGTGGAGCATACTGCAGGTCTCCATCCCTGCTTAGCACATAGGCAAATTTCTCTGTTGGAAAACTTATGTCAGTTTTGAAGAAATTAATTCCCCAGTGAAGTTTTGAGTAAATCCTCAGTATTTTTCCCAGATGAGAAACTGAAACTTTTACTGCCCAGTGTTCAATAAAAAGCTGTATAAAGATGATATGAAAGACCCTGTTCAACATGTCTTCACATAGCACAGTCTGTGACATGCCATTCCCACCCACTGGTCCAAAGCTGGTATCATCTAGTCCCAGTCTTTGAGTCTCCTTCTTCCACACAACCCCTTGTTAAGCTTTTACAGCAAACAAATCACTCAGACAATATCTGCCCCACAGCACAGTGGTTTTATAAATATGACAGTGTGGATGAGGAATGGGCAGGTAGGAGGAAAAAGGCACCAAAACTGGTGCTACGGGTGCTCCTGCACATCCATCAGGACCAGGATTTTGCAGCCACAAAAAGCCAGCTTTGATTCCAGTCCCTGCCACTGGAAACTGAGGGGGAGAGGTCAAAAACAACTTTAAAAGAACATGTGTAGATCACAGTTGCTGGGTTTCTCTCCCACATATCCATTAATTTCTTACCTGAACTTCTCTTTTATTGCCCAGGGAATAAACTGTAAGTGCCTTTACTGTGTCCAAAGAAATTTACAGGCCACTGCCAGCTGACATCCTCAGCCCTCTCTCAAATATGGAAGATTCTGAACCGTTATGGAACTGCCTGGCAGCAACCATGTGAGTATTAGCTGCAGCCCTGGAGCAGCTATTCAGTCTAGCTGGACACATGGAAAGACACCACTGCTGCTGCCTTTTGACCAAGTGCTTTTCCATCCCCCACTGCCACCCTTGCCAGGTGCAGGGGGCATAGCTGGCTGTCACTCCCCCTGAGGCTGCGTGCCTGGCTGGGGTACACAAGTAGCGGCGCAGTCCCACCTTGCCTCTGCCCCTCAAGGCGAAGGTGGTTTGCTAATCTGTGAACTAATCCCACCATTTCAAACAACATCTGGTTCTGAGCACCCAATGTTTTCAGAGGTACTGTGTGCCTGCAGCTCCCACTGAGATTCAGCTGGGCTGACTGCTCCCCAAAGGGTATCATGTTATGTTGGGCAATCAATCAGAGCTGAAGACAGCCAAAATAAGACAGCCAAAATAAGAAACCTTTTCAAAAAAAGGAAACTTTTTGAAAGTCATCACCTGAAAGTTCTTCACCCCAGCCCTGTGTTACTTTCTGCTGCTATTTCACAGTTTGGCCATACCCTTTGGATCAGCATTAAGTTATTATTGACTGCTCAGTGTTAGGGGCATTCTGAGTAGCAGCAGGGATGTATTACAAGTATTTTTCAAAGGCGAAAGGAGGTTTGCCTCACTTTTTTTGGCCAAATTTCACTCTGAATAATTAGATTCTGAATGCCTAAGGTGTCAAAGGCTTTATTTGGGTAAGATATTAGCTTCTTGCCATAAAACTACAATGCAATTTTTTTGCGCTGTTAAACAGCTGCCATTATGCACATGAAAGGTAGCTCTACGTTGCTGATCAATGGAAATAAATTATTACCTCATACTGCCATCATCATATTTATGGAAGCAGTGTCCACGCTACTGATAGCAAGGCCATAGGATAATTTTGTCATTTACTTCATTTAACACGACCCACACCTACTGTCCTCTGTCAGGAAGTTACTCTAACATCCCAAGCCTACAAGGAACTGCAAACACACAGGAACTCCTGTGCATTTAGCAAAACACCCTGTGCAAACACAGCAAGATTAGATGAAGGAGTTTTCATTCCCCGCAATGTTTTAATTAGGTAAAAATCTGTAGGGAACAAAGCTGACCAGAAACCTCTTACGGCACAGCCGTGGCTAGAGCATGGGCTCCATACACCTCTTTCCTTCCATAAATATCTAGACAACCAGCTCCTACTTGCAAGAGCGTAACATGGGACTAGAGGATTATCCGTCACGATTCAAACGCAATTCTCTGATAATGGTAATAGTCTTCCAGTGTTAGAAGTGATAGACTTACATAATTAGCTGCAAGTGCTATTTCTGTGTGTGTAAAATCTTTTAATTATTTCCTTTTTAATTATTTTAAATTACCTAATAACTCTTTGGCAAAGGGGGATGTATGGGAGGGAGGTAGTGCAAGCCCGCCATCATTATGAAAGCTTTTCAAGAGCTCCATTATGTGCTGTGAGCATCTGACTCTTTGTAGCATGAGTCACCCACAAAGTCTTGAGCCATCAAGTAATTAAGGTTCCTTAATACAGAGTGGGAGGGGAGGAAGTAATATCATTTGTCCTTATGATCAGTCACATTCCTACAAGTATATATCATAACTGTTTTATAAATGGATTATTAGCAAATCAGATTACAGCGCTAATTATTTCTCCCAGACTTTCCCTTACCCGTGTGCCGTGGACGAATCCACTCCCCAGTACTACTATACTTTTCTTCCATCTGTTTTATTCCTGCTTTGCTATCTCACACACACACACGATCATTGATTTAAACTCACCCAGGACAGGAAGAACCCAACATTAGCTGTTATCGATACTTAAAGGCAAAAAACCATTGCTGGTTGTCACTGGAAATCTTTCTGACCGGATAGCTGCCCGGCAACCTAGGTACAACATGATGGTCATAACCCAGTTCTGAGCAGGACTGTGAAAGAGGAATTTGCAGAACAAAGCCATCTCCACGCTGGCAAGCAATCTCAGAAGAAAGGACACAAATTGGCAGGCCTGAGAAGAAAACTACCTTTCTCATCTTTACTAGAAAAAATAGGGCTGTTAGGTAAGGCATGTTAAGTAACTTTTTTCCCTTTCTAATGAAGACCGAGCCCGAGAGAGCTAGATTATTCCAGCAAAAAATCAAGGGCAGGACAAAGTTAAACAAAAGCTGATGAAAGCAGCAAAGTGGAGGGGCAGGAATTAAAACAAACTAAAGGAAAACGTAGGTAGAATCATAGGTCAGGTTTACTACACACAGTCGATGAAATCTGTTATAATTTTCAAGAGCACCCACAGGATTCAGCAGCCCTGAGGAAGTGTAGTCATATTGCCCACAGTAAATCTTCACAAAAAGAACAGAGATTTAGATGTTTATGTTTTGCTGTTTCGCACATCCTACAAAATTCATTAAAATCATCAGGCCAGAGCCTGAATTAGTACGCAGTGTGAAAGGTAAGGCAAAGCTGCACTCCTGCTCCCCTTACTAGCAGTGTAAAACTCAACTTCTGCCACAGATTTACCAAAGAGTAAACAAAAGATTTTGGGGTAAAAAATAATGGGTTGTGAGACTAGAATTCTTCTGTCAATTCTCCAATCTTCTTTTTGCCATTTCCAGAAGAAAAAGCAATTGAGAAGATGGTGCAGTCTTTGCACAAATTCCTTTGCCAGCTAGTAAGGTGTGATTAACATTGCCCCAAGTGTTTGCTAGGGGTGGATGAAGAGTGTTAAAAATGTTGGGCTTAGGCTCAGCAATACTGTAGAATTTGCAGAGGACTTTCTGCTCAACCTCTCCTGATCAGGGTGCATACAACCAATTCCCTTGCTGAAGCTGTCCCCCTACCAACACTGCTCCTCTCCTCATCGCTACCGAAGCATTGCTTGTGTTGGAACTGCTCTCCTCTGTATTGTGCTTGTCTCAATTACATTATACACATATCCAGGCAAAAATCTGGCTTTCCACCCATAAACAGAGCTACAATATACATTTCAAAGTATGGTGATATATCAGCAACAAAAAAAAAGAGGCACCAGAGGAGGAACATACAAGTCCAGAAGGACTGTTGGTTTCCACTTCTTACAGCTGCCTCTCCAGGCTGGACAATGTTATCCCGTGTTCAGCTCTGCCACTAGTGCTGCAGGTGAAAGGAACAAAAGCCTGGCACAGTCTGATGCACCCACCCCAGCCACGAGGAAAGACCTGTGGATCCCAAGCTGGCTTTTGCTTGGCACATGGCCCAGTAGCTTGCAGGGGTCCCTATGAGGGGCACACTGGAAGAGGGTGCTCAGTGCCTCAATTTGCCTCCATTGACGTTTTGCTTGCTTTTGAGGAGAGGGATCCCTGGCTGACTGGATTCACAGGTGTTGGCATCCAACACTCACATCTCTGGGAGAACATGATTCAAAAGTGTAATTACATCTCCTCTTCTCCCATCCCATTTAACCTGAAGACGATGGCTGAATTTCTGCTGGCTGAAAAGCATGGGTTCATCCACAAATACTTCCTGCAACACTGGCTCTATCCCTCAGTAGACCGGGCTTGACTCACTTTAAATATTGCTATGGTACCATTTTAATCAGTAATTACACGCAAAGCAGAGTCATAAACTCTCTCTAAAGTGAGTCCCCCTCACTGGTACTGAAACAATATCATATGACTATGGTATGGGCAAATGTCTCAACTCTACTCTCTCTAAGGTGCTACTTCACAATGTTAAACGTATAAAACTCAATCATACTCTAGCCTGGGAGAAAAATTCAGAGAAAACTCTGGAGGAGTCAATTTATTTGGAAGTTAACCAGACATATTTCAATCTCGATTGGACATCTTGAGACACAACATAAATTTTTATATAGGTTATTTGATTCTCACACCTCATAAATTAAATAGAATGATCTCTGATATATCTAATGCCTGGTGCTAAAACTGTGGAAGGATGGATTTCTGGTACATTTGTTTCCAGTGCCCTGCAGTTAGGTCCTTCTGGGCATCAGTTAAGGTTAATGTGAAATGAGGGGCAGTGACAGGAGACAGTTTCAAGTCCTGAGCAATTTGCAAAGGAAAATCATCTTGCTGGGACCAGCCTACCAGCCACTCTGCGTAGAACAAAGCTATCAGTGAGTTAAGTCTTGTTGCCAAGCTCCACTCAAAATTGCCCCAAAACCATAGAAAGCTGGAGCATTGCTTAGCAAGCTGAAAGCAGACATTCAAGGAAAAAACTGTTTTCATAACACAGCTGGATGACTAATCTATTAGGTTCATTTACCTTGTCTAAAGTCATTCAGAACTTTCCATGTACTTGCCATTTGACTGAGCCAACAATAAAGTTCTATTTTAAGCTGCAAATGGTATGAAGAACCAATTAAATTGGATCTTGCAAATTTCTCAGTAGAATATAGAGTGGGCTAGCCATCTAAATCCCATGGTGGATTTTTGTGTCTTTAACTGGACAACACAGAAATGAAGTAAAGCAGCATGTTACAATTCAGAATTTGACCCACGTGGACCAGCTCTGTGATGCATCCAGTCAGGAAGAGACATAATGCCACTTACCAGCTTGTGGTCCCTAACTAGACACAACCTGCATGTGACTAATTGTGTAATATACTATTTGTGTCTCAAAATGTACAGTTAATTGATTTCAGTAAAACACAAGGTAAAACACCACTTTTTTGTAATTCCCCAAGTAAAACTCATGTGTTCCCAGAAAGTGCACACCATCAAATGAAAATTTGTATGCAATATGACTACAAATACTGATATTGACAGGGTGATTAATTGAGCTCTGAAACAGAAATTTATGACACTGTGCTACCTTAAGTATACTATAGATGTTAGATCTGTTATACGATAGTAGTGAAATTATGGAGGAAGTTACACTACAATCAGAACTGGCATATCTATCTCATGCAATACCAAAGCTCATAGCTGTCATCAACAGTCATGTAAGTCATACCGACCACCACCAGCAAGAAAGTATGCCTCTGAAGTATTTTGACCATTTGTTCACCTTTCTTTGGTACCCTGTTAACTTTCTCCCACTGTTTCTCTAGATTTTTACTTTTTTTTTCTCCTTTCCCTTTCCCTCTCCCTTGTTTGTTTCTTTCTTCCAGCCCTAACTCCCTTGCTTCTGAATTTCTTTTGGATCAGCAAATCCCACTTTTTCCTTCAGCAGCTTCCTTTCTTCCTCAACTCATTATCAAACTAGGCTTGACCGGCCATATTATAGTAAGGTTATTATTGGTCACAGTAGAGAACTGCATTTGTTGATTTAGAAGGTCTTATCCAGTCTTTTATTTCTTTCTTGTTCCCTAGTTCATTTGATAAAAATGGGTCATTTTGACAGATAGTTATATCATTATTAGGCTTCAGAGTGAACAACCCAGCACAGTGCAGTGCAAAGGAGAGAAAAATGGGAAGGAATTCCTTTTTCCCAGAGCTCTTATTTCACATAAGGAAGAGAACTCTTTATCTGTTATGCTTATCTTGCTTTTAAAGATTGGCTTTGTACCCAGGTGGGTGAGCAGCATTTTATTACTAAAGTAAGCATCTTTTCAAGCTTCATGTGCCATATGGCCTACAAAGAAATAAAACTCCAGCCTATGGGCAGGGTGTTCAAGAACTCTGCTCTAGGCAGCTGCATGCAGCTCTGAATTCTCAGTATGTTTTTTGGAAATGTGTTAATTTTTATGCATTCTAATTTGATTAAGTCTCTTCTCTTGGCAACTGGTCATTGTCAGACCCCTTTCTGATCAGCAGGGGACTAATACAACCTGGGAGCTACAGCCCAGGCAATGGAAGACATTACAGGCACAATGGAGGACATATTTGCAAAGAATATCTTCTGCACCTGGACTCCATTTATTAAGTTTGCAGAAAGGACAGCTCCTGCCAAGAAGCCAGACACTCTGACCTTGTTTGAACCTGCCTGCTGCCTGGGGAGCAGGATCTGTGGTGAGCAGAGTGAAGCAGGGGCACAAGGCACACTGTTGCTCCTCGGGGATTCACTCGAATATATGGGGAGTTTATGTTCACAAAGTGTTTGACTTTTAAAGCCCGTATTCTTTCATCTCGTCACAGGCTATAACTTCACTATTGAGCTATATTGCTGTGTCTAGTCAGGGTGTGTTTGTATCCCGGTGTCAATCAGTTCTTTTTGTGCCCTTCATCGGCTGCAGCTCATGGGGTGGCAGGTGGTTCTCACTTTCCACTCTACTGATGCTGCTTCATTTTATTACATCATTTCCCACGCCCACCCCCAAGCTTTATAACCTATCAAGGTCAAAAGTCTCTAATAAACAGAAAGTTAAAAGGGGAAAAAAAAAATCCCAGCGCACAAAGTTAATACAGCTTGGATTCAATACCAGGCTCATCTTCAGCAACGTTCTAGTTTTCCCACTATGACATGAAATTGAACTTATTCCATAACACAGTTCTCATTTAGCATTTAAAGGTGTTAGTATTCCACCCAAGTCTTAATCATCATGCTTGGCTCTCAGACTGCAGAGATAAGTGTCCTGCAAATAGCTAAGCTGGATAAATAAAGACAGAGTTTTCCCTATTAAAAGTGAGATCCTCCAAAGCAACATATTACATAACCAGAGTAGTCCCCTTCCAAACAAATAAAATATTTACTTACTCCTTTTACAAAAGGGGGAAAAAAAATCCCCTTGAATATGAACATGTTCCCCTACATAAACAAAAAAAACCAAACCAACAACTCCTTCCCCACATAACTGAGTTGTCTGGACTTAAAACTGCTCCTTCCAGTCTGAAAGCAGCACAGTACTAAAGAACAAGCTTAATTTGATGTCTGATGGACAACTTTAAAAACAGGCATACCCTTAGGCATCTTGCTGACTGGGGAGTTTATTCAGTGTGTTTAACATCCCAATGTGTGCATTTTGACTCTCCAGAATATCACTTCTGGGGCTGCAGCCCATGTGGGAAAAGCTTCTCCTAACCTGGGATTCGGCCACAGGGCTACAAGGGAGAGAACAGCCCGAGAGCGGAAGGCAAGATCAAGGGAACCACCATCCCTCACGGCTGCCGGTGCCTTGGCCAAGGGTGCCAGCCGGTGCCAGTGAGGATGGTGAGGGTGTTTGTATGAACATCTGTCCATTAGGTGGAATAGGGAGAAGGCACAGCCTGCTAATTTTACACTCTATAACACTGGCCAGTTGCCAGCCCAGGCTCTTTGTTACCACTGATCCGGGCTGGATTTGAACAACTTAGATGGAAGTGAAAACACTGTGTCCTATAATTAGTCCAAACAGGTTCCCAACTCTCAATTATGTCTACTTTACCCATTTAGTACTAACTCATAAAATTCGTAAACACTTTTTTTTTTCCCTTGTCTGGAAAAGAAAAATAAAAGGAAAACTTGACACATCGTTCACATGTATAAAGGTACAAGCCAGCTAATTCGGTTTATTTAAAAGGACTTGCAGTAGGTTAAAAACAATGTCGTTAAAGAGCATAAGTAGTTGACCACTCATGCTGTTTATGATCTAGGCCTGGAGGTGTGGTGGGGAAAAAGCCCTGAGACCAGAAGAGCTGCTGGTGCCCTGGTAGAGTCTCAGGGCTGGCGGCAGCCCCGCTCAAGCACCAGTGGCTCATCTGCCACCACAAGGAGCGGCCTGTGGTGGCCAACCTCCCTGGGGTCACCTATAGTAGAGGCATCTCCCTCTGGGTCTGCCCTACCAGAGCCATGCCCCTCCACTGGCAGACTGGAGACACCCCCTTAGCAGGTCATGGTCAGTGCTGCAGACGAAGGGCAGTGATTTTCTATCTACCCGAGACCATCAAAAACTCGGTGCCACTCCCAGGAGTGCTGGATAAGTGGGTGGGCTGTTTGATGACCACGGAAGGGACAGGGTGCAGGAGAATTTGATGAACTGGGAAGATCCCACGGCAAGGTGACATAAGTTTCCCACATTTGTATTTTGTCCTGGTGGTTTAGTTATTATGACCAACTCAAAGAAAACCACTGATATCTCAACAAGCTAAAACAATGGCAAGAGATACTCTTGTGTTATGTTGAAGCCAAATACTGGGTATGTATGCCTTGACTCAGGGCAAGCACTTTGTTTGTGGTAGGATAGTTGTAATTCCACTCATTACTGTTCCTGGAAAGAAAGAGGTAGAGAGGAAAGATTGCAACGATAGCCCGGCTTCTCACTGTACTGCTTCCAAGGAAGTAAGACAAGATCTAGCCAGCCTGAACACATTTTTGTTCCCAGAACACTACCTGATAAAATTGAAAAAACCCTCCCAGTCTTGTTTACAAAATCCAGCTCGTGTTATGGAACATTATTTCAGCAACCAAAAGATAAAGAAGTACATTAATATACTGCATAAACTAGGCAGAAGAAATCCTAAGTCAAAATAGCCCAACAGAACTATTTGCACATAGTAACAGATCTGCTCATTTGAAAGCATTCATTTATAAAAGGAAGTCCATTTGATTTTACTGGACTTTCCAGATCATTTAAAAAGATTAAAATTTTGCTCTGCTGTAATACAAATATTGCTTTTCCTCGTTACAACTGAGTTCCACTTATTAACACAAGTAAGAAAAGGGTATTGTTGTTTGTTCAGGGAAAATTATTAAAGGAATTTAAAAATTATGGAAACATTTTTCCTAAGCAAACCTGAAAGAAAACTGGGGGTGGGGGGGGTGGGGGGGTGGAGGAGGGGGACGGCACGGAAATCAGTAAAATTACATTTTACCAATCCTTGTTTTCTAAAAACAGAAAGAAAAAAATAAGCTTTTTTTTGTGAAAACAGACTTTCGGGGGGAAAAATCTAGCAAAAGGTCAATGTTCACTATGTTTTAACTTGGCATAGTTCATTCAGTGCTTCGTACACTCTGTGACTGTCAGACTCTGGTCAAAGACAACAAAGACCTACTAGCCCTATGCACACTGCAGATGTTTTAAAATAGTAAAGGTTTCCAGCCATAAATACTACTTCTTCCTAGAGATATAAGGAACACCCAACCCTATCTTTATTGCCTCTGGGTTTTTGATGACTAGCATCTTCTCATAAGTGGTCTGATTTCACAAGCAGAGAAAGCAAAAGTGGCTTTGAAAATTGTAATCCTTTTTCCCAAATAAAGCCCAGCGGCTTGTTTTACTGCTGTCCCCACAATTTGGCACAACTCCAAGAGCTGTGGGATCAGTAACGGAAGTCAAAACTTCATAAATATTGGTTAGAACAAGCACCTGTAATACTATTAGCACTGTAAATTATTACTTTGTTCCCAAGCAATAACAAATATTTCTGAATGCCCAGAATGGGGCAGAGAACACTGCACGTAAACTGCAGGCTGCCCAGTTATGGAGCAGGGACAGCATCACCAGAGTTCAGAGACTATTCCTATGCCCTAAGTATATACTATCAACTCATCATAGCAGCTAATTATTTCATTAATGGTTTATTTGTGCCCACAAAAATATTAACAAATCTAAACAAATCTCAAAGCCATTTGTGGATAAGCTGTAAGCAGAAAAAAAAATAAAGTTTAGCAAACAAAACCAGTCCTGGCAAGCAATTCAGGCAGTGCTGCCAGGGGTCAGATTTGTTGAGAAGGATGCTGTAGCACATGTAGGTATCCCAGTTAGCCCTCATGGTGATCAGTGGCTGCCTATGCCTTTGGATACTCCAGGAAGTCATAGAAGTCATAAAAGTCCTCCATAAAAGAAAAACTGGTTTGTTTTTTTTCTGACTTCATCCTCATGACCAATTATGGCTTTCAGTATTGACTAAGATTCATACAGTATTATATAATTACTGTTAATGTTGGCTTTGTTCCAGTTATAATTATTAGACTGGTATTTGTTTAGTTTTGGGTAACTGAAATAACAACTTCGTGAAATTTATCTTTCTTTAAGGTCATTTTCATTATTAATGGAGGAGGGAGGAGTTGCCTGCCTCTCTTGCTATGACTTTGCATGGATTCTAAAGAGCTCAAAAACTGCTGAGCATTGAAATTATCTGGAATTATTTACAGGAGGCTTTGCTTGAATTTGAAGGGAAGTTCAGAACAATTTTTGGTTTACTTCTATTATTCCTTGCATCACAGGGGATGCACAGGACCATTGACAATATTAAACACAGATTTGTTTCAAAAGCACTCAAAGAACTTTGGGGAAAAATAAAGAACAGAAACAGTGACAGAAAAAAACAATAATTTCTGGTAAATTCTCAGATCAATTATGTCCCTGATTTAGCACCAGGTTCAGAAGGTAAATTTAAAATTCTGCTCAAAAAACCTTAATGTCAATACTCAGAAGTAATCATCTGAGTCTGTGTGTATTTTTCTAGTTTCAGTCTGGCAGTGCAGAGCCAGTAGAAAAGATTTCCAACCTGCAGGTCAAACAGGTGTTAGTCAAAGTCTTTCTCAAAATATGTCTGCATGGTTTTAGAAAAGAGAAAACAGCTTTGAAGAAAAAAGGCAATAGGCAAGACTCAGAAAAAAATAGTACTCAGAAATTTAGTGAACAGGTTAAGTTTGCATTTGCGATATTAGAAAATGATCATGTTATTGACTCATAATAGTCTTTAGTGACAGAACTGGCTAATGTATTAACAAATTATCTGTTTTGATAAAAGCAGGGAGAGCGATACCTGATTTCAAAGGCTGATGTGATATCTATGGACATGTTTTCTAAGTATTTTTTGTGGCAAAGGATGCTGCTGAATTATATGAATTCACCTGTCTGGTATAAAACCTGTAAATTTCAAGTAGCATCTGCCAGTAATTAAGCATGCAGCTCATTAATACAAAGCCAACTGCTCCTCTGCAAAATCGAAGGAGAAGATCACTGTGGGTTCAGGCCAGTGAGCACAGGGAGAAGCAACCAGGAGTCTAGCAGAGCACTTTTGCTTCTGCTTGGAAGGAAGGAAGATTTAAAAGCCCAGAAGCAGTAGAACTCTCTCTGCTGCCCCGCCATGCAGACCAGGCGCAGACAGAGCACTTTCCTGAGCCTGGGATGGCTCAAGGAGCTCAGCATGCTTAAGTACACCACAGTGCAGGCTTGCTACATAAGATTCAGCTCCAGATAAAATAAAACCCACCTAAATTTAGGTGTGTGCAGACATGTCAGACAAAAAATTAAGTTGCCTGGACATAGATGTCTGGCTATGTGAGCCATCCTAGAATATGTGAGATATCTGTACAGAGCTGTCAGAGACAATACAGAACCTGCAGAGGTCCTGTGCGTTTCTCAAACAGAATATGCCACAAAGCCTAAAATCACCTTGGACACCCGCTGCAGAAGCAGGATCTCATCAGCACTGCCTTGGTTTCCATCATTGCTGATGGTGAGCTAGTCAAACATCCAAGAGAGCTAGGGAGAGGACCTTAGACACCTAGCATGCATGTAAACCCTTGCACAAGGTGTCTCAACCAGCAGCTCACACTCCTACACCCTATTCCCATTAGTGACAGCCAGCTTCTTGCACCCCTCCGTCATCTGCCTCGCCACACCTGTGGCAGCACTGGCATACTCAGACTGGTGTGCAAGTAGCACGCCCACAGCAAGCCTTACAAGTTAGTGTCCATGCCTGGCAAAAACCAACTGCTTCCCAGGACTAGAAAACACTATAACTAATTAAGTGAGTTTGAGATGTATTTCAAAACCTATTGAGCAGAAAGCTACGCTACTAAAAAATTTAAAGGGCTGACTTAATTCCCCTAAGGCAACACTTTCCGCTTTGAAAGAATATAACTTTTTAGTGAATAGGTTCTGAAATAAGTCTCAAGGTTGCTTAATTAGCCAGTTATAGCTGAATTTAGCTTAAAAAGGGGGCTATGGGGGCAGTCATCGAACAACTATGATAGGCGTGACTATGCAAAAGACTATGCTATAATGTTGATACGGGAAGGCCTCCGGCTAGTTTGTGCATCAGTTCTCTGAATGAGCTTGTGAAAAGCTAGGTGTTTTCAGACAACTAAGAAAAGCTCAGGTTATGTTTGCACCTGAGTACTTAAATAAAAGCCTTATATTGTCTTTCTTGAAAATCCAAATTCCAAAAACCTGACAAATGCTACGTGCCAGATTCTCATGTGGTGTAAACTGGGGCAGCCCCTTAGCTTGCCACACAGCTTTCCCAATTTACATCACCTGAAAGACTTGGCCAAGTGCCAAGACTGTTAGAAAAGCAGATCCTTTTCTTCTTTGGTTTCATTTTCATATGCCTCTGCACTTCCTTTGCTCAGTTGCAGACTAGAAACAGAAGCAACAAAGTGCTCAGAATTAAAATGTGCACTTGCCCTATTTTCCTTAGCAAAGCAGCAGAAATTTTGTGAGCTAGCCAGTCCTCTGAGATTTCCAGCCCAGTTTGGCAAATTCTTGAGGTTTGGATAATAAAATTATGAGACAATTCCCACAGGTATATTTTTCACCTTTTTAATATCTTTTATATGCTGTATTACTTTCATGTGATGTTTCCCACAGTTCTGCTCTGATGAAACATAGAAAATTCATTGAGTAACAGTCTCCTTACAAAAGCCAGCACTGGCACAGCGTACATCTGCTGAGGATGAATCTGAGATCATCTTTCATTCAGTAAAGCACAGTACAGAAACACAAGGTGTCATTTTTGGACTCTGTGACCTAAGACTGAACGCCTACGCCTTGCCTGCTGGAAACTGCTCCACTGTGGTCTGCCTCGCAAATAAGCCTTGAAAATCCCCAGACCCCATTCGCCAGGTATTTACATCAGCATGCACTCGGTTGCATTCCCCGACTCTAATACATGTGTGCTCAGCAGAACGCCACATCTGAAAACTCTGGTGTTTCCAAAAGAGCAAAGGCCTCGTAACTGATACAAATTCTTCTATCCCTGCCAGAGGTATGTGATAGACTATCCGTAAGAAAGAAGACACAAACTTATTTCTCAAAACACCCACACATCTTTGCAGCCTGCGCGCTGTGAGGTGCCCCATCCTGGAGGCAGTCTGCCAGGTTGACATTGGTGTAAGCACTTCACAAGGACGTGGGCAATAGAAAGGGAGACACCCCAGCCTGTGCTGTTGCAAAACAAGACAAATGTGAGCAAAGCCACAGCTGGCTAGCTGAAAAGTGAAAAAAACATAGCTCTTTCTATCCCTGGCCCTTCGGTGTAGCTCAGACAATTTTCTACCTAAGCCACCCCCAGGAAAATAACAGAAAGAGAGTGACATAAAACTTACTTACTATTACCTCTATGGAGAGCTTGGAGATCCCCACTCTCATGTGTCTTCTTCTCTTCCTGCACAAGCAAACATGGGTGCATCATTCTCCATTGCTGTCAGAAGAGGAGCAGAGCAGGTAAGGCAAGACAACACAGGCTATTGCTGGAGGTCTTGCAGTGGGGTTGCCTAGGCAGGAGGCACTAGAAGAGCACCTGCAGCCTTGGAGAGTTATTTAAGGAGAGGACATACTTCTGAGAAGTGGGAGAGTGAAGCAGATTAGTGTGTTTGTGCCTCGAAGAAAACTGGTGGACTGATAAATAAGCTAAAAGCAAAGGAACTTCAGGCCAGATATGGTCAGTTTCCTGCATCTGCCCCTAACTGACATGTCCAAATACATGGACTGCCACACTACAACTCAACTGACCGATTCATATTCTTCATTTTTTCACACGCTATTTCATTTGTTTCTTCCTTCTCAAGGTGTCTTTAAACAGTTAAGCAAAATGAAGAACATTTTTCAACCTCCCGTATGTAACTTTTTGCATTAAATTATACTGCCATCAATTATTAAATGAAGATTGTCATTAAATATTACAATGAAGAATATTATCAATATTGCATCTGTCACAGATGAAAAAACTACATATATGGATGGATGGAATCTGTTCACTGGTTTATGAACCCAGAGTTCCCTAGAGAGTGCCACTGATGACACAGTATCCCCAGATGCTGGATCTTGTGTGTGATATATCTGAAAGACGTGCAAAACCAGATGTAACCAGCCATCTCCCTTCGGTTACGTACACGAGGAAGCTTCACAAAGCAAGTTATTTTAGCTAAGGCTGGCAATAATTTATTCTGAATAAATTGCCTCTATATCTGTTTCAGGCAGCAGCAACATAGGAAGAATGCAAACTTTTTTGTTATATCAATTCATTTTCAGCCAAATTATGCTTCTTTTTGAGTATCCGCCATTGCAAACATAGAAGACATGTGGATCTAGATATTAGCACCTTCTAAAAGTTGGCTCAATAAAAGCTGTTTAGCACTTAAACATGGAAGCTGTTGTCAGCTTCACAGATGAGTAACTCATTCCAAATTTTGGAAATGGAAATTCTGATCTGATGTATACTTCAGACATATAAAGAAACTATATTTCCTGGGCCACAATTTGGTTAAAATTAACTCCAGCTCCCACACTGTCACAGTCATACATGACTATGGAAGTCACAAAAAATGAACTTGATGTAGCTTCTTTTACTGTAAGGGGAGGAAAATGTCCCTTGGAGCCCAGACTCTTCATTCCAGGGAGCCATGGGACAACAAGAATAGCTAATCACAATGCCTTACCTTGGAAATATGATTAAAAAGAAGAATGTGTTAGACTTTATCGTAAGAAACACCCTTCTTTTTTCCTGTAGTGCCATCAAACACTGTAACAGGCACCAATAAAAAGACACCATTGTATGTTTATTGATTCTGTATTTCCCTCTGTCCCCTAGGTTTTAAAAGGGAAATTGTAGGAAAGAAAAAAAAAAACCAGCCCAGTGGACATAGCTTAAATCTGATTTGAGATGCTTATTTCTGTGATATTAAACGTGAGAGTCTTTTTAATGTATCTTCCTTACAATTTTTTTCTTGCCTCTGAAAATCAGGTCTGCTGAAGATCTCTTGGTTGTTTTGAAAACGTGGGAATTACCTGTGTTACTCCTCCCTGCATGTTTTCTAATGGTCCAAAACTCACTTATCCTCTGTATTTTCATGTGGTCTCAGCACTACTGACACAAGGTCTGCTTCCTAGTCACACCAACTGGAACAGCCTTGCTCTGTTTCTCTGCCTTCACATCTACCTCTCTAAAATCCTGCCTGCAGAAATGCCTCTACTGTTAATTTTTCTTAGCTTAGCTCTACCTCTGCTTCATATTTTTGACTTGAGCTTAATATAGTCCTAATGAACTCAATGAGAAGTCTTTTCTTTGACTTGAGCTGGACCAGGGAAAATTGCATCAAAAACTTTAAAGAAGATGATCAAGTCTTCTGGCACATGGACTTAATGAGTAAAAGTCAGAAACTTCACAGCTGAGGTCCCAGGCAAGAGATTTCTTGTCCTCAGCAAGTCATTGCCTCCGGGTCCAAGTGTCCTCTCTGTTAGACAGGATGGAAACTGGTTTATCACTTACAAGAAGATGGGGTGAGGGCATTTATTTTATAATACACCTGAGCAGCTGTCTGAAAATATAAGGTGCTTTAGTGACTGAGTGTTAATAAAAACATTTTTCATGCTATCAATAATTTATTGACAGTTGGCTGCCAGTCTCACACTTGTTCTGCTAATTTGCTCCAGATCCTTGCACATTTTGGTGGACCAGGGCCAGGACAGAAAACAAAAAAGAACAAAACAAAACCCCTCCCTCTTGAACCCTCTGCCCTTTCCACTCCAAACATGATCATGCTCCTCTCTTTGCTGGGAACTGATGTTCACAGTGTGAGTAAGAAAATGATTCAGTCCTGAAAGCTGCCATGTGATTTAGCGAAACAAAGGGCTGACCTCCCCAGCATCGGCAGCAGCAGCACCAGCCGCTCCTGAAATGTCTAAAAGGCAAATGCATTAGTATGTTCAGCCACCATGCTGGCTAATGACTAGACATTTTCGAACATATGGGATCATTATTCCAGCATATCATCAGTGAACTTTCCAGAAAAGCTAATTAAAGGGCCCTTTAAAAGCTTACCACAAAGTTGGGTTTTATCACATCTCCTCACTTGCATTTGAAGAATTAGCAGTTTTCATCTGCCCTGCTTTCACCACCTTTCCATTTCCGGTGATCACTAAAGATGAGTAAAGCTAATTAAACAGATCTTTAATTTTTTAATCATAACTTACCTTTCCTTTTATTTCCTATGCAGAAAGATTTCATTTCCCACCGACACAAAAAGCATTTAGAATACACTGTGGCCAGTGTATACTGAAGGCTCATCTTCCGAGCCACCTTCCTTCCTATACATCTCTCCTATAACTGCTTCTATTCTTTAATGGTTATTGCAAATGACATTAAAAAGTAATTTATAGATTGCAGGAAAGAAAGGTCATTTTTCTGGCCAATAGCTCCTAACAAGGGGTAAATTCTCTGGACAACTCTTCCTGCCAATCAGAAGAATTTGCTAGGAAATGCGTAGATGACCAAAATCTACTGCAAGACTGAATGTAGAAACAAGATTTTTCACTTCCTTGGGAAGCAATTTTGCTTTTACGGATGCAGTCTCTAAAGTTAAAAACAACAACCTGCAAATCTGAGGCAGGTGAAAAGACTATTACCTTCTCTATGAATCCAAATCTGGGACATCTTTGAGGAGAAAAATCTCCCAGGACTTCAAACTGTAAATGTAGCATTGCCAGTGTTGCGACACCTACGTCCATAGAAAATGCTCATAGTGGAAGTGTAAGCTATTTAAATAAATAAACCCATCAGTGATAACTTGTGTCTTCACTGTTAGGTATACCATTGCTGGTAACTTCAGCAGAAGCACACGTGGTTATTGAGCTTGTTGACTGCACTGGAAGACACTGGGGGGGGCTACACAGTGGGTGTCAAGTGTGCCTTCATCAGGATGGTCCCAAGGAAAAGGGCCATCAGGATGACTGATAAAAAAAATCCATTTTGCCATCTTTCATTAAACAAAAAATTTCCTTTGGAGATTTCAAAAAACCCAGTAGGATTTTGATAGTTCCACAAACATATTTTGATGGGCCTTTCTACATGCCGGTGACTGCTTCCTACAATATGCACAGTTTAACATGGCTACTCAGTGATACACAGCAAATCCAGAGTCAGATCTGAGCTTCATTAGACAGAGAAAAGACTGTGAACCCTGGGGTTCCCACAGTGCCCGTATCAGCTGTAATCAGGTAGCAATGTGTAGCAGGAGGCAACCGCCCCCATATCCCCAGCAGCATGCATGGGCATGCCGGGCCAGTGACATTACAAGAACGCCCCTGATGCCGATGCTCAGGGCGAGGTGCAGTAACCCCCCCGTGTGCTGTGAAATAAGCCACGCCATGGTACAGCACTGGCTGGGCTGCACGTGGAGGGAGAGTGGCTTCAACAGAGCAACACGTGGCTCTGAGGGGGCTGCCACGCAACCTCAAACCGTGACTGGTGTCGCCTGTGAAGACATGCTAATGTGTGAGCAATGCTCCACAAAGGAGCTTCTCCAGCCACAGAAAATGAGATAACAACAGGAACACTGTCTCTTAGAGTGCTGAGAAGTATGTATATTCAATGCTTGCACTCGTCCTTCAACTATTAGCAGGCAGAGAAGTGGTTTAAATATCTTGCAGCTGGGTCTCTCTCATCGTGTTTTTAAGTGGTAATAACTTTGAATAGATATCTTGGAATAATAAACAACCAGTAACATATACAAATCTAAATGCTTGAACAAAAAAATCAGCTGGTCATTTATCTAACACAATCTCTCTAGATATCAATTTTTGATAAAAGTAATAGTTTGAGAAACCCTGATCCTCCAAACAAATGTATATTTAAAGTCAGAAAAGAACACTTTTTTCTGTAGTAATACAATTTAAATAAGTAGACCTATGCACATGCTGACGTGCCTATGGGACTGGGGACTAAAAGTGTTTAAAAAATGCAAAATGATTGCACACGTACACCAGAAGATTTTGTATGTACTGCATCCTGTGGAATAAACATCCCTGTGTGGAGCTGAATCGCAGAAAGCTGTGCTTGGCAGATGGCAAGTAGACTGGAACATAGTTCTCTCCCCCCCACCCACATGCACTGCCTGCTGAAACAACAATGCCAGTGTCCTGACTGCTTCCACTTCGAATGAATGTGATCGCCCAGTAGAAATGTCAGCATCTTTCTCCCCAAGAAGATCTAGCTGCAGATCAGAAGATGTTTTGACAGAAAGTCAAAACAGGTTTAGTACCAATCAGAAAGTAATACTAGGAAACTAAATCCCTTCTTCCTCGCGTTGCTTATTTTCCTGTTTTTTTCCCTTCCATCCTCAGTCCTGTCTGCTTTGGCTTGGTCTGTCTCCTCCTCCCAGGACAGGAGGAGTCCAGGTGGTCTCCTCTGGAGCAGGTGAGATTGCACCGATGTGTGTTCTTGCCTGATGCCCTTCACATCCCCGCAACGTCAGTCACGTGCGTGTATGTCACTAAAGATGTACAGAAGGCCAGAATGTTTTGCTGCTTATAAGTATAAAAGCTTTCCCTATTCATGACAGGTCATCTAACGAATGATGAGCCAGAGCAACACTATGCCACATCAATATAGATCACGTGACAGAAGAAAATGTATAGGAAAATACAGATTTCCTCAAATCTGTACCTCGATAAACAGAATAATCTCACAGACTCAGCAGTCAGAAAAGACATAATCAAGGGAAATTATTTTCCTTGTGGGCTGTCAGATTTTTCTGACCTGTCAAATATTAAATAACCTGCTGTTTTTCTGTAAGTAGCGAGCACACATTCTGATAGGGAGTGATGTTAAAATCTCTATTACTTTGCAATGATCTGTGTATAATACGACTTTGCCTCCCAGACCAGAAGATTTGCTCCCACATGGAAATGGAAACATGGTGATTCACAACGACCCAGCCCAATTCTGACATGGGTATGGGTAGCTCAATATTTTTGTAGTTTTCAGAGCAGGTTTCATCCAAGCTAGTAAAATGCAAAGTTTCTTCAAATTCCCTTGCCAATAACAAGGTTCTGGAATGCAAATAAACTTAAACATAAATAAATTAATGCTGCCAAATAACCTGATAGCTCAGCTCACAGGTTGGGCAAGTCCCAGTTTGGCATCCTAGCCTCTGCCTTCATGGAGTTAGCCCTACATACCACCCATATGAACCTTCCCATCCCCCTCTAAGCATTCAGTAGCCCATTAAATATTCATTTGCAAATGAAATGATGGCTTAAAATATTGGAGCTAATCCAATGGGCAGCACCTGAGGACTGTGCTCACTCATTGCCTGTGAAACAGGGGAGGAATTAAAATAACAGGAAAGCCAGGTCACAGCCCATGAGTGTGAGTGGGGGCGTGGGGAGGAACATGGTATCTACAACCACGCAGAAATCTGGATGTCTTTCTTTAGTTGCCTTTTTATCTGAGAGCTCAAGATCAAGACACCCAGATTTCAGTGTTTATATGACTGGTGCCACAGGCATGCTATGGCCTTGACTGAATTAATCAAGGATAGGCATTTGGTGCCATTTGGGATGCCTGGCTGTATGAGGGCTCCAGCCAGGAGCCCAGAAGTGCAGAGATCTCCTATAGGTGATGTGGTGGCTGTTTTCTGTGGAGGTTTCAGGCACCCAGAGCACCTCAGGCCACTTCAGACACCAGTCCGTAGGGAGAGTGGTTACCTCAGCCTGAATCCCCAACACACCTGGCTCTCTGTGCGCCTTAAAACTAGAAGCATTATCTTGCTGTCTATAGCACATTTCCTGAGAGGAATATTAAAACATTCACAGTAGGACTAATGAAGAATGAAAGCCCCATTGCTTTAAGTTGTGTTTGGCAAAAATATCAGCCAGTTATGAGAACTGTTAAGCTGAGTGCCCTCTTTCCCATCTGGAATTGCATTCGAAGAAGAGATAGAGAAGGTGGGAGAAAGTTTGAGGTCTTCTACCTTTTGGGAGACAGGGTTTTGTAACCAGGATACCATTTCTTAAAATATATCTATTTAACTGAGAGAATATGAATAGATGAACTTACAGGAAAAAAACCCTGGTTTGACTCATGTCCTACTTATTTTAAGCATATCAAGGACCTTGTCCTTTGTCTCTAGTAATCAGCTATCATCAATAATATCTTTTGATATTATTTATCAAACATATTTAGAAATTTTTACATTTTTGCAGGACAGAAAAGAGATACAGACCCTCACTAGGATTTATATGCTGCTCAAAGCCTTGAATATCTGAGACATCCACACAGACACGATACACAACCTGTAAGATTGGGAAATTAGGGTGGCATTAGAGGTTAAAGCCTGGTTGTACTGATTTCAGTGGCAACTCTCACCAGCTCCTGGTCAGAATTTCACCAAAAGAGCTTTAAATGAACACAATTAGCATGGTTGAGGAGCTCCCTCATTTAGTTGACTAGTAGTAATTTCTGTCATCCTTTTTCCCTTTAAAATGAAATTAAAGATCTTTCGCATAGCTTTTTTTGAGTCCTTCAGCAAGGATCCCGAGCACCTACAGACAGAAATCGTAGTCAAAGGATCAGATGTTACTGTCACCACCCACTGATCCCTTGGAAACTCTGCAGAGGAGAGAAGGCTACATGAGACCAAGGGTCTTGGGTGTCCAGCGCCTCCCAAGAGCTGCCCGATTAGCCTGTGAAGGCGTGTATGTATATTCACATACAGGTTTCAATAATACCCAGTCCAGCGAGTGTTTTGAGCAGGATGTTTTGTTATGCAGTGATTCCAACATCTGACTGCAGTCCAGCATGCACCTAAGTCTGCAGCATGAGAAAGAATGGACGATCAGTAAGAAAAACTTTCCATCAAAGACTTTATCTAAGAACCCTTGTGGCTAAATAAAGCTCCCCACTAGATACGGAAGTGTGAGAGGCAGGAGGAAATTGTGTGTTAGAAGTAGACCCTCACCAGCTGGCAGGAACAAAGCTACGCCATGAAGCACCTGGGGAGGGGGCTATTGTTTGATTTTCATTATGAAGATTTTCCAAGGAGTTCATAAGAACGAGGACACTCAAAACTGAGTACAGGCAGAGCACAATGCATTTTCAAAAGCAAAGATGAAGTACTGAGTGCAAGCAAGTAGAGGGGCTGTGCCGCTTAGGCAGGCCACGGTACCCCTGATTGAGTTCTTGGCCCAAAACCACTTCCATGAAGATTTCAGGGAGAAACTATGCTCACAAACACATCCAAAACAACACAATCCTTCCCATTCATCTATTCATCTGCTCAGCTCCTTGTAGTCTATTCTTCCAGTTTCCAGTGAGGCTCTTTCTTCCCCGTTTTGTTCAATACAGGATGACCTACGTAGCCAACAATAAAATCAGATGGAGATGAAACTTATTGTTAATGATGTGGAGGCCAAATTATTATTCAACTTTTAAATATGAACAATACTTGGCTCCAAATCTCATTTAATCTTCATGGATATCAATTACATTTTGTCATTTCTAGACCTGTGAAAATTTCATTTCTCCAAATGAGCTCAATAACTAACCCTCAACCACTTCAAAAAAAACCCTTCTATTCTCATATTTTTTCAATATAGATTATGAAAACATTAGTTCAATGGGATTTATATGGCCTATTTGACATTCTTTTCTCTTTAGTTGAATTTGAGGTATTATTCAAAGCTGGGGCTCTTTCCAAATGCTAAAATATTTGTTCTCTGAATAAATCACCATATGTGTGAAAAGATCAGACATGGGTACATCTTTTATATAGTAACTGTTCATTTACAATGCTATCAGTCTTGCATTATATTATTACTTTTTTTGTCACAGTGTGCATTTCATTGCTGTGGATGACACTGCAATGTTTCAATGGAAAGAGACCTCTAGGAAAAGAATGCAAACATTTCTAAATCTTTTATGGTCACCAGAAAATACTCAGGAATGGGAACAGTGGAGAACAGTGAGCAGATCAAAGTCTTTGGGAGGCACCTTCCCTCTCGAAGGAGGTGCTCCACAGGAAGCTCCTCATCACTTGCTCCCATTTGCAAGGTGCATGGAGGAACAGGCTGCTTTTGGTGCCCATATTCCTGCTTAAAGTCTGGTCCAAAGTCTTGCAATGATGCCTTGATGTAGGACAAGAAGACCTACAGTATAAGGATTATGCTCTACCCTGACGCAGCCTCTGGCCCCAACAGAAGCAGCAAAAGACCTGCAGCCCTCACAAATCAAGGGCAGGTCCTAGTTCCCACCAGCCCACCCTGCTTTGCTCTGGGCAGTAAAAGAAAGAGCCATCAGATGCCACCCAACAGCACCAGCCTCTGCAGTCTCAGTCCTTGCTGGTTCCTGGCCTTAGGTTTGCTTCTCAGCATTTGACTGGGATTGACTTCCCAGTGCAGCTGTAGAGTTGAATTCCCAGACCCGAGTCCTGACACACAGAGCCTGTTTTTAGGACTTTGCAGGGGTCCCAGCTGGTGCAGAGAGTGGATGACTGCTTTTTTCCATCTATGGTCTGAATGAGCAGCTCTAAGTGAATAAGCTGTGCAGCAGCTGTGCAGCCTGCGCCATCTCACGGGATGGGTTTTAATTTCCCCAGTCCCTTTTCATTCCACCCTCCTGGGTTTTATGTGGGTGGAGTTTTATTTCAGCCTAAATGTCTGAATCTGTTGCCTGAGACATAGGTGCAACCTGAGCCCCTTCCTGTATTGCGTGTCCACATTGCTGACCACAAACCCAATAGGTTTCATGGTGCTGAGGGCCACCTGTTGGGAGTGTTCAAAGGCACCCCATCCGTTTGCATTCCCCAATGCCTGTTTTCCTGTCTGTGACTCAAGCGTCTCTCTCGGAGCCACTTGCCCAGTGTGTCGGGCTGCAATCATTGCAGCGCTGAACCGATTCAACATCTTGAAAAGCTAATTAACTTCATAAAAAATTCATATAGGCATGCAAATACTGTGGCCCAAATAAATAATTAACTGAAGTCTTCCACACCAGCGCCAGCATGCTCCAAGGCTGCCCTCTCTTGCCAGGCCTGCTCAACAATTATTCAAGACATGCACTTGATGATTCTCTTCAAGGTGTAAACCTACACGGCAGCTTAATAAACAACATACATTGCACAGTCAACATTGATTTACACATCTTCTGAAGAGATGATGCATGAAATGATCAGAAAAGTCAATAATGCAAGCAAAATGTATGGGCTTGAGATAAGTAACAGAAAACAAAATCAATGCCTTCCAGCTATTATCATCATGAAGTAGAGTTCATAATAGATAACATTAAGTTTGAACAAGTTGCATCATTCCAATACCTGCAATCAGCTGTCACTTCTGACAATAATTGCCAGAATGGTATTCATATACGTATATGCTAGCTCTATCTCTGGTGCTAAATGCATTTAGCTGAACAATCAGAGCAAACAATCTGACGAGCCAGATATTTTATTATTCTGACATTAAAAAAAAAGGAGACTGCAGAGCCCATTAATCATGACCTGTATTGCCGTGTACATACAAATACTGTGTTAAAGAAAGCCAAAAAAGCTTGCTGTGGACATACTGAAACAAGTACTTGAGGAAGATCTGAGGTTGTTGATGGGATCACCCTGTCACTAGCTCTGAGGGATAAAATTCTGCAGAAGGAGGTAGCTGACACTATCGGAGCACCTGAGCAACAACGACTCAGTCACACAACGACACACCTCAGCTTTGTATCCAGAGCTTTACAAGGGACTTATCATATGGCTTTACATCAAGGATTTCTGATAGCCTCAGGATGCAATCAATAAGAAAGCAACATAAGAGAAAGCTCTGACCACTACGGGCTTGTCAACACAGGGAAGCCATTGTGAAACACGGGAGGGTGTTAGTTCAGAGTGCAATGGCTCTGGCCCTTTTGGAAGCTGGCAGTCCAACACGGAGTAAAGTAAACTCACACAAGGCAGTCTGGGGGTGGAAGGCATTTTGATACGGAGAGCTGGAGTTTAACATCTATATCACAATAGCCCTCAAATCTACCTTTGAAAATATTTCTGACGGTATTTCAGTAGCAGTGCATGTAACCTATGCCACTAAGTAAAAGCAGAAGGAGTTGCCTTCAGCGCGCAAAAGAGGCTGCCAAAGACGGCTCGGGCTATTTGTGGAAGCAATCACCCTGTCTGGTGCGTGGAGAGCTGGTAATGACAAACAGACCCCCTTCCCTCCAGCCAGGAGGATGAATTTGGCTTCGTCTATTCACGATCCAACTTCAACCAATTGATTGATCCAATGGCCGCAAAAAAATACATTGGCAGTCTCAATCCAGCTCCTGACAAAGCTGTAAAATGCTCGCAAAACCACAACATACAGTGATTGTGCCCTTTTGTGAGCAGCAAAGACACAGAGGGAGGCGCATTCCTCTTCCTTCCTACAAGGCAAAGGTAGAGCCTCGCCAGGAGGTGGTGGTGTGGAGAGTCTGTGTCACCGTAACTGTAACTGTATTTCTTGCTCTAGCATTGGGGAAAGAAAAGGAGAATAAGGATGATAAGGTGAAGGGAGCTTTGGGGAAACCGTGCCTTGAGTTGCAGTGTCACAGTTAAGTGACCATCCCAACAAATTCATTTTCTAATGGTTTTGATTTGACCCACAGATGAGAAGATGGTTTCAGATGAATACTGTTTTCAGGGACCCATTCATCTCCCAAAACTAAAATCCAAGCTCATAAAGCACAAACCCACGCAAGCTAAAACCAACCAGTAGCTTCCCCAAATCCCTGCAAAGCCAAAACATTCAGTGCTGCACTGCTCTGCCAATAATAGTAACAAGTAACACTATGCTCAGACTGTAATTTTTCATATCCAGTGTGCTGTTGTCATATGATTTAGTGTGCTAGCACTGAGAGCCATTGCCCAAGCCCTGTCTCTGCGCTCCTCCTGATTTACTTAAATCTTTTTACTTTTATCAGCCACAGGGAATGGGGACACTTACAACTGACAATTTGAACAGAAAATACAGAGAAAAGCTGTGTAAAGCAAGTGGCTGAGATTATAGCTGTTGACTTCTAATATTATTTGACAGATGAGACTGCTGCAATTATCCTCTGCTCATGGGTTCCATTACTGGAACAAGAAGCGCACAAAATAAGGGCAATTTCCCAAACAATATATAGGACCACTTAACTTTGTCAAGAGCCATTTCTGCAAGTGAAGTCCTCCCTGGTTAAAGATACAAGGATAATGTGCTGGCAACTTCACATGAGCATTTAGCGCATTCCACGTTAACTGCCTTTTCAGTTGTTCTTTTCCTGCTCTGTTTGAACCAAATAGAATATTATTTCTAAAGATATTTGTTTAAAGAATAATATTGTGCTTACTGCTGTTCCCTCTCCCAGGAGCTTTTTTTTTTTTTTTTTCACTTAAGAAGGTGTTTCAGAAAGTTTGCATCTCACAAAATCATTCTGGATTTTTGCACACACACACACACCCGTCTTAATCATCCTGTCACCATGTTCCCTCCACCTCCCTGCGCCAGGAGGGAAGGCAACAGCCCCACACAAAGCTTCCTGCTTTCTCCTTCTCCCTCCCTTGTTATTTGGAAGCTGTGTTCCAGGGGGTTGTCCTGAATCCCCCACTCCACCCTGCAGCCCCTGCCATCCCCCTGCCTGCCCCAGCCCACTGCCACCCTTTGACTCTCCTCTGCTGGGCCCCAGTTCTAGGTGCCACAGCTGGTGATGGGGAATGCTGGAGGGGGGGAGCAGCCAACGTGGCCAAGTCATTCCTCAGTAACAAAAAATTGTCATTCTGGAGAAGGGGAATCTCTCACACAGGCCACTCCGTAAGCCCAAAAGTGAGCAAACAGTACCCAACATACACATGTCGGTGCGTAAACCCATCTCAGGAGAAGGGTGCAGGTTCAAGGTTTCCCTAAAGTAACACACAGCAAAGGCAATTGTCCTCTGCAGGCTTCCCGTGCCAAGTCTGGCCACTGTATCTAATCACTGGAGTGTGAAAGAAGGAACGTTAGTCCTGCTTTAAGCTCAAACCTCAACACAACCTTAGCAAGAGTCACTACTGACGTCTCCATAATATATTTTTAAGGTTGCCCCATCACTTTGACTTGTGGAGCTATTTATAGATCAAAAGGAGCCTCTTTCTCCAGCAGGAAAAAAAGCAATGAATTCTCTGAAAGCAAAGGTGAAAAAAAACTGAGAATGAAAAAAAGGGGGAATAACCTGTGGCCTAGGTAGTAGTTATTAATTCTTCCCTCCAATGTGATCTGTGCTGAACTATAGAAGGAGTGAATATTTTTCAGCAGCTTTCCCCAGCCTCTCACACATACTCCAGTATGTTCTCTCAGATGTGCCTGGGACCTGGTGCTGCGGACCCAGGTGCAAAAAACCCCACAAGAGATCACTGCACAACCACTTCAGGCTAAGCTCAGGCTCCTGATCCAGCTCTGCTGGTGCTGATCCCCTTCCTTGGAGGATGATGAAGGCATTCATCAATTTGGGGGAGGGGAGATTTTTTTTTATTTCTTTTCGGCCCTATTTCTGCACTATCTTGTGGCAGTGAGTTTCATGGCTCAGCCAAGAGCAGAATCACAGATGATGTGAGGAAAAACATCACAGACAGTAGTACACAGTTTCTCTCCATGTCCAACAGTGTGACCGCTCAGGGAAGGGATATGGTGAGGGAAAAAATGCCACCAGCTTCCGAGCCCACCCTGGAGGAAGGGCCAGACCCCCTTTCCCCATAATATATCCCTTGGCCTTCACTAAGACTCCCCACCTGAAAGCATCCTTCAGGCTGTACATGTAAAATGCCCTTAGATGTCTGGGAATAGGGATATGGCAATTTTTGACACATGTCTATGAGGTGAATAAGATTTATGTCAATATTACAGAAGAGAAAATGAATCCCAGAAGTCAATGGGAGAGCAAAGACAAGATGAGGGCATTCAAATGCCAAACTCACAGACCTGAATATCCTCCAGATTATGCCATTTTCCTATCATTAATATTACTAACCCATGGCATCCAGAATGCAAGGAACAAAATATGTGGTATTCATGAGACTTTTGCCTTTTACTTTCCTCCCTTCACCACACCGCTACATTTTTCCAAGGGGCAAGGTGGTTCTTTCCTGGAAAGTGACCCTTGCTGGAGGGCAGGCAGATGGCAGCAGCCACAGACAAGCCAAGTTCTCCTCCTTGACCATGTGTCACTCAAAAGCCTTAAAGATCTCTGTGCTGGAGACCCCAGGTCTCCTCCTGAATCTGGGTCACTGGCAGCACAAAGCCCTGCTGAAGGCGCCCGCATGTGATGCAGACCTGCCAAGGACCAGTCCTCATCCCAGGGACACAGCAATGGCCAGGTCTGCACTGCATAATTACAACAGTTTGGGCTTCAGGGATTCTTTTATTATTGTTTCTTGTTCAGCCCCTGCAGTCTTGGTCTCTTTAGCAAGGGTCTCCTCACAAAGGCAATCCCTATACCAGAAAGCCTCAGATTTGCCCTCAGCTTTTCCACAGGCATTGATTAGGTGTCTTTTTTTCTTTTCCCCTTTAAAAAAAATCAAAAAAGAAAAGGGACATGATTTAAAACTAAAATAGAATGAAGCACATTGTACAAAGGATTATTTCAAGTAATTCTCCTTGAAACTGTAACAAAGGAATGTTTCCTGGGGATTAAATGGACTGTCAGGTAATCAGAAAAGTTGTTTTAGGTTTTCCTCAAGAAGAAAAGAAGCATTTTGGATGGATTTTGTTTCTGGTGCTTTGTGACACTTTACAGCTTATTCCCTCATGTCACACCAGTTTATTTCATTATTCATAAACATGCTGAATGCCAAGATGATCTCAGAAGCTATGGGGCTCTTACGTGCTCAACCACTAAGCCCTTTTCTCCCCATCCCATTGCAAACGCAAGGACCCAGCCCTCGTGCTGTCTTTCCACGGGGATTTTTTTTTAACCATTGTTCATCTTGCTACATTGTTTTTTTGCGGGGTGAGTCTCCTGGTATTTTACACACTGTGTAGGACTCTGAGATGGCCTTGAATGAGACGTCACATTCAAGAGAGAATGAATTTGTCCCTGGGGTTGAAGTGCAGAGAGCCAGCACCCAAGGAACCTTACATACACACCGGGTGCAGTCCTTACTCCTCTGCAGGTACTCGGGGTGCTAACACTAAAGCCCACTCCCACCACCAGTTCCAGGGTCCCTCCCAGACCAGGTCGGAGCCCTCTCACCACACTCAGACCTTGCTTGCTGCTGCAGGGGTCAGGCTGCCGGTTCTCAGGGCCAAGGCACAAGCATCCATTTCCATCATCCGGGTCTTCCACCAGGCAGCCACACGCTTCTGCCTGACCTGCTACCTAATCCATAGGGATGCCTTAAAATGGCCCAGCTCATTCCTCCAGGCCCAGCATCAAAAGTCCCTACAGGCAGCTGCTCCTCAGCTGTCCCTGCCCACATGCACACCTGCAAGCTCAGCCCTCTCCTCTCACCCTTCCCAAAGATATTGAGGGAGCAGGTGGGACAACCTGGGGCACAGACATCCCCCACATTCACCACCCCACATCCAGCTCCACATCCATTTTACACCAAGTGGAAAGAGTCCCCCTCCCTCTGCTTGCCCAGGCGCATCCAGCAGTGCAGGCAAGCACAGCAGCTGCGGCGATGTGAGGCAGCCTGGACCGAAGGGAGAAGCCATCGGAGATGGTCGCCACCTCTGCGGGGAGGGATCCCCACCAGCTGGGGCATCTGGCCCCAGTTGCTATGTTGGCCCACAGCACCAATGTCCTTTTGGACTACTCGGTGCTACTGGGTGCCCAAGCAGCAAAAGACCTACACATCCATCTGTGCCGAGGCAACGTGGTTTCTGCAGTAGCAGTCAATCTTTGCTTTCAAAAAGGGTGTAGGAAATGGGAGTCAAAAAAGCGCGACGACTGTGCCTGGAACAGGGGCAGGGATGCCCGCTGGTCCCACGTTGGCTTTCCACACAGCAGCAGTACCAGGTGTGACAAATCACAGCCGCGTGTGGTGCCAACCCAGAAGTACTGGTCCCTATGCCACGAACAGCCTCCACTTTCCATAGGTTCACAGGACATGGCTCTCCGCATCACGCACTATGTTGAGCCTGCTCCAGTCTGGAACAATTGCTCCTTCACGTGTGTCTTAATTTTATCTCTAAGTAAGAGAGAAGAATATCTGACACTGCTAATGGCCCTGGAAAATGATGATGATTTTTTTTTTTTTTTTACTTTTTTTTTAATCTAAGAACAGGGTTTTCTTTACCATGAACTGCCTCTCTCTAAAAGAATTTTTATTCCAATTATTCAGACACCTGCTGGTGTCCCAGCAGCCCCCCTGGCAGCAGCAAACCCTCTCGAGCTGAGCAGCCGAAGGAAACAAAGCCCAGAACAATGTTGTACAGCAGAAACAGTACACACACCAGAAAGCCGGAGAGCACAGCAGCAAATGTGTTATTAGTCTGACATCACAAGGGTCTGCTTGTTTGTTTGCTTTCCGCTTTTATATACCGATGCTCTCTCTTGCCGTGCTACATGTTGAATTTTTCTTGATTAAGTTGAGACTTTTCTAATGCAGTGTCCCCAGAAGAATTACAGAGGGGAAGGAGAAAACCCAACTGCATATGGCAAAGGCAGTGAGATAGATACTGAATTCTTCCAGCCTGAAATGACAGACAGTACAAATAAAGCTCTTTTGTACCTGCTTCAAGACGTAGCATGCATCAGCCCATCTCAGCAAATATACCTCAGGAAAATCCAAAAGCAGGATCAGAGATGCACAGCAAGGGAAACTTTAAAGCTGCCAGAGCAAGTTTCTTCAGACATAATGTTTGTAGAGTGCTGAGCACCATGAGGTGTTGATTCTGACTGTGTAGTAGTAGTAGTAGTAATAATAATAATAATAATAATAATTACTTTATTTTTAATCGTTGTTATATTATGAAAGAACTTCATAGGCCTTTCCAAGTCTGTAACTTTAAAAACAATAGAGGCCATTGAAACCCCCTCAGCTCAGTGCACAGTGGGTGGGACTGACCCTCCTGGCCAGACCATTCGGGCTACATCTTTCAGCCTCATTTCCCTCCTTCCAGCGTGGGCTGGGTTTTGCAAGAGGCAGACTAACCTCAAGACAGCATCAAAGCCACTATGGCAGGATTTTCTCACTTGGAAACAGGCTTCAAGCAGACCTGTAAACAAAACAGCTCTAGCATCTGGCCTCGGGGGCTCAATCAGTTCTGTATGAATACTCATATGATGCAGTTATCATCGGCAAAGCTCATAGCTAAGCGCCTTGCTACCAAGTCTCATGGCTTTGATTTAAGGAGCTCCCAGTAATCTGGGACACTACAATTAACATATTTAATAGAGCG
The DNA here is from genome assembly GCF_017639655.2 of Falco naumanni. Taxonomy (NCBI): domain Eukaryota; kingdom Metazoa; phylum Chordata; class Aves; order Falconiformes; family Falconidae; genus Falco; species Falco naumanni. The sequence continues at coordinate 48,250,603 of NC_054059.1, forward strand.
ACTAATGGGAAAGAGAGAGGGGGGAAACGTGCATACCACAGCTTATGCTGATGCTAGGGTGGTAAAGGAACAAAATCCAGAAGTTTCAAACTACAAAATGGGCGCATGGAAGCTGGTTAGTTTCTCCCTTTTATTCTGCACAATGTAAGGGGCGGGAGGGAAAGAATCACAGAAATTTATTAATAGTCAGTAATCTCAGACAGATTGATTTATCTTTTCAAAGGTAACATATAAGATTTAAGCATTCACCTTGGAAAACTTCAACAAGCCTGCTTATCAAAAGGCAGGCGATCTGTACTTTCTGGGTACCGAATTCTTCCAAAATGTCTCATATGGTGGTACAGAAATGATACAGACTTATTTTAAATACATACTTCTGTTCCCTACCTGCAGGAGATCACAAACTCTGCAGCTGGGTTATTAAAATAGTTAGGCAACAACTAAGGGTTCAATAAAGGCATCTGTAGTTGCTCCAGGTAAGAAAACAGTAATGAAATGGATCTAGTTTATAAACAGGATATAAAGAAAAGTAGAAGCAATCCCCTAGTTATGACAGACAACCTTATGTTAAATCAAACACAGCTCTTCTGGTCAGTCGGGGACTTACTGCATTGCTTTCACTTGGAAACCAAGACCAGCTTCAGCTGGCCTGGAGAAGCAGCCAACAGTTCATCTGATCAATGGCCAGGTAATAATAATATATTACATACCATAATGCTGAGTTACAGTATTACAGCGCTGTAACAATTGCCAGACAAAAACTCTAGCAAAATAGCCGTATGACTAAATACATATTTATCTTTTACAATGTCTTTTACATGGTTGTTTAATTATCTCCAAACCAAGTATTCTAAACTGAAGAAATATTTTCAAATGATATTCAAATGGGTACCTAAATAACCCTAATTCTGCCTTGGGTTTACTGTATGCAGTATACCATGTAGCACATTCATTGCATATGGTTATTACATCTAGTAAACACAAAATTATTACAAAGTCACTGTAGCAATTATGGTGCCAGATTAGATAAAATGATTCTCTGGGCAAGGTCTTCCAGCTTTCCAACACCATGTCTTCAGTTTATCCCCCCACTGGAGAGTGAAGGCATGCTGTCCTTAGGGAAGAGGTTAAGCCATGTTCAAATGACAAAGAGAAGCAGTGGTCGTTTTTGCTTAAAACACTCTGGAGTTTTATTCCTTCTAGAAACAATAGAGGAGGGAAGTGATGTTGAGAGATGGCAAGTCTTTAAGGAATTTCCTCCAGCAGAACATGATTTTTCAGTGTTGGCAAGAAACTGTATCTGGCAAATAATGACACAAAATGGAAGATGATCATATTTCTTTAACAATGTAACCTACAGACAAGAGTTTTTTTCCGTCATTAAAAAACGTCCAACATTAGGTGCTTACACAATCTGTTTATAATCAAGCTAGTTAATGAATTTACTTGTACACTTGGACAATACATGAACTATTTAAAGCGTAGGGGCAGCACTCATCTGAGCTCACTTCAGACATCTAAGAGCTAGGCACTTGGGTCAGCAGAGTATCTGGACTCGCTCACGGGGGACAGAAGAGCAGCTCAGCAGTAGGGAGCTGGTATATTGGATGGGATAGGGCTCTCACTCTCCAGACATGACCAGTGTCCATACGCACACCTGTTTTCTGGCAATCTTAGATGAATCCCATCCCTATTAATTGAGTGGATTACGATGTTCCCAATCTTTTGACAGCAGAATTGGTTCAGAAGTTTTTGTCCCTGCTCATGCCTGCCACTTCTCATCCCCAAGAAGGGTTGGTTATCCCTCTCCTTTGCACCAGCTCAGCTAACACAGAGATATAAAATGATGTGATTCTAAATAAGTGCTTTTTCCCTATTATTCACCTATTTTTCTATGAACTTCCTGTTGTAATTTATTTTTTTCTTAGCTGTCACCAGTCCTGGACACACCAGCAGTGGCACAGGCATGTGAGCAGAGGCAGCAGCCGCTTGTATGGGGGCAGAGAGGGGTGGGAGAGGGCAATTTGGATCCGCTGATGAAGATAACATGGAGCCACCTCCCAGTTCTCAAGGGGACACCACATTTTTGTGTTCATTTGCACAACCAAAAAGGCTATGTGCAACACTCAACACCACCTAGATTACAGAGCCACAGCGTTGTCTTCACAGTGAGAGTAATTTAATTGTCCTTCACCAGTGTCCCCTTACCTCTCCTCTCCAAGTACAAAATGTCGAAGGGAGGCAGCACCCAAAGACTTCTCGTCCAATCGGCCATGGATGAGATGAGCTGCCGCAGTAGTCTGACTTCCCCTGCACCATTCCTGTCTTCCCGCTGCTCATCACTGTTACAAGGCATACTGTCCCTGGGCATCTGCCACCATCCTCTGACCGATCATCCCCAAGAGCCTAGGGGCCAGGACATGCACCTCCTATAGCATTTCTGCATTGCTGCCTTGCCCTATTGCACACTACCCAGCCTGGATTTGTGCTGTCCCCCAGGCCAGCGGAGCAGACCTTCCTCCAACCCCCCATCAGTCCCCCACCTGGATCAGACAGCTCTCCTGTCAGCTGTGTGTGGTCTTGTCCCAGAAAGTTTTATCCTAAACATTTAGTAGGAGAGCAAAATACCTCCTTGATACCAGCTTCAACAGGGTGACTCCAGGAATGAGCTGAGTACACTGGAAGAGGAAAAAATTAAGCAAAGTTGAAAATAAATAAACAATTTCTCTACAGATATTTAGACACACATACACATACGGTGAGATTTTACAACTTAATTTGCTTGTGAATGGCACTGAACTGATTCAGTGTGGTTGCTACAGTACAAGTGTCCCCTAAACAGTAACTCAGCGCACAGAGAATCACATTCATTCGTGCGTCGACATTTCTGAGTTAAGATACTTCTTTATTCCAAAGATTGTTGATTAGGCCCCTTTCAAACTCAGTATCCGCTGTCGGCGCCTTACATGAATCACGTTCAGCACAGGACATTGCTGACGCTCTGTCACAAACAACCTAGGAATAAAAGATCGGCATTTCAGTTTATTTCTCCTGCATCTTGTTAAAAAACGTACTAGGATTTTTGAAGAAACCTAATGCATAAATACATATTTTGTCTGATTCAATAACATATACAATTCAAATGACGCCGCATTAGAAAACCAAGGGGCTGCTGTTATTCACCAACATTTTAAATATGAACAATTTATTTCTTTACCTTGACATTATTCAGAGGGCCAAATCAGAAAATGATGTAACATCACTTAACTGCCTGCCTCACCTTCCCTCCAACAAGCAACCAGAAAGCTACTGACCGCTCTAACACAAAATGCTATTTCTTTAATCTTATCAACCATCAACTCTTCTGAGCAGTGAGGACAATAACAGATTGGTATTAGCAATCTCAGCCTTTCTCAGACAGTTGGAGGCTTGCATATCTTAGCTGATGTGCCTAATTAGATACAGCAGTGATTCAGGCTTCAGCTGCGGTTCTGTGGTTTTGCTTCCAGTGTGCATCAGCGTGCTTCGCATCATCCTGTGACTGAGGTGTTTACTCTTCATCACAATCGCTGTTATCTGTCAGAAGTGATACCGGACTGGTTTCCAAAGAATACCATTCCTTCACTTATTTATTTGGAAGCACTTTCACCAGAAGGCACAAGTTATCTTTGACTGAATGCTATTCCGGTGAAAGATAATAGCCTGGAAATCTTGGTGTCTTCCAGCCCTGGACAGAAAAGCCCACTGAGCTTTCCAGGGGTGTCACGCAGGAGCAATTTGGCACATTTTTCAGCCTTCATGCCTGCTCACTCTGCTTAGTGACGGGGAAAGCTTCATCTCAGTGGTCGTAGGTTTGTCAATTCTTACTTGCCGTGAACTGGATGAGATCTTTGGTGTTTTTATTAGGTGAAATGACTTTCAGTAGCTGCAGCGTGAACTAGAGATGAACTGCTGCTCTGGAGGGGAAAAGGTCTGTATGTCATTAACCTTGTCACCCTCTGTTGACATAAGAGAAAATGTAAGCAAAGGAACATATCCCAAAGAACAAAAAAACTTGATGCTCAGTGTTTTCTCAGGCTTTATCCTTAGCAGATTAGAACAGCAAGAATATTCTCCACTAAGCTTCAAAAGTGTGAAAGCCATGGTAGACAACACATTATATTTCCAGATTGAAAATTAAAACAGCTAAGAATCCAGGAGCCACATCTTCAGCTGGGGTAAAAAAGCACAGCTCTTCTGAAGTCAGAAGATGGCACCTACTTATATCAGCCAAGGATATTACTCCTCAATATCAAAGCTTATTATCACTTCTACTTACTTGCCAATTGCTACATTTAGTGCTCTGTTTTCCATTGCAATAGTAGACCCTTAAGGGAAGCCAGAAAATACAACTCTTCATCAGTGAGGTTTTCAGCTCTAATAGAAGATGTACAAGGCCCTGATTTCAGCTCTTTGTGAATAAAAAGGCTTTTAATTCATCTTTAAGGAAACAATTAGAGATGATCCAGAGCATATAAATTAATCTGATTTTCCTTTTCCTCTAGCAAGGCTATTATATATCTCTTTTCTTTTTCTTCCAGGTTGGCTTCTATTTTCTCTCAGGTGCAACTGCAGTTTCCTAAGGCAATGAACTGAAAAAGAATCAGCAACATCTGGAATTATCTGCACTTCTGCCAAACAAAATGAACACATCTGAAGAGGGCAGTTTCTCAGAATGAAAAGGGAAGTGATGACTAATAAGGAAGTGCAATTTACCAAATATATCTCATTTAGCCTTTTCTTAGACATATCAGCCTTGCAAGTCTTCCCCATTACCTAAAAGTCCTACTTGGATTATGCAACATTAAAGAATTGTCCAGAAAGAACAAATATTTGGCAGTTTTGTTAGCTGTTTGGAGGTGAATGTAAGTTTACAGATCACTTGGTAGTATCTGATAACTCAGATGGGAAGTCTATGGTTTAACTTCCCTCAACTCCTTTTTCATCAACAGAAAGAAATAGGCAAGGTAGGATTCATTGCACTTTTAAGCTGACATCTAAATTAGCTCAGCTGAACTGCAGCCTAAAAGCAGCAGTTGCTCTCCTTTGACTGCAAAGGACACTCAGGACAGCTAGCTCAGCCATGACACCCACATCTGTAGATGTCCAACATTAAATGAGATGAGGGTCACCCCCCAAAGCTGATTTGCAGAATCGTCTCCCCTTGCATTCCTCCCTGTTTTAGCTTTTCCTTGTTGTCACAGTCACCCTCCTGGAAAGGAGGGGACTATCATCCACGGACAAGGAAGGCTGTTTTCTTCCTCTTAAAGAACTTTTCTTGGGGGTCCTTAATGAAAAGGTGATATGAGCACAAGCATTTACCTGTTACTTAGGTGTGTTCAGCTTAACTTTTGTGTCCCTACTTCCAAGCTCTTACTCTTAAGCCTCTTTCCCATCCTGTTTCTCCTTGCCCCACCTTAAATCCCATTCTCTAGGAGCCCTCCTTATTCAAGTCCCTCCAAAAAATCATCCCTACCTGGTTGGCTACATTAATCCTGACTTAATGTGCTCACAGCTCTGCCAAACAGCTACTGGAACCATCCAAGTGTGCTCCTTCCTTAAACAGCAGTTATGGGATCTTACCAGGTACAGATTGTCCTGTCCCAAGTTTCACTTACCACAGTGGATGTGGGCCAGACTCATCCCTCCTAACCATAAGCACTTGGATGAGACACCTGGGTTAGGTGTGTAGCCACTTGAGTCAATAAAGCACCACTCCCCTCCGGAGGGGCTCCAGACCTTGCAGAGTTTTAATTGCCCCGTGAAGATACCCATTTCTTCTGCTAGTTACTTAAGAGGAGTCCTGCCTGGCAATATTCCTTATTTTGGGTTATCCATAAAGTGCCAAAAGATAGGCAGGGTGAAGCTGAGCTTATATCTTTTCCTTCTTTAGGAATACATCTTGGCATTTTTTTTTTTTTAATACTTGGAAATAATAAATATGAACAACTACAGAAGCACAGAATTTTTAGTTGCCTCAGGGCAATATGTCTTCTCTGAAGACTATTCTCGCCTTAAGTCTGGTGATTCTTCAGCTGCTATTGATGTTAAGGGGAGTGCCGCATCTGGCAAAATTAGGCCTAATTAGGCCTGTTGACATTACTGATGAACCTCACCAATCACCAGTGCAAAGAAGGAAAAAATGTAACAATGGGACGGAAAAGGGAAATAAAGCCAGACTTTATACCGTTACTAAAAGCCTCTAATATCATCCCTCTATTACTACAAAAGCCAAGGGACATTGCAAATCTGGATATACTCTCTGGAGTGCAATTTTCTTTTCTTTGTTGCTGCTGATTCTTCTTCAAAGTAATCAAACCACAGCACTCTCCTCTCTTGGCCCTCAATACAAACAGGAAAGGGAGACAGCCCGGCGTGAAACCACGAGCAGTGCCTCGAGCTGCCCCTCTCCTGCTAGCTATGGGGGGCAGGGGAGGGGGTGCCAAGAGCAGGGAAGCTCATCGCCAAAGGCAGAAGGGGTCCAGAGTGAGGTGGCATGTCTTGGGAAGCAACCAAGGTCACCCTTTGGCAGCACCTCCCTCAGTGAGCAATGCAGAGCACGTGTCAGTAACTGCCCCATCCTGGAGCAAATCTCTAGTCGGAAGGAAGACAAATTTGACAATTTTCCCCTTCAATTTCTTGTCATTTGAGGAATGCATGAGGAAGTCACATGATCCATTTAGCCTAGCTCGCATAAACTTAGAGCAGCATGCAGCTTGAATTTTATAGCCTTTTCTTATCATTAGTATTTTTCCTTCAAACCTCTGCATTTTGTTGGGCTCACAGAACAATGGTGAGTCCTGTCCTGCAGCTAATTTGAGGCCTGCCGATTCCCTGTGACTGCAAACAAAATCTGTAGCTTACTGGATAAAGCGTCTTCTTTGTATTTCAAAAATAGTCAGCACAAATCCAATTAAAAATGTTTCTTTTCTTTCAAATATTATATTGTTCTTAGCGTTTCTGTGTAAGCAGGGAACCCTGGATTACATTCCTCTCCAGGGGATCCTAAATGTTTACACAAATCACAGTAGGCAGCATTACAACACTTCCAACTTTTGCCACATGCACTTTGTCTAAACTCGAACTTGGTCAGAAATCTGTCAGACTGCAAACTGTAAAAAAAGAGAAATGAAAGGAAACTGTCTTATTTTTGTTTCTTTTGAGGATGTAATTCTATTAACAGTTCTGTATGTCTTTTCCCCATCAATTTAATTACAGATTAATTAATTCTTAGCAGTTTTCTAAAGCCCAGAAAAATATCATCTGACCCAAAACATTTCACAGCAGGGAAAAAAAGCCAAGTTAGATAAAGAGAAAATTCATCCTTTGGAAAAAAATGGTGTTTAGAAGAACAGGCAAGAGTAGAAAAAGACCAGCTCTCCCTTTTCCTCAGCAAACACGTCTCTGCATGTCTCACTCATTAGATTTCACTTCTTTCCATTCCCATGCATCATGCCCCACAATGGTCTTAACTACAGACCAGTGACACTATATCCAGGGACTTGCCATTTTATGTTTTTCCTTGCTTGAAGGTATCAACGTCAAAGCGGCCATGGCTTTGCTGTTGCTATCATGCCACAGCCATGGACACCTTTTCAAACAGGCACACAAAGTCTGAATGTGCTTGGAGCTGCAACCCAGATGATTTAGCTTCTCTCTGAGGCTGAAGCAACCTGGCAAGAAATAGAGGGATCTACGTTAGAAACAAGCAAGCTCTGGCAAAGATTACTTTTATTGTTGCCTAAGATAACTCCAGGAAGGGATTGAGTTTGCACCCTTTTCTGTGAGCTTGTGTGTTGCTTCTACCAGGCAGGTTGGGACTGCCATCTGCTTACATTTATATTTTTATAGGGCCTTTTATCACAGGGCTCCCAAAGCACTTTACACACTTACACCTTGATTCTCTGTTGTAACAGGAGGTGAGTTTAAATTAAAATAATGTGCAGGTCGTAATCTAGGAATTGGGCTTTAGAGCCTCCTTTTTCACCTCTCAAGTGGGGTTGTTACAAAGCAGGTACGAAAAGCCAGAGCCAGGCATTTCAAGCCACAGTATGAAAACCAAGGTATTTCTGAGAATGGAGAAAACAGAAAGACTTAGAAGAAAGGAAGCCATGTTTTGCATGCAGAGCTGATAAATCTCAGAATGTAAAAGAGAAGCACATCTATGCCTTTGGTCATTGATGTGTGGGGAGGTAACACTCCGCTTGCTGTGAAGAAAAGGAAGCATGGCTCAAACAAGCACCCATCTCCTTTTCCTTGCAGACAGTCACTGGTGGATGATTACTGCATGTAACAGGAAAGCCCAAAGAAAGGAGAAGCGGCAAAGAGCTGCCCCATTTCAGTGAAGGGGAGCTGATGTTAGCTATTGCAGAAGGTCAGGGTCACAGGCCAGGAAAGGCACAAGATGTGACATGTCCCTTCTGTACATACAGTGGGGCATGTGTGACACTGCTGTTCTGTCCTCCCAGGAAAGGGGACAGAAGCCGAAGCAGCCCAGGAAGCCAAATGTGGGAAGCACAGGAGCGGAGGACAGGAGTTCGTCTTTGGAAGTGCTTCCACAGGGTTCGCAAGTTAATTAGTCGCACAGCACGGCCCCAGCCACCATGCCATGAAGCTTTTTTATTAAATCTGTTTATTTCTGGACCCACCGTTGCTAGTCTGACTGCCATGGGCCAGCCGAAGCAGAGAAAGCATGGAGCTCCTCTGGGCACAGGTGGACACCCACACACGGCCGACGCTTGCAGCTGAACCAGCCACCCTGGAATCCTTTTTTACAGATAATGCAGAGAAACATTTTCCTTACACAAGCACTTCCTCTCTCCCTTGAACTGATGGAAAATAGGACAAACAATTTGCACCCAACAAGTGCCTATGTCACCCCACTCTGAATTTAGGAGAAAGGACGTTTCTCACACCTTCCACCCTGCAGAATAGGCCAGTGAATCCTTTCTAGAAGAGCAATTCCAAAGAGAAGCATTTTTTTCACCACAAAGACTTAAAATAATAACAAGAAAATATTAAAAACCCTGTGAAAATTAGAGCTGATCACATACAACTGGGTCTTCAAGACACACAGTCATATGTGTGCTCACTGCTAGGAAGCGTAAGTAATCAGTTTACGGCACGGCACGCCAACTCGACTTCCCAGATCAAAACACCTGATCCAGAGGGAAAGGCTGAGAAGCTAAAAAAGGGCTGGGAATAGGAGGTGAGACGGCATGGGGTGAACGACCAGGAAAGGCAGGAGAGCAGTGGAAAAATAGTATCAGAGACTGAAAGAAAGAAAAAAGCAGAAGCTGCAACATTAGAGACCTGGTTCATTCCCTACCCCTTCTCTTTCCACTCCAAGTTAAATCTTTTCCCCATCCTTTCTGACCCTCATGTCTGCTATTCCATGGCTCACTCTGTGCACCCATTGCAGCTCAGCTCACTCCTTCACCTGCACAGATTCGTTGCCACCCGTAGAAAAAAACTCCAAACACCAACCTGGGGTGTACTCTGGAGCCAAGGGGGGGCCTGAAATAGCTCCCGCTGACACCCTGCCATTGCAGATAAATAACTCGGCACTCGCTGGAGCCGGGACTGGAGCCCAAGTCCTCTGGCAGTTTTATGAAACTCTAGCTGTTCCTTGCCTCTGTTTTTCAAAAAGTGCACAAAATGAAATGGCTCATTCTGGGGCAAATGACACAATGGTGCTAAACGGCATGATTTGTTTGTTTGTTTCATCCCAGGAGGGGAGGAGGAGGGAAGGAATGTATATTTGATCTGATCCAAACCATTTTGTTGTTTCTGCTAAACTAAAAAAAAAAAAAAAAAAATCAATGGTTTGAACTGCTCTACACAAAAGAAGTTTGAGGGGGAAAGAGAGAAACGAGACCCCATTTCTCTCTCAAGACTCATTTGACCCTCTGACACCCCAGCCTGGGAGAAACTCACTTACGAAACCCAGCATTCAGAAATAAATCTAAAAAATAGCCCAAGCTGCCCCAAATTCAGGAGAAAAGCTGTTTATTTACTGTGTCTTCTCTTGCAGTGCCTGTGTGCTTGTGTCAGAGCATGCTCTGCATTGCCCACTGACCTACATTCCCTGGGACATGGAGCTGTGCCTCCCTGCTCCGGGGCTCGCTGGCACCCCTCGCCCCAGCCCTGCGCTCCTTCTCCACTGTTGCACCAGCTCTAACAGCAACACTATGCATAAGTGGATAATGTCTCGGGCCACTGAAGCATGCTTTTAAACGGATAGCCAGCCAAGTGTATATTAATTAAACTTAAAAGTTCTATTTATTGCCAAACACAGGGGGATTAGGCAGACAACAAGTGGCGGAAAGTACTCCAAAATGTTCTCACCCCTTTAATTACTGTGCTATAGTTAGCCCAGCAAGCTGATGTATAATCAACACTGCTGTACGCACTGTTTACAGCAAGCACTCAGGAGAAGCAAACTTCTTACTTCACAGCCTCTCTGAGCATCTGTGATGTTTGGAGGTGCAGGAGGAGCACAGAAGGCACCGAAGCCCCTTTTATTTACCCTGAGAGGCTGCTCGCCTCAGCAGCACCCTGCCGCGCTTGTCTGCCCCAGGCGCCCCGCTGCCAGCCCATGCTCCCCTCAGCAGCACTTTCAGTCCATCACACCAAAGCTCCTACAGCACCCAACGTGCAGTGAAGTAACAGAGATGCCATCGTGGAAGTTAATTACCATTGCACCACGGTTTGCTGCTGGCAGTTTTTAGACCTGGGCATCTTAGGAGTTTGAATTTATTTTATGCTTTGGTGTTCCGTGTGCTTACAGCTCATGCATTTCATAAGCAAGCTGAGCAGCCAAGCAGATCTGGACCCCCAAGAGTCTGATCCTATTCCCCTGCGTCTGTCACTGGGACCAACCCCTTGAATTCGGTGAGACCAGCACTAGATCCAGCAGTGTGACAACACTCAGTTCCTCTTAGGGCAGCTTACAAACCCTCACCAAAAGTGGATCTTCTTTATTAAAAATTAAGATTTAAAAAATCAGCAAAATATGGTAAAAATGTAACAACTCAGTTTGAAATAGCCCTACTCACACATACAACACACAGAGTTAACAGCACTGACCTCTGTGCTCCTCTGTTCCCCTATCTCCCAGCAGCGCCTCACAAGCAGTAGCATATTGCTGTCTCCTGCTACTCAACTTGGCTGCCTTCAGCACTGGCAGCTCATTTTCCGTCCCTGAATCCTCAAGCCCCCAGTTCCTTTCCAGGTGTTTTCATTGCAATAGCATGAAGAAGGAGACATGTGCACCCATTCGCAAGCAAGCAAAAAGAAAACCTTTCATCCTCTTGCATTTCCATAACTGGTCGCAATCCAAACAGCAACATGCATTTTCCACATGACCCTGAGCCTACGTTTCAAGAATCATACCCACTCCCAAGTATACAAATTTCCCAGTCTGGACAACCTGAACAATATGAGGAACTGCGGGCAAATGAAGTCACACTGAGCATGGGAAACAGCTGAGTAAATCACATTACAGCACCACTAAGTCTGCCACTACTGCCGCCCTTCTTACAAGCGGCCTGAGGCACCTTAATCATTTAGTACCTCCACACTCATATATTTAGAAGCTCTTTGGACAGCGCTCAGGTTTAACCTTCACAAAACAGCCCAACTTTGTCTTCCAGCATCTCAGAGTCTTCCTCACAATGCCCAGCAAGCCACTTCTCCACGGGACAGACTGAGGTGGAGGTATCAACACCTCCAGCTCCACACTTTGGGCTTCTTTGTAGGCAAGATAAGGTCTCTGACTGGCTACAAGCATCACCTGCGGAGTCATCTGCAAGCTTAGAGCTGCCAGAGCAGGGAGTACTTTGGCCATGATTTCTCGTCAGCAATACCACCTGTCATACTCCTCCTCCAAAGGCTCTGATGCTCAGACAGGGACCAGGATGTCTAAGGACTTCACAGTGATTCCAGAAAGGGAATTCAGCAGCTTCCACATCCCACAAACAGAATAACACAAGCCTTTTGAAGCAAAGCTGCTCAGAAGTTTTCTGACTGAAAAACACCAGTTCATTCCTTCCCAAGCAGTTGCTGCTTTCCCAAACTCAGCCAACACCTTAGCTTTCTGGGAACCTCGCTCCAGTTTTTGAAGGTGAGTCTTGGGGCTAGGGACACCAGTTCAGCACCCAAGGTCTCCTCTCCTGCAGAGCTACCCTGGAACCAGTGGTCTTGGGAGCTGCCGGCAGCAGCTCACTGGCAAGGCTGCGTTCCACCGTCCTGCCCATTGCACCGAGCAGCCGTAGCGCCTGCAGAGCCGCTGGAAATTCCTTCAGTCTTCCTTTGGTTTGCTTGCTCACACCACGTTTCAAAAAAATGGCATTTCTTCCAAACTGAAAACCCAATTTTTAGCCAGCTTTACCCTCGCTGTCTCTATCGATAATCTCTGGGCCAAAAGGCAAAATTTGTAAGCTTCTAAATTACTTTGAGACATATTAAAAATGCCCTAAGATGAACAGCTGGCAGATCAGCAAACTGAACCACCCCAAATTACACTGAATTTCATGTGTATGCATGTGTGTGCATGTACCGCCTCACAACCTGACGGCAAATGTTCCCTGTCATAGGACCAGCGTTGCATAAGTGGTATTAACACGCAGAATTGCTTTGTGTCTGCATCTGGCACAGCTTTTGCTGGACAGATGACTCATATTCATTCTGCTCTTAATTGCTGAGTCCTTTGAAGCAAATTCTTACGCTGTTCGTTCTTTCTGGGTAAAAGATTAATTTCTTTGTATATGGCGGTATGTTTTCACCTATCCGGCTGCCAGGTGTTGCTGTGACCCAGGTGGCAGTCCATCCTGCTCTGAATCTTGACTGTTTCACAGGTTTGCTAGGACAGTGTCGTGAAGGCACTTTGACATGCAGGAAGAAAGGCAGTTTGTCTTCTCCTTAGGGACTAGCAAGCACAAGGGTTGCCCCAAGGGTTGCTATATATGTGAGTGGTGATGTACTAAATGTACTCACTTCTCCCAGGGTTGTCTGCAATGAGGGTGGTGGTAATGGTAGATGTTATCAGCCTCAGGGTGTGAAGATGCAGATAGCCCCAGAAGACCTTCCTGAAGCATTCAGAAAGAGATTTTGCTCCCTGGGCACTGTGCCTGGCCAGAATGCCAAAGATACCAGGGGACCTCTTTATGCCTCATGCAAGTCTTCTCCTGAGCACAGCCCTGTGACCTGCAGACCCCCACAGCTGAGTTCAGCCTTTCTGCCCATCACCGTGGACTTGCTCAGGCATACGCACATGGTCTTTAGGTCCACAGTCCTTCTGTTTCCCCAGCAGTCACTCCTCCTGCTGGCATCTGGTTCCTTCGCAGCCCGTTCCCTGCCTTTTGTGTCATCTTCCATGCTGCTGCATCAGCCATGGCACAGCAGCCAGCTCCTTGCAGAGCCACCCCCAGACCCTGAGACCCCTGTCCCTGCTGCTCCTCAGGCCATTACAGAAGTGTCACTAACTGAAGGTGAGTAGGGCAACACGTGAGTCGCACGGCACCCAAGGCTGATCCAGCAGTTCCTGTAAGAGTGGTGGGCACTCTACAGTCTAGCGAAATAAAAAGTCCTGTGCAAATATATACACACAGTAATGCTGTCACTGATTTGCAGGTAAAACAGCAAAAGCACAGCTCCGCTTGTTTTGTGAGATTGAAGGGTGGCTTGAGATACGAATAAGTAGCTGGTTTATTCCTGGCTTCACCTCTAGGACCAATGCTCCCTGATACCGATATTTAAAGAAGCACTTTCTTCAGCCTGGCTACAATCCAGGGTGTGTGGTGTGGTGGGTTTTTTCTTCCTATGCTGGCTTCAAAGAAGCTGTGGGTGTCTGGGTGGGTGGGTTGAGTGACATATTAGTGAGGAAGCTTCCTCCCCTTTCAGAGCTACATGGAGAAGTCAGAAAGGCATCGTTTGAAAAAGTGACAGGCAGATCATGTTGGACTATTGCTGATGAAAAAGGGTTTAAATCCATCAAGAATCTTGAATTTGGAACTACACTGGTACAGAGAGCAGGGTGAAGTGAACTTCACTAACCTCTATAAATATTATCTGTCTTTTAATTTCAGATTTGCTCCTCGAAAAGCCTTTCAAAATGCACACTCCCTCCTTCCAGCTCCTGGCATCCAATCAAACTAGCTATCTAACAACAAGGAGCAGAGGAAGTCTGTCCTTCGTCTCCATTTACAAGTGAAAGATTCCCCCTTCCCTCCCGCCCACCCCCCCACCCTGGCTCTGAAGGTCTTCCAATTATCTCCTTTACCTGCCACATTAAAAAGTAAAGCATATGAGTTGCCAGAGATACGGAGTCTGAGGACAAGCCACTGTGGCAAAGCCATGACATTAGAACAGATGGAAAACTTCTCGGGAACAAAATGTGCACAAAAAAATGGGTTCTGGCTTTGAAGTGTATATTCACGGTGGGTGCTTTCATGTCTTTTGAAAAGCCCTAGCTCAAATCTGACCTACTTAGGCAACATTCTTATTTATGTCTCCAACTAAGGAGCTGTATATTTAGCAAATGAGAGGAAATCATCCTCCTGTCATGTTTATAGATTGGAGCAAACTTTGCTGTTTAATTCTTCAACAGATTTGTCTCCATAAAAGTGGATGTAATTTAAACACTGTTAAAAAAATCAATAAATTCCAGAAACTTAAGATAAATGGAATCATAATTTCAAATACATATATATAGATATTATATATGTACAGACATACATACAGAGAAAGAAAGAGAGAACATTTATTCAGTAGACTGCAGCTAAACCATATTTATTTAACTGGTTCAAGAGTAATGGGTAAGGCTGAGCAAAGGTGGAGAGCGAATCGTAAGACTTTGCCATTTTAATTGATGCTAAATGCTAACAAAATTCTGTAAGATACCGAGAAACAGAGAAAATCTTAACTCTTCATAGACTAGGTAGGCTTATCTGGACTAAAATGAAAAAAAAATATTAAAATGAGATTAAAAGATTCTTAAGTTCAAGAAACTGAATCTGAAAGGCAGCTCAGGAGGTCATCCAGTCCGTCTCTGCCTCTCAAAGGCAAGATGAATTAGACCCATGTTATTCTGAACTGGTATCTGTCTAACCTCCTAGGGTGGACATTTGGTATGTTTCCAAGCAGCCTATTTCCCCTTTTGCAATTATCACTAGTAGAAGGATCTTGCTGGCATATAAACTATTTCTCTCACTGAGGTTAAAACCCATTACCCCTTGTCCCAGTCGACAAAGAGGACAGATTCTTTCTGCTGTTCAGTCACCTTTCAAGACGCATTTCTTCTCTCTTCTTTAGTTAAGACAACCCCAATTTGTTCAATCTTCTCTCACAGATGATGTTTCTAGTTGATCACAAGCATGTCACCCTATTGAGTCACATCTCACATGTAACCTCTTCTAAGATGATCCACTCCAAGTCTGAGATACTTCTTTTCAAGGTAGCTGCTTTGCCAGTTGTCTACTGTCCTTGCATTAATGCCATTGAGTGTTCCTACCTCAACACAGCTGTCCCTTGCAGCCGTTCACATCCCAGTCTGTCCAGGCCACCCCTCTGCCTTCTCCAGGTAAATGTGCATTCTGGACCCATTCTCCACCCAGCCCGCAGCCCATCCCAACCTGCAAACGAAATGAGAACCCTCTGCTTTCCACCATCCCACCCACCCATTAATGAAAACATCGCAACACACCCTGGCCCAGCACAGATCTTAAAGCACTCTGCTCAAAATCCCCTTAAAGTTTCACAGTTAATCACTGGTAATTGCTTTCTGACTACAGCTTGCCAGCCAGCTGTGCACTAACCTAAGATGATAGTTTCTTCTGGTCCTGGTTTCTCCAGGTTGCATATTACAAACATATGTAAAACAGTATCAAAAACCTTATTAAAATCAGGACACGTGACACCCACTGCTTTTTTTCCTAGCTGCAAGGTCTGTTGCCTTGTCTCAGAAGGAAAAAAGAGATTGGTTTCAGATTATTTGCTCCTGACAAATCCATGCTGGCTGTTCTGTTCATATCCTTGCTATCTTTGAGGTGCTTACGATCGATTGTTTGATTGCTTGTTCCATGTATTGGCAGGTAGCTGACTTGACTACAAATCCCTGGATTCAGCTGCTTCTCCTTGCTACAGATAGACACCTTCTCTGCCCTTTTTCCATCCTCCAGCACCCCTTCTGTCCTCCATGACTTCTGGGGATTAACACTAAACTTTCTGGGATTGTTTCAGCCAGTTCTCTGACTC
Source organism: Falco naumanni (assembly GCF_017639655.2). Classification (NCBI taxonomy): domain Eukaryota; kingdom Metazoa; phylum Chordata; class Aves; order Falconiformes; family Falconidae; genus Falco; species Falco naumanni. Next base: position 48,266,896 of record NC_054059.1, read on the forward strand.
TCTTTACCCTGGGTTGAATTTCATAAGACCCAACGAATTAAAAAACATTTAGTTTACCTCGGCATTTTCTAATCTCATTTTTCTCTACTGTAGCCTAAACTATTATCCTGTACTCACTGGCAGCAATAAGCCTCCAATCACAGCTGAGCTTCTTAACGAACATTGATTCAAAAGCTGACAACACTATTTCAGATAACACTATTTACTGGGGGTGAATAATCTAGTCTTTCACAACCTTTTCAGGCTAAACATTTCAGAAGTTCTTAAGTGGTTTCTCAGCTACCTGATGCTCAAAGGCCCCCTTAATCTCCTAAATGGAAAGGAGTGCTTGGTGCCTTACAAAACCAAGCCCCTGGTTGAGGATCAGAGTTTGACAGAAATGGGGTATTTCAAGACAACTGTGAGTCTTCCTGATAAAAGCTGATCTGAAAATACCACAAGAATACTTACCATCTCACTGTTCCAGCTGAATGTGGAAGGACTGCGGTGCGCAGAAATGGAAATGCATCTTCAAAACGCTGCAAACCCCCATCCACATTTTCAGTGAGAGCTCCAAACCTTTCTTCTACAACCCAGCTATATGGCCTACCTTAAACTCTGCTTAATTCTCCCACCATGCCCTCCCAATTTTTTTACTTGTCTCTTTAATACCCGTTTAGAGAACACCTACAAATCCACTGATGAAATTTAAAAACCCAAAAGATACACTCTCCCTTAAAATGGATTAAAACAGTGTCAGCTCCCTTGAAGTTAATGAATGAATACTATTCCTTAGAGCTGTTTTTATTCCTTTTGATATCCTAAATGATGCTAAAGCAGAAAGGGTGAAGTAACTGAAATCCAGATATGTTAGTTTCTGCTCCATTAGGAAAAGGAAAAATCAATTTGGCAAAACATAAAAGAAGAAAATCAATAGGAAAAGAAATTTTATTTTCAGCCGAGGACTAAGAATATATTACAAACAATGGTGAGTGAAAATTATTCATTGATTTGTGTAACACCTTTTACAAGCCCAAAAAGTGCTCCAAAGAATTATAGATTATTTAAATCTAACGATCACTTACCACCAAAATGCACCAAAATTCTCTGGGGTGAAATGCACCTGTTAGGAAATTGCACTAGCAAACACTACACCGCAGCTTTAGGGCAAAATGCTTTATCTGAAGATGCATCAAGGGAAGTTTGAAAATGCAGAATGGAATTAACCAGGCTGGAATATGACCACGCTGCAACTATATTGATTTCAGTTTAAGCTTAAACTCATGGAAGATAGGTCCACCAGCCCATTAAACAAACTTTGGCTCTCAAAGTCCCTAAAATGCTCTTTGTCAGAAGCTGGGATAATATGCCAGAGAATGGGTCATTTTGTGTTTGCCCTATTCCTTCGCCTCTTTCCCTGGTCACTGTCAGAAACCTGATGACACCGGGCTAGATGGACCTTTGGTGTGACCTAGCATCGCTGCTCATAACTCCTGAGCTAATACGCTGGGCTGTGAGCTGCGGCGGTGCTGAAGCTAGTTCACCCTTGCATCTGTTGACTCGGTGGCAGGGCAGCCATCCCTGGCAGAAGGGCAGGTGGTGCAGCCGACAAGGCAGTCTTTTGTATTCTCCAGCATGAATCACCATACTTATCCGGAGGCATGCTAAATCCTCAATGTTAAGCACACATTAAGTTGTTTCAGGATATGGGCCACATTTATAGCACTGTCATTAGTAGCAAGGGCTCGCACTGCATAAAATTACACAAAGTACCTTTTGTACCTCAAGATGTACTTAGCAAGCAAACTCCTAGGGGCAGGGAATGTACAATCTCCTGTTTCTCTAAAGCACCTTATTCAATTACAGCAAAATAAAAATGATTTATAACAATCTATTAAAAATACAATTCAAATGACTTATCACTCCTGGGGTCCTGGGAATATACTCTAGGATTTGCCATTTAATTGTAAATCAAATCTAGCGGCCAGTACCTCGTGGTTTAGAGAAAGATGAAAACTAGTGATACACCTCACCAACTGCAAGTGCGGTATGTCTTGGGCAATACGGTCTTGGGTAATCAGCCGAGATATGACTAGGGGGAAGAGGAAATATAGAAGAAAGCGGCAGACGTCTCTCCTCCTTGCAGCCTACAACCTGTTCCAGCACAAGCAAGCTATTGGGCTGCAACAAGGCTTTTGCCATTGGTTAGATTCTCCTGTTGATGCTGTTTCTCCTTTCTCCAGAGATCAAACCACACTGCACCTCCTCCATCTAACCCCCTTCTCCCACAATCCTCAGGGCTATTTAACTACTTAGCAGGAACGAGCTACACCTGCACATCATCCATGTCAATCAACCCACCGCCTTCGAGGCAAGGCCACAGCTGCATGTTATCAATGCTAATCAACCCACTGCCTTCATTCCTCTACAGCAACCCAAGAAGTTCTTCCACTGATCAGGAAGTATCCACCACTCCAAAATCTGCTGCAGGGCAGGTGGGCAGGCACACCAAAAACACTTGCCATCACTGCCATCTCCCAGGGTGTTTCTTCCTCCCTCAGCTTTCTCTGGAAAAGCTTCTTGGGAAGATCAAAGTCCAAAATAGCAGCAAGACAGAGTAAAGAGCTTGCCTAAAAGGCCACAAGCTGGAAAGAGACCCACGGAGCATCTTGCACACATAGTCCTAACCAACCTGTGCTTCACAGGATGACCCAGAGCCTGGGGGGACCACTGAGTCTATGTGTGGTGTAGAAGCACTGCACCCGTTTCAGCCCACCCAGTTCAACAACTGAAGTCTACCTGTCCCTGTCCTAACAAAGACCAAGGAAAGGAAATGTAATAAGAAAATCTCAAATTGGAAACCTGGCCCTTCTCATCTTCAGAACAGCCAAGAGCTAGCACATAAGTCTGAATCAGCATAAAAATCAGAACAGACATCATGTGCATCAGAGGCATGCTCCATATCTGATAAAGATACTCCTAATTCTTACCATCATCAGACAGGGATGGAAACTATTTGCACCCTGGAACTGCCTGTTGTTGATAAAGCATGTTGATAAAGCTGTACTCAGAGGAACACCCAGGCCAGGAACTGGCCTATTTGGCCAATAAATTCTTTCCTCTGCTTTTCCTGACAGTCATATCTAGCAGCTTTTCTCATAAGCTGATAAAGCTGTACCTTGAAAACAATGTCAGAGCAGATGAGGGAGGTTTACTCCTTCCTACAAAGCCACTGAGAGCTATCACACAGCATGAGGCAGAAATCCACAACACACAGCTAGTCAGAGATGCCCTCAGCAGCTCAGATTAGTCAAGAACACAATACTTAAGAAAAAAAAAATTAAATGTAATATTGAATAGAATTTATATATATTTCTGCACGTGAAAAATGGCAGAGGCCTGGAGGAATACTACATTCCTTTTTGTTTTCACACTTTCATTCTACCAACCCTCAACTTGTTTCTATATTGCACTGCTCCTTCCCCCAGTTAATAAGCTTCATCCCCATGGCTGGGAGAACTCTTACCATCTTCCCTTCTTAAGGAAGATTCAAAGATAAAAGCCACTACTAGCATAAAATGTTGCACAACAAAATCAGCAATGCATTGCTTCGTATGGGTCTCCTTGGCCAGTTCCCTAGGGATCAGCAGAACACCAGTGACAAGTGATGCTCTTCCCACATTTGGATTTCCACATAGAATTCCTATGTAAACCCTCTAGTGCATAATACTGGCTCCAATTTTACCTTTTCCTCAGTGAGGACATGCTCTCTTCTAAACGGCTACCTTTTTTCAGAGAACTTTGTCTCTTGAGGCAACCTGTTCTTCAGTTATATTTGGCTGAAGCTGGTCAACCAGCCCAAAAGTCAATGAGAGGATAGCTGCACACCTCACCTCACCCACCATGCAACACAGAAACCTCATTTTCTGAGGAAATGAGGCTAAAAAACAAACAGTGGAGCCAGAATCTTCTGGTCGTTCACTCCCTATGAATCTAATGTTCATCTTTGTTACAACCTCCTTCTGACAGGAATTGCCTTTATCTGTGTTTTGTAAAGCTTTGAGCATATTGCCAGCACTTTAATAATAAAATATCACAGAGAACCATATATCTGAATATTATTATGCAGAAAATATGTGCATGTTCACACAGACAGCAGATGTATAAAAATATTGAATATGTAATTTAAGGCTGTATTTGTGTTTAAGTATGTAGGTCAAACATAGGGCAAAGTCTTTTCTATAACACGCAAAAACTACAAGTATACTGGACCAAAAGAAAGCACATAAACTCCTTTAATTCTGGATGCTAAAAGGTGCAAGTTCTAACTAGTATTTGGATGGGTGATTTCCCCAGGGAACCCCAGGTGTCCTGGGCACACGCCAAGCAGTTATTGCTGAGCACTGGGGTTGAGATTCACCTCACCTAACCTTAGCCATCTGTCTCCCTGTGGAGACTTGGGCACCTCCAGAGGGTGATACCTGGAAGGATGGAATGAATCACCCTACCCGAGTCTCACCACTGACTACAGAGGTGGCCCAGACTACTCACTCAGATAACCATGTAATTTTTGAATAACTACAGTTAGGTGAGATGAATGCCAAACCTGGTGAATATTAGCCTGCAAAAAACAAGTGAGTGGGAAGACTTCACATCACGGCTGGATGGGAATTAGAAAGAGCGAACCATAAACCCCAAATTCTCAGCTGCTACGCAGAAGCAAGAACTGGGTTATAATACCCAGTAACTTCTGCAACTGTGTGAAGGGGTCTTCATAAGAACCAAATAAACATCGCTAAGGCAACTAACATCAGCATTTTATATACATCTGCTGGCAGTGAAATTTTGACGTATACTCTCTATAGCCTTCAGTTACTGGAAAATGGTGATTATTGCCAGAAAATGGCAGAAGAGCGATTTCTACTTGGTACTGATTTGGGTAACTCCCCTTTACCCACCACGAAAATCAGAATGAAGACCCAGAGGGAAAAAACCAAACAAATCCACACAACCTGAGCTGGACTCTGCAGCAGCCAGCTCTAATTGCTCTACCTCCCCACTGTGTTTCAGGCACAAAGGGTCACACACATGACCCACTGGGCAGTGGGTTTAAAAATTGCAACTTACCCACTCATTTCTGCAACTGAATTTGTTGGCTTTAGAGTAATTCTATTGGTTTAGAAGTTCTACTTCCCATTAGTGCTATCGACCATGAGATACTGTTAGAGGGGTTTTGTGTGCTTTTTTTTTTTACTTTCTCTGGCTGGAACACAGCTTATCCCCATGTCCATTAAATATACATTTGAACAGCATTTCCACCTGCACTTTGTCACCTTGGGTTCTCAAGGGGTGTACCTCCACTTGGCTCTGAGCTCAAGGGCGCCCTTGATATCAGCCTGAGAGTGCCAACAGGCATGCTAATGCCCATTTGAAATAGTTTTTCCTTTGCCTCAGATGTTTCCATGCACTCAACGAATAAAAAGTCTCTGCTTTGCTCCGTCTGCGGTGCTGTCGGACGACCTCACCTCATTCTGTCAGTGAGCTACAGTTGCTTTCAGGCACCTCCTAGACTTTGCTTCTCTTCCTGGAGTGTATTGTCCCCCCTCCCCCCACTTTAAGATCCAAGTTAGCAAAAGGCTGTGTATGTATTGATCTAAGCTCACCTTCTTGTAGGCACTCACCCCACTGCTGTTAATACTGCATTCCTTTTCAAAATGTCCATGTTCCCTGGAAAATTAGAAACACCCTGTAATTACGACCTGCTTCTGAACAAGAAAGAACTAAGCTGTAAAGTGGGAACAAAAAGCTGAATTCTCTGCAAATGAAACTTTGGCGATAAAGATAATTTTTTCCTCTGCTGTCAGTAAGAGGTGTCTATATGGGTCACTGAAGAGGTTCTTTACTGGGAATAAGTTAAATTCAGCATCTACCATCTTGTCCTGTGGGTGAAGCATGCTATCTCAAATACGCAATACAGCCCAAACTGGGTGTCATCTTTTTTAAACTTTCTTTTTTTATGAATCACTTCCAAGTCTTGGTGGTAGGACATCAAGACAGGCAGTTCCTCAACAAAGAACTGACATGAGAACAAAAGCTATTCCTGAAGAGTTCCCAAAATAAAAGTGAGATAGATGAGTGAGGAAAAGTTGCATGGGTGTTTCTTCTAACAAGAACATGGTCAGAAAAGAGATATCAGAAAATGTAGATTCATTAAAACCAAAATGCCTCACAAAATTGTCAGTTTTGCAGAAATGTGTTTTAGGGAAAAAACACAAGGCTCCAACATTGTGAATATGTCAGGTTTGGACACCTTCACAGATAACAGTGTCAACGTTTCATCTTAAAATTACTTCCCATTTTAAATATACTTGTATATTTTACATTCCAGTCCCATACTGCATAGCAAAACCAGCACAGTTGAGTCAGAGTGAATCCTTGCTAGAATCCTCCTCTGTCAGAAGGAATTTCAAAATTTGGGACTTTCCTTCTGAACTGAACCCAAGGTAAATTTCAAACTCTTGAAATCCTTTGGAAAATGGAATTCCCATTCCTTGCCCAACACTGCTTTAGAACTCAGCCCTCGGTCAACAGCTAAGTCACGCTTTGGGAGATGCTAGTGTCCTTCTGAAAGATGGCTCCTGCTCGGCTTCCCTTTTCAATGGCATCTGGTGAGGGCTGCCTTGCCATATATCTAGACAAAACTTGCTGAGCAGTTGCCCTGAAAAACTACAAATAGTTAAGTACTTGGCCATATTCTGGATCCTGGGCAATATCTTTCCATATAATTATTTCTGCTGTTGTCATTAGCTCCAGCACTCTCACTATTTATTACCATAGGTATTTTGAGACTCATAAAAATGTGATCTTACTCAAGGCTTAAGCAACACATGAAATAAATCAGCAGCACTGAACATTGGCTGACACTGGATGAAACCTGGCTGGGAACAGCTGGATTGCTCTCTTGACTAAATATTTACAAAAGCCATGATTATATCACTGAGTGACACTGTGTGAATATAACAATTTATCAATCATCATGTTTAACTCAAATCCCTGCAGGAGGGGATGGCATTCTCACTTAACAATAAGTATCTACTGTATGCTAATTAAGTGACTTATTCTGCAGCTAAGGTTACTTCAGGGATATGTGGGCTTTTTAACTACCCATTTCCTAAGCACCGCTATTACTTCAGAGGCACAGAAAACACAGAGTTCAGCTGGGCTGTCACTTGCACCAGCAGCCATCCAGTAACACCGCTGGAATTACTTGGGGCACATGCTGGAGCAGGGGGCCAGCACAAACCAGTGCACAGAGTTTATTTTGTTTTCCACGCTTCCCCCGCTGTTCCCCTGCCTGCTGCAGGGTGCCCACAGGTGGGGAGTACCCTGCCAGCCCCCCACCACCATGGGACCTGCTTCCCACCAGCCCCAGTCAGTTTGGTCTCCTGCCCTTGCACGTCCCCTCCCAAGCAGCTGGCAGCAGTCACAGTGCTGGCTGGCAGTCGCGTGTCCAAGCTGAAACACCCGTGTCCCTAGGAAAGGCTTCCTGAGTTTCCTCACCCTACATTCACCAGATCGGGCACAGCTGAGTGTTCGTTGGCCCTGAAAATGGCTGAAGTTTCACCTCGTACCATGAGGCTCTACAGCACCAGACCCAGCCTTGCTGACAGCATCCACACAAGTCTCCCTGAGCAGGGCGTGCAGGACGACTTGCCTCCCCGCCAGCCGTAAGCCTAGCACGGCTCCGTCAGAGCTGCTCAGCACTGGCTGGGTGATGCTAAACCTGTACCTCCCAAAAAGGTCACTGCCTGCCGAATACAAGCCTACCTGCTGCCAGGAGAGAAGGGCTGGAACGTGAAGAGGTCAGCTTTGCCAAACTGCAGCATTGCCAGGGAGCCTGAGGATCAGGTTCGTACAGAGCGGAGCAGCAAGCGGACCCGATCAGAGCATCAGGAGGAGAAGGTTTCCTTGAAGATAAAGCACATGTCACACTGATAGGAAACGTGTATTCGGGCACCAGAAACCACTACCACATGGCAGGAGCTTTTTATAAAATCTTCCACCTGCTGCTTCATGCCAGATTAACTCTCATGCACCAGCAATGGCACGAGCAGTTCAGCTACCTTACTGTCACACTCAGATTACAGGTTTTAGCACAATGCAAGAGAAAGCACCAGTCTCCCCTCTGCCAGTCCCACAGCACAGACACTTTAAAAAGTTTTTCTTCAAAACGTCACACAAGTACGTGGGTAGTGCAGGTTTGTGTGGATCCCTGGCTAACATTCAAAATTTACAGGCGGCATCCATGGCTCACCTCTGGAAACTGCTTTTAAATCTTGCCTTTCTTTCCAGGAATCATTGTTCAAAAAGAAGAAGAAGTTTGGGGTGATGAAGTCTGTGCACCCTTGAGAGCTTGAAAAGAACGTTTCCCTCACAGGGATCTTAGAGAGAGATTTTTTTTCTTCCCATTTTGTACGTGTTGAGAGTCTGCATAATAATTGTATTTTAGCCTTTGGAGCTCATCTGCCACCAAAGGGGAAAATTCACCTTCTTCTTTCTACCTACAGAGAGGTTTATAAATCAGTAAGCACACAGACATGGGAGCACGGGACTTGGTCGCCCTTCCAGGAGCCCTTAATGGCTCAGACAATCACAGCAAGCGCTCTTTTCAGAAACACGAGGAGGGGGGTGAGAAGTTACGATAAATTTAGTTTTCTTTTGAAGTTAATAACCTCCTACAAAGGCTTTTGGTAAAACACAGACACCTTAACATTTCTTTTCCTTTCAAACAATTTTTTCCTCTATTTTTCCCTCAGATGGTAAAATCTGAGGAAACCTGTCTCTTCAGAAGTAACTGCTTTGTGCAAATGACATCAGCAGACCACGAGGTTACCACTGGTAAGCTGGCACCCTGAGGGGGATAAAATGAAATCTCTTATCAGCCTACTTGCTCCTCTTCTTTTCAACATTTGGTACCTTTTGTAATATGCAAAGCAAAAGAGATGTTTTGCTCCCCTTGATTTTTTTCCACCTTTCCCCACCCCCCACCCCTCAGGAGAAGGAACAATATATTTGACTGGTTTCCCCAAAGTCTCAGCTGCTGCTTCAGGTCTGTCTGGTAACTCATTCAGAGGTGGATGATTTAGACCGCCTCCTCTTTCTCCCTCACAACAGACCTTCTCTCACCCACCACTGGGTTCTCCAGAGGCTTTTGAAGGCAGTTTGAAAACCCAAGGAAGCTTGCGTCCGAGGTCTTCCCAGAGGAAGAACACCTCCACAAATGTGGTGAATGTCAGCTTTTACAAACTCCTCCTACCACAGCCAAGACGCTGCTTTCTTGACTTCAAAACTGTGGCAGATACAACCTCTTATCAGTTTCCCAGTGTGGACAGATAACCTGTCGTAACTTGGCTCCTTCAGGCCTCTCAGGTCAGAACGTTTCAGAGGCAGAGACTGTTGGCGTGGAAGGGAGACGGCAAGCAGAAGACAATGGGTGAATCCACGGGAAAGTGGCCACAGCATAAGGAGACTCCCTTCCCTGTATGGGGTCTCCAACAGGTGGAGTCAGTATGGCCGCTACCTACAAAAGCAGGGGACTCGCCTAAAAGGTGAAAGCTCCAAGGGAAGATGGCAAGAGGGAGGGTTTGTTGCAGGAAAACACCTGAAATGGTGAACCTAACACAACACACTTTGCCATGGAGCGAGTCCTGGTTTACCAGCCATTAGCCTCAGGAGAGGAGATGGGGGATAAGGACTTTCTGCATACGTTTTTAACAAGCCTCACGCATCCAGTAAGCACATTCTTCTGCCTCAATGCACCCGGCAAAGTCAAACAGCTTGTTAAAAGAAGCAACCAGGAAAGGCTAAGCAGTAACAAGCATGAGAGTCCCTGGGGAGGTGGGGGGTAAAAGTCTTTGCTGGAGACTAGCTGTCTTCATGCTAAGAACAGTTTAATCTTTCTTAAGCTAAGCTTAGAAACAAAGATGATAAATCACTGCAGGATCTTGAGTCAGGAGTACAGCAGGGGAGACTGGATGTCATCAGGAGGATTGCTCACATACTGTCACAGGCAGCCCCTCAGCAGGTGAGGGAATATGTGGAAGCAGGGAGAGAATGCTAGCCCAAGGTGTGGTGGAAGAGAACTTCGAAAAACCTGCAAAGGAATATTAAAGGTTAAGGAGCAGAACTATACACACGTATCTCTATTGCTTTTACAGTTTTTATAAACTGTGTTAAAAAAGAGATGTGTATTTTCCTGTATGAATGAAATAATGAGAACAAGGCACATTTTCTTTTTGAAGAAACTATTTCTGAGTCAATACACCCACCTGACATCACTCGACACTTGCAGAGCAGAAGATGCCTGTATCCCAGTGCGGACTCTGAGAATACCCAGCGGTTCTCCCAAGGGAGAGGCGCAGAAAGCCAGGCCTGGTTTAGGAGCCGTCAGTCAGTGAAGGACAAGAAAAGGTGTCAGCCACCTTGTAAGTGTGACAAGGGGAGGAAAGTGGGCTGAGAGGTGAATGGGTAACTTCAACACATGACAGAGACATGATAGAAAGGCATAAGGGATGAGATAGCGAAGACACTGTTTTCTGAAGGTTGACACAATTTAAAACAGAGTAAGTTCAGTCAAATGTTTATCATAGTCTCTCGAGGAACCTCCACTGTTCCTGTTTATTAATTTTAATGGGATGGTATCTGCAGCTCCCAGTCAGAACCAAGGCTCCCCTGACACATGCATGACAAGAGGATGGGGCCCTGCCATGCACAGCGTATAGAGAAGGAAGATAAATAGCGCATCAAGAATAAAGCAGCAGGATAAAACTGTCTACATGAGTTTTGGAGCCTTTGAGGGTCCAAATTTTCTTTTGCAGGGAATTATTCTGTTCCAAAAAAAACCTGCCTTCATCCCAAACAAAGCCAAATACCACATTTGAAATTTCCCAAGCAGAAAAAAAAAAAAACCCCACAATATAGTGTTGGTTACAAATATATCTTCAAACCAAGTACATCTCAAATTGCATTCTGGAAAGTGTACGTTTCAATTAATCCATGCATCCTGGCTCGCCTGAGCAGTTCCATGTACACGCATACACACAACTGCAGTTTTTAAAAATATAAATAGACATACATCCCCACCTGCCTCTCTGTTTTGCTGCAGCTGTGTCCTCTTTATGTTTCCCCAAGAAATCATGTTTTGACAAAAAAATATTCCCCACCCCCAGCAGCCTGCCTTGAGGCTGTGAAGAAACCCATGGATGCAACAGGAATTAAGCCAACAGTGTTCGAGAGACACCTGGGAGAGGGACGTAGGACGTGTCCCTAAAGCTTGGAGCGTACAGCGCTGACAGGCGCAGGCTGTCAGTCTGCTCCTGGCAGGTTTTATCTTTTCTGATGGCAACATGAAGGAGGAGATGAAGATGTGGGACTGATGTCCCCTAGTTGTAACTCCCTGGAAGCCCAGCATCCAGCCTCCCTTTATACTCAGTGGAGAGTGCGCGCTGCCTCCAGAGGAGGACTCATTCCTTCCGAAGACGGATACGTGAGGCAGACGGGATGAGTTGCCCTCTCCGCAGAGACAGTCCCCTCACCACTGCAGAGGGGCCTCAGACTGTGAGCCTGGATTTTATGCCTGTTACAAGCCAGATGAGATGAACCCCTCCCAAAGCAACTCTTCCAAAGCAGTGTCACTACCATCTAAGGATGACCCAGCTCAGCCCTCTATTCCACCAGTATCCACCACTGCATCTTTCTGCCTCAGTTTTGTATCGCCCAGCAGAGAACGAGTTAGTTTACAGCACTGAGAAGTGTGAAGCCTCTGTTGAAAAGCTGCCTGTGCCAAAACTGCACCCCATTTTTGCATGATTAATTACTGAGCTTTTCATTCTGGTTACTACATCACCAAGAAGTCATATTCTGACCAAAACACATCACTTTTTAAACCTACAAGACAGCTTCCTTGTTTTAACAGCAAAGTTGTGCCCAACCTGCCAAGGTTTGAGTATAGTTTCATCATTTATCACCACATGTCAAGCACTGGCAAATCTTTGTGGTAAGAATTAAAATAATTCCCATTTTTCTCCTGTCCTTCACCATAGGTCTGTCACACATTCGGAAACGCTGGCAAGGGAATCAGGGTTAGTGTATTTCTTTACAGAGGTACGAGTTGCTAGGAATACATTAAATAACCCAGTTTAATTTTACAAGTGCTGGTCATATTCTTTGATATTTTCCACTTCAGGGACCATCTGGTTTCCTCAAGTCCAGTAAAGTAATTTTTTTTAATCTTCGTGAATGCCAAAGGATTAAAAGATGGATTCAGAGATTAGGAGGTAGGTAACCCTAGTGGATACAGCACCAGAAAGCCTGTCTTCCACGGTGAGCCCTGCCAGTGAGCTGCTCTGTGGCCTTGCACAAATCACTTCACCTCTCTGGTACTTCTGTTTTCTCATCAATATTTTTGTCTGCTTAAGTGTGTGGTTTCTGAGGCAGCTCCTGTGGGTTTGTACAGTGCCTGACAGTATAGGATCCCAGCATCAAGTGGACTGACACCATAATACAAAAATGCAGACAGAAAATTTGGGAAATACAGGGATTTGAAAGGCAATGTCTGCAATGTAATTCTAAACCTCTGATGCTGTTGGGGTCTTCAGATCTCCAGGCTCTGAAGGTGTAGCAGATTTTTAAAGGAATAAATGCCTGTCATGGATCATAACAGGGAAAAATGTACTCATCTATGTTTTTATGACTGGCCTCTATTCTGCTTGGCTTGGTTATGTTTAATACCTGTGGAGCAGGTAATTTTAATAAATAAAAAAAGAGAGAAAGGGAGAAAGTGTCAGCATGCGCCTGGGTATGGAGTTATTGAGAACAGGAGTGCAAATGTGTCAGGGAAATCCCCAGTGATCCAAAAGGGAATGCAAGTAGCTTTGCAAGCAGCAGAAGCAAGCTGCAATAATTGTACAAGGGTCTTAGCTTTGCAGAAAGATTTTCATTTTTCAAACTGTAAATCAAACCAAATTAAATCAAGCCTACAGTTCTACAGCACCTTTCATAGTGGGCTCCCAAGGCACTTCACACAGAAGGCAAAGGCGCTCAAGTGTTTACGAATGCAGCAGGTCAGAGGAGCGTGCCTGGGGCCGAGGGGCAAAGGCTGGGCACGCAGCAGCACCCAGAGGTGGCACAGCCTGAGGTCCCTGTGCCACCACCACAACAGGCTTGGTGCTTCTGCAGGGAGGGGAAAGCCAGGTGACACCAGGCCCAATGGGGCCACAACATGCAGACCCATACGTGAGATGCAAGGTGCTCGTAATCTGTACCATGTGTTCTCAGGGCTTCTTAAAATACAAATTCGAGCAAGATGATAACAGAAGAGCTGGTTAGCTGCTCCACAAGGGCCAACACAGAGGGAGAGGAGAGGCATTTCATCCTTAACTACAGGGCACAGCTTTAGTGCAAGAAAAGGATGCCCTAAAATTGCACCAGCGTATGCAGCCCGGTGCCTGCAGCCGGCAGCTCCCACGTTTTGGGACACAGCCTCTCAGCAGCCCACTCAGCAGGAGCAGCAAACACCACAGCCCTTCCCTGGCACCGCTGTGGGAAAGGCAGCAGGCTGACGTGTCCCCTCAGCCATACCCAGACCTCAGGCCACCCGCTAGACCAGACTGGATGGAAATACAGGTACAGCACCACCCAGGCAGTGAAACCTTCAGCTGCCATGACACAGCTCTCTTTGCACCAAGATAAGGATCAAAAAAGCTCTTGGGTGCAAAACCGCTCAAATCCTTTCACCAGTGACTCTAGGCAGGCTCACCTTTCTAAGGTAAATTTCATCTCTGCTAATCCTATCAGTTAATATTGAAATCAAATACAATACAGTATTTGATATGACAGTCTCCTTATGAAGTCAGCTGCAGTATTTTTTATTTGCATACGATTTAATTACATTTTCATTCCAGGTCTTCCATTCTGTGTATTGTGGGCAAAAGCACATAAATTCTGTATGAGTCCAATGCTGAGAGAGATTATAAAACTTCGAATAATGCTGCAATGTTAAGAAATAAGGAAGAGACATATTGCTGTTTTAGGAATGAGGCTTCAGGATGGTGGGAATAAACAGCACAGTCCCATTACTGAAAGATACAGAGCAACAGTTCAGCTGCCCATATAATATTCCAGATAGCCACAGCTTTTTTCTGTAAGATACTATACATTATTTACAGGCTTGATCTAACCCAATATTTAAGGAGAAAAAGTTCAAAAAGAACAGAACAGCAGGTCACCTCGGTCCCAGACAACATGCAACTATGGCATTGCTAAACCTGCTGTCTGTGTTTCCAAGAAGTAGGCTGTGTGTATGGGGTTATCTTTGCCCTGGGTTCTCCACCACGCATGTTTGCTCTGTAACAGTCCTGCTCCCAGATTAACAAGGCATGTTGGAAACCATAAAGATGTTCTGCATAGTCAGAACGGAAAATACAACGTTTGTAATAAAAGGAAACAGCCGAGCAAACAGTTGGATTCTGTGCGTCAGTGACCATTATTTATGGTCGCTAGTTGTGAAAAGTGTTCAGACCTCTCAGAGCCGAACACTTGCTTATTAGCTGAAGGCACACACACAACTCTCAAGTGCAAAGTAATATCCCAAGCCACTTGTAAATAGTAGCACATAATACAGAATAACTTCACTCTTTGTCATACCAATTGTAGCCATCAAGCGGGAGCTTGATGGAACAGCTGCGAGAAAGTGGTGATAAGGAGAAGCCCCTAGTTGTTTTGCACACATGGGGAAGGTTTTGTGCAGACCTGGGATGCCAAATAGGTTCCCAGACCCAGTCACTCATGTCCTCAAATCCTGACACGAAAAGTTACTACTCAACTACATTTTTCTTTAAAAAAAAAGGTCTGAACTTGTTTTATGACACAACATGTTACTCATTTCTCTACCACATCAGAAAATGTTAAGAGAAGGAAAATGCTGCATTCTTATATATTCCATTGAAACAATGGAATGGGTGATGGGAAATAGTCCTGGTCTTCTAAATGATGAAGATTTTTTCTTGTTCCTGGATTTTGTTCCTAGCCAAGTTCATGATTTCACAGCATTTGCTGCCTTAGTTTACCCATCAATAGTCTGGGTATAATGATATTGCCGCTTCTTAATTCAGAGTTCATGTTTTCACAGTGAGCTGAGACAAACAGCAGGTGCTTTACGAATGTAAAATATTGACTTTTCTCCCCCCAGTCTGTGCAAGGTCTACAACATTACACAGTAGCTAACACACTGCTTGAACATAGCATAAACTTCCTTCTTTTCTGTAGCAACAGGACATTCAAAAAGAAAGAGATCTGCAGACAAAACCAACTCAAACAGGGCTGCTTGCCTACGAAGAATGGGAATGAAAAGCTAATTTTGGTTATTTTAGCATTAAAATGTTTCTGTCGTGACAACCCTTGACTCACATTGGTCATTGGTCAGCACCTCTTGCATGGCATGGCAAAATTAAGCTTTCTGTCTTTGTAAAATTTAAAGGGAATATAGTGTCTCCTGTTCCTTCATGATCACTTAAAAAGAAGTTAAAGTCATAATATGAAAACCCAAGTATTTATCCTTGAAAACAACTTTTTTTCATGCCAGAGTTTAAAATTATTTGAAGTCCGCGCTACACTGTGCAAAGCTTTCAGTGTTAATGTTTCACTAGTGCTGGCTGCATTTCCTTCAGTGCTGAAATTGTGAATACATGGAAACAGAAAAAAGGAGGCAACACTTTTCTCTGGATTAGCCCTTTCTATAATGCACATGAAGGTTTTAAAAAGTTCAGGACCAAATTTGGAAAACTGCTGCTTCCTCTGAGAAGAAGGAAAGAACTGATTAAGACACGAATATGGAATAATTCCAATTAATGATGTATTTAAAAGATGTGAATAGCAGGTTTTTAAGTGGTAAGTGGTTTTCTTTGGAAGAAAACCCACAGTCTTGTATTTTTTCAACATCAGAACAGTTTTTCTTCCCATTTTGAACACTTCACATTCCTTTTCTGGAGCTATAATTTTAGCCTTCTATAAAGACAGTATCAAGAAACTCCTCTTCTCACGCACACAGGCATCTCAACTGAGATAGTCACCAAGCAGATATGTGCTAAACATAGGCAAGGCAGCACAACCCTCCAGTGCAAACACGTACACACACACACACAGAGAAATGTTTCAATAGAAAAGGTAAAGGAAATACTTATTTTACAAAATAAGTTGATAGGCTAAGCAGTTCATGCTCATTAATACTTGTAAGCATTTTTTGCACTGTACCTGCAGGTAGGATCATAGTAAAGAAAGAAGTAACTACTCTAGGTACTAAGGTAAGTGGCTTTCCAACAGCCTGAGAGGGTTATGCAAACCCATCAGGGTCCTTATATGTATATTCGCATGGCTGAAGCCCATGTTCAAGGAGGCTTCACAGCTCTTGCTACCCAAACCATCCAGAGAAATACTATAAATGTTTCAGACAAAGGCTGATAAAGATTCACATGTGTGGACAACAAGATCAGGAAGCTACATACTTGTGCTTCATGAATAAACCACTGTAAATAATAAACTGACCTCCACTGTGTAATTATCTCAACCTCTTTTTTCATGCAACGATTTTGACTGATGAAAGCATATCAGAGGAATTGGATTTTCCCAGAGAAGCTTCAGTCTTATAACAAGAAATGATTAGCCCCATCTTTCTCTTTCTTTGCTTCTCACACCCCGGGACAGCTCTGCTTTTTACTCTAATGTTGGCAGAGGGTTGTGAGTAGTTCTTGTAATTCAATCGTCAAGCTGTAAGACTGCTTCCCAAGGCTAAATGGAAGCCAAATCTCAAAGCTGCATGTGTCCTATGGCCTACTGGGATCTAAATACAACTAATTTCTGCTGGCTGAACTGTAATAATGAAGATTGTGAGTGCTCAGTGATAAAACTGGTGAGGCCGTATTTAAGGCAATGGAAGTTATACCATGTGCAAAATCCTATTCCCCAGACTGAGATGGAAATGCTGTTGTTGAATGTTGCAAGGATAAGACAGAAGAAGAGTATAATTTATGCATTATAATTGAAATCAAGGAAGCATTTCCTGCTAATGCTGTCATGCCTGCTTTGCAAGGCTAACCCTAATGACCAACAATTGTACTTTTTAATACAATTTCCAAACCAAGTGGTGGCTAGGGAATAGTCCCATTGGAACACACACCACACATGCCTCCCCCTACATTTCTTCATGTACAACTCACAGATGATTGCTTTGCAAGACTGTGGATGCACGACTTACTCACCCTGGAAGACTGAAGAGTCCCATAAAAGCATTTACTAATAGACTCTCTGGCAGGAAAAACCACCTCAGTGCAGTTCCAAGCCGCTCTAAACTTTTTTTAATCACCTTATGAACAATGTTTCCCTTTCACTGCTAGGAATGGACAGACAGGTTTGAAAAAAAAAAAAAAAAAAAAAGAACCAATCCAAATCACAGTCCACAAATGTGGCTGGACTCTTTTTTCAGTAAAAAGTAAACAGCCTGTGTCCTTCTAGTTTAAATAGGAAGCAGAGAAAAAGTAATTATGTCTTTGTATTTCTGCCCCAGCAAAAAGCCGCAACAACAAATGCCCTAAGAAAACCATGCTGTCAAGATTTTCAGATCAAGGTTTACAGGTGCTTTAGCTCAAGGCTGAAGATGTTCAGGTGGCATGTTTTCTTTGGGGATAATCACATGAAGCACCAAAACCCATCACTATTTGCTGAAGGGATAAGAATGGTCACTTCTTACAAGTACTAGGCAGGGCAGCTTTAAGGAATGGGGTTACTCAGCTATAACCTGTACGAACTCTTACATTATCACACAAATGGAGCAAAAAACCGTGGAGAACAGCCTCAGACTTCCCACTCACCTTTGTAACACTTTCAGGATACTACCAACAAGACATTACCTGCTGGCTGACGTTGGCTGCATTTGCCTGTGCTCAGACAAGCTCTCCTCTCCAGTACTAGGGTCAATCAAAGGAGGTACATTTAGGCACAAAGGCCATCACTGGTAAGAGCCATATCCTCACATTTCCTTCCTTCTTATCATTTCAGCTTAGCCCTTTCTTGTTTCTCCAGCATAACTACTTACAGCAAGAGTATTAGTAAATGATGGAGCAAATCAGTGATAAAAGCCACTGGTCATTAAAAGGAGGAGGCATCCTGGGTTTAAGCACTAATAAGAGAGCATTAGCACTGTAATTACTGCCACATTAGGCCACATCCATATCTGTGCCAGCCAACTCTTGGAAACCCAAATCTTTTTCTGTTAATTGTTTTCCATGATGCTTTTGTCTCTGATGATTCTCCTGACTCAAGCCTGGCTAGCCAGGCTCTCCCCTCGCTCCAAAATCTTATACAGAGAAGTGTGTTGGCTCCCAGCAAAGAGAACACGCTGAACCCACACACACACACACACACAAAAAAAATCCTAAATCTTTCCTAGTTCTTATCTGCCTGAAAAACACACACGAAAGATTCATGGATACATCCATACTAGTGTTGACATATCATAGAAAGCAATAAGACAGCTAAGAGAAATTAGCTTTTATGTAGCTGTGTCTGCCAAGACTAAAATCTTTTCCACCTCCAGTACTAAGGGTCTTCCTAGAGTAAAATCCTTTTTGGATCCTAAACTAGACTGCTTTTGATTTTATTCAATGTAGTGTAAGATCCTCCTTGCTCCTGAATGTAAAGATACAGGATCAATAATTTCATCATAGCAATAATTTCTACTCTGTGTCAGATAGGAATTGTTGACAGATGATGCTCCATCTGTCACAGTATTTTACAGTAACAAGCCAAAACACAGCAGAAAAAAAAAATATTGCAAACTGTACTGTTAGGAACCATCGCAACAGAACATCTTGGCTCTTCTGTAAATAAAAGTTACGATAATGAAAAGCCCCAATTTAAAGCTTGGATCCTGAGACAGGTATAGCTATTTGGCATCTTCACACAGAAGGTTTGAAATCTAACAGTGCCTAGCAAGGCACAATTTGAGGTAGATTTACATGGACAGACAACCACATGCCTGTTCTCCTCACGCTTGGAACTGGGGAGTGCAAGCTAGATCCCATCCAGAAACCATGCTACCACCCTTGCACAGTGTCAAGCCCCAGCTACCACTCTAGTTACATATTCATATTCCCCTGGATCAACGTTTAAATGGAGCAGTCACGTAATGGTCTGTGTCTACTTATTCCAGCATGTGCAGGGCCATGTGTTCAATGGGGTTAAGCCAGCAATTATTGGGGATAGGGATGGCAGATGGTACGGAAACACTGTAAACTTTGGGAGGGCCAGAGATGTGTGATCCCTGCTGGTACCCGCTGGCACCCGCTAGTGAGGAGACCCTATGGTTCTCACCTTACCCCTTTCTCCCCCTTTTCCCATTAAAGTGGCGATAGCCACAACAGATTCAGCATCTGGTTCCACTGCAAGAGCACGCTCTTTAAAATGTATGCCTTTACCTAACCTGTAAGTGTGGCCCATCTTTTAATTTCAGTCTCATTCAAATTTCTAACCTCCACGTGCCTCCCCTTCTTTCCCAGAACATCAGAAGGTTGAAGGCAGGAAAAACAGATGATCCTGCCCTTGAACCAGCACTTGTTTTCCAAGTCAGCTTTCCATCACAGGCTCCCTGCTAAAGCTGTTTCCCACTAAAACACATAGATGTGGACAGAAACAAAACACAGTGCCTGATGCAGTAGATCATACTGGAACATAATGCACAAATCAATGATCATTTCAAATTTAAAACTTCATGCAAGTCACACAAACCAGAACCACTGAGCTTTGCATAGTCCTTGATGCAGCTCTCCGTACAAAAAGAAACAGAGCAAGACAGAAAGGGGGGGGACGACCTGCATAGAAAAATAAAGTATTACATCAAACTTGATTTATTTTCTGTATTTATCGGTATATCTGGGCTTAATTCTTCTTGTATCATAGCTGGTTTCCTTCTTTCCACCAAGCCCAGTCCAATGGCACTGCTTCCTTGATCTTTCTCTGTGTTTGCTGGGTGAGCAAAGCCTTTTCATTTCACACATCATTTACAGCTCGCTGCTGTGATTTCAGAAAGTCAGTGGGCTTTTACCAAGCTAACAAGTGAGATAAACATTTTGTGTGTCTGCTAATTCTAAAAGTTCTGCAGATTTTCTGACAGTAGATACCCTGAGCAGTCAGGGAAATTCAGCGGTTTCAATTCGATTTGCACCACATGGCAAACAAGTTTGTGCAGAAGTCAGTAAATAAATCAGGAAGAAAGGAAGGAAAATAAAGAACAGACTCTTCAAAGTCGTATCCTATTCCTATAATGCAAACCTAATTTCTCTCAACTTTCAATGTACTTTATGTGCCTCACTAAATTTATTCATGCACTCTTGATTTGAACCGATAGAACAGTAAAAGTTTCTTTCTCTCTTTACTATCAGTGAACCAGACCTAGACATCTTCTCCTGGCATAAGAGAATGACTGTTCACTCAGGGACAAATATCAGATAATGCATCCAGCTGCCCAGTGCGTCCAAGTCGAGCTTGTATTTTCAACATCACTGGACATGAAAGACATGAGAAACTGGATGTTTAATGTGTACGTACACGATTTTATCTGGTACTCACCAAATTAAATGGCAAAGCTCCTATTTATTTTAAAAGTGCAAAACCAGAGCCCTGTATATGCATATGTAAATTGGGCAACTACACATGCAAATAACTATGATTTACAAAAGCAAATTATGGATGCAAGTTTTTATGTATGTCCAGCTGTATGTCCAAAGCTTTTTAAACTGATTCTGTTGTAACAAAGAGAAACAGAAAAAGTTAAACTAAACAGAAAAGTGTGAATGTCTCCAAAGATATTTTTTTCATGTGAGAGCACCCGAGTCCGTTCTTCCGTGCAGCCAGAGATATGATCACTTACAGTCGATATACAACCTTATATTAAAAAAAAAGGGAAAGGCATTAAAAAAAAAAAAAAAGCATAAAAAATTTGCTGCCTGGTTTGTTGTGGGTTTTTTTTCACATCACTAGTAGCACCCTCCTATGCACAGTGAGCTTTGGCACTGCAAAATGACTAATTCCTTCTGGATTCTTAGAATGTCATCACCATCAAACCTCAAGATCAACATTATTAAATGAAAGAATTATGTGTCTTATTTATTAACAACATGAGAAGAAAGGGAGTGGCGAAGCCTTTCAACCTGCAGGCCAGCAACAGGCAAGCAAAGGGCCTGATTCTGCTACTTTCATTTAACTTCATTTAATAGCTTAATAAGGCATGATCATAGCTAACAGAATTGGCAATAAAATGGCTATTCAAATTTAATCACTATGGGAGAATAAGGACTAAAAAGCAAGAGGGAAAAAATGGATGGATGCCTTCTATCTGGCATCGCAGTCCGGAGAGACTGGAAAGTGATGATTGTCTCATGTTCCTTATTTCACACAGCAATATGTTGTAAAGAGGATAGAACCAGTCACATATGTTCTGGGCCTGGCTGGGATGCGTCTGTTTTTTATGAGCATGCAAAGAATGTTTCTCCACATTAATAAGGGCTTAAGGAAATACATAACTACATCTTCCAAACCAAACAAGAGAAAGCCAGAGTGAAGAAGATGGAACCTTCTGAAGCAAAGTTACACTTCAGGCAAAACCTCAAGAAATTGGGAGTGAGACACCCCACCATAAACTTTAGCCTCACGTTCCCTTTGCCCTGGCAGTGCTCAGAAATACCCATATTGCTGAGGGAAATCTCTTGTATATACACCCCCAGGAAACTAAAGATCTAATTTAGGAAAACATTAAAAATCTCAGACTTTACATACATGCCCAATTTTAAGCATGTGCTTAAATGTGCTGCTGAAAGAAGCCCTAGTTGTGTAACTGGTTTATTTCAGCTATCATCAACCCTGAATAGCTAAAAATTGAACCATCAGCATTTTAGTTATATCACATCAGAGCTAATTTTTAAGTTTGTCTTTTGAAGGATGCTGACTGCTGTATCTAAAACATCCAAGGTCTTTTTCTTTGGGAGAGAGGAAATGTAGCAGATCAGGCAGAAATGCACAGGGGTCTCTGAATATTTTTGCTGTAGATTGCTGTGCAAAACCAATTATTTCATAAATTTAAAAAAATGCAAAGCAGGGTATTTCAAACAGGAAACAACATAAGTAGCACTGTTTTTGTGAGAAATAATCATGTTATTATGGAATAATAATCCAAGTAAGCTTCTTTATATTCCAAAATATTGTTTTAAACATGACATTTTGTATTCTTTTTGGTGTGTCTTTTAAAAGGGACACAATATTTAGGAATTGAACTATTAGACCTCAGCAAGGCTGTTATCTCAGGAAGAGAAGGACTCATTGCAAGTACTTGAGAAAGATAATAAAACAGTGAAGTGAAAAATGCCTCCAGTGCCAAAGATATTTTGAAGATATCATTGAACAATGTAGCAAAATTAACACTTGTAAGAAAGTAGAAAAGGAGTGAGAAGCATGGCTCCAGCAAACACTAATTGGGGAGGTTTTCAAATTCCTGTTCAGGGAGGCAAAACAGTCTCCTGGGTAGAGACCCCCTGGGATTGGGATGGCAGGAGCTCTCTCCCCAGCCATCACTCCCTGAATCCCCAGGTGAGCTTTCGCATTTATAGCCAAGATGTTCCCTGATGTTCTGCAGAACAACAGTCATGAACTTTGTGGAGCACCGTGAGATCCACCATTGCAAAATTCTGTGTCAGGAAAAGGAATTCCAAAATCTGCAATTAGTTGTGCACAAAGTTATCACATAAAGCAGATCAGATGTTTCTACCACCAGATTTTCTTTTGAAAACTGTTTAAAACTTAAGTGCACAATAGTGAGATGCCTGAGACTTGTCTCCGTTACAGCCTGCAACCAGCGGGAAGCCCTACGGGTGGATTACTGCCTCTAATGTTTCATGTTAGTTTATACCAAATTCCCTGTATTTCAGTTGTTCTGAAGACCAGTATAATAATATTTTTTAAATGGCACTTATACAAAGCCTTTTCTCTCCAAATACTTTCCCAGGTATTCATAAGTTGCCCCTCCTTACATCTTTGGGAGGCAAATAACTGCAATGCCTATTAAAATGGGCTACACACATTCAAGCTTCCCACATATCCCCCAAAATGGTGGCCAAGGCAAAAATGGCTTCCAAATCTCTGAAATTTCCAATGGAAGTATTTGTGCAGTGATACATGAAAAAGCTCTGTCTTGGGAAAAAAAAAAAAAGTCACTGTGGGTAAATTTGGGGTTGCAGCTGTTAATTGTAGGTAAGAAATAAATTACGCAGGCTTTCATTGACACTGTGCAGCTGCATCACACCAGTGGAAGCCATCCACATACCTCGAGGACAGACTGATGCAAAACATCACACCTTCAAAAGCAGAGGAGCTGTTACTGGGCTTCTGGTATCCCAGCTGGGCGCTTGTGAAAATGTTGCCCATAACAACATTTCTGCTGATGTAATCCCTTCGTGCCTTTTTTTTGTTGTTGTTGTTGGTTGGTTGGTTTTTGTTAATGTGGGCACTTCAAACTTCAAGCGAAACGTACAGGTTAATTTTCCTTCCTCTTACTGGCATCTACAGTGGGTAATTTCTGAGAGTTCATAGCGGGGCAGAGAGCAAGAAATGGTAAAGTTTAAATTGCAGGAGAAACACTGCATTTTATTTCCTAATGTGAATGTGGCCTAAATGGTGATTCTTAGCTTTAGTGGAAAAGGTATTTTAAAGCTTGCCTACAAAACTACTCTGTCCCTCTTCCCCGTGGCAGTCTCCTTCTCTCTCATATCTTTCCAGCTGCACTGAAGTTATACACATTAGAACAAAGCTACCACGTAGTTCTGGACTGAAAATTCACGTGGTCTCTCTCTTACACGTTAATTGCCAGGAATGGGATCAGAAGGAAATACTGAGGTGAAGTCTAGATATGAGAGCACTAACAATAAATATTATTCAGCTCTTTTGGCCCCAGACATAAGATTAAATGTCCCTATAACTCTTGGCTTAATATCTCAGGCAAATCTATAACACTGTCATAGGTTTACAGGCTTCTTTTTTAGTTTCTACTCTTTTTCATCACTCATTAGATTTTGAGACTCTTAAATTGACCTTTGCTCCTGCCAGCAACATTCTCCCATCATCCAGATTAAGGATTCATGCCCTTCCTTTACTGTAATGTGACTTTTTGTATCTGGTATAACCTTCTGGCAATTGTGCATACTTGCTGTAAAGGAGAAGAGGCATTTTCCAATGTCTCTGTTCAATTATTAGTGTCATCTGTAATGAACTATTCCAGTGTAATTGCAGAATTTGCCTCTGTTGTACTATGGACAAAATAAAATACAATATAGCATTAATTTAAATAGCAAAACTAATGTTCACGGCAATATAAAAAATATTTCAAAGATGCTTTTTCAATTTGCTCCATCTGATGAGGTGACTCTTTTGAGAAGACCATTAGACTCATAAACCTGATGCACAGAGGGCTTAACACAGGAACAAACATGAACACTCACACATTTGTAAATGAATGGCACACCCCTGAATTACAACACGGTAGCTAACTCCATGTCACAGGAAAGTGTTTGAGGGAGAGTATTAGATGTTCAGCCATGATGAATCAATGTTAATATCAAGTGATTTTGCAAAATCAAAAGCAGTATCTGTCCAGGAGGTGGTACAATCCAGGGCAGCAGTGTGGAAGGCTAAAACTGCTGTATTCTTTGGTTTTAGTGTACTCGCCTTTCACCTTGAAATGAAAAAGGTATCATTTAAGTTGATGCCCCCCTCCCAAATCCAATTGCCACATTTGGGGACTAAATTTACTGTGACTTCAGCCTGATTTTTCAACACTGGGCAATTCAAGTCTCCCATGCCTTCAGCAGTAGCTGTAGAAGAGGGCTGGGCGTACAATGCCAGTGGGGAATCCCATATTGCCCATGTGCTTGGTAGACAGTCTGGATAATATTCTACTTTCACACATACACATGCACACACACTCCTTGGTCCTCTTCAGGTAACAAACCATTAAGATTACAGAATATACTAAGCTAAGCACAGAGAAAGGCTTTTGAAAACACTGCCTAACTCTTCAATGTACCTTTTCTTTGTGAAATGGCCATAATCCTTGCATATTATCTAATTTTACCTAATGCCTCTCCCTACAACATGCTGTAAGACCCAGGGATGACAGGGCCTATAAAACTATATTATTACCCATTTTTCCTATTAATGGAGTGCCACTTCTGTTTGTTTCCCATCAGGAACTCCACTGTACAACATCATGTATAATGCATTTCCATGGCATGCTGCTGAGCAACTCTCTTCCACTGGCTCAGTCTCACTTTGGAACAACTTGCTAGAAACCGCTAAGACCCTCCATACAAACAACCAGAAACCAAGGCTCCGCAGGGGAGCACACCTCTGCCTCACAGCAAGGAAATAAGAAGTGGGGCTATGGCCACCCATGAACCAGTTATCTTTTATTCCAGTTTAGTTGGCCATCCTCACAGCACATTTCCTATTCCTCAGTTTCCACCCAGTAAAAAGGCTGAGGTACAAAGTCCTCGACACATCCTGCTTGCACTGTATCGCAAACCTTCAGAAGCACCACTGAGCACCCTGTTTTACCACCACCACCAAAACAGTAATGGTTTCACTCTCACATGCATCACGAGCTAAGGTTAAGTGTCATATCTGTTTAATATCTCATGTACTTTCTATCCAGGACTCTCTTCTGGTGTCGGGGGATGAACTAACTACTCACTTGGGTCTCCAAGGTGTGTAAAATAACATTCACATGGCATAATTCCCCATCTGCACACACAGGAAAGAGATATGTGTTTCAAAGCTGCTCTTCCAGGGCATATCTTGATTCACAACACACAAAGTTATCACCTCTCAGGGCAAGGGGATTTGATTTACACATGACCCCACGGTGCACAGGGAGAGGTCAAGCTGCCGTGAGCTATGATCCCACATGAAACCTCCATGGATCTGGAGGATTGGTGCTGGCCGCTTCCTCTGAGCCCTGTGCCCACAGCCTGCTGCCACGAAGGGGTGCAGTCAAGGTCACAGCAACACATCCCTTTCAGGGCAATCTTTGCCATTGCCTTGAGGGCAATGTCTCTCTGCTCCTCCACGTGAGCAGTCTACCTCTTTCTGTAAGACAAGGAGTTTCCTGAACTTTGCTTTTCCAACACAGCAATGCAAGTTGCTGTATAAGTCAGTCATCACACGTCCCCCTCTGAGCAGAGCGGTTAAATAGTCCTCTCCTGACATCTTCTTTAACAAGCAGCCTGACAGGTTATGTGGCTCCCAGTCAGTTTATTGCTATGAGCTGGGTAAGAAGCTAGTGGAAGATGGTGGGTCTAACACTTCATCCTTTCATTCAGAATAAATTCAGAGAAGCCATTAAGGTTCTTTATGAAGCCAGATGTTTGAAACAATAATGATCTCCACCCCAAACATAACTACATGCCATCTCCCAAAACAAAGACACATGTGGACAGAGA
The DNA here is from genome assembly GCF_017639655.2 of Falco naumanni. Taxonomy (NCBI): domain Eukaryota; kingdom Metazoa; phylum Chordata; class Aves; order Falconiformes; family Falconidae; genus Falco; species Falco naumanni. The sequence continues at coordinate 48,293,466 of NC_054059.1, forward strand.
GGTTTCACAGGCAATTGTGAAGAATTGTGCGTGACAGAAACAGCTAGACCAAAAAAGCTCTGGAGGATGACGAAAAAAGACCCCATCACTATTCTGACAAAACTGGGAAAGGAGAAGCATCTGAAGGAGCAGGGGCTGGGGCAGAGAGACCTGGCCCTGTGTGTAAAGAGATTACCTCCTGCCTGATCCCCTGCAGGTTCAAGGGATGGGTTCCTCTTGCATTCTTTGTCATAATACAAGATTTCACCAAGACCACCTGATTGCCTCTTTCATCTCTTCTCCTAACAAAAGATTGGCAGTATCCTGAACTTTGGCTAGCTTCTCAGGTCAGATACGTGTAACATCTAACCTAAAGGACTTCTAGTATCTGTGTTCACACATACGATCTAACGAGTGAATTAAATTCAGATCACATTTTGGGAGTTGGGGGTTTTTTAACCACTACACAAGCTATGCAAACTTTTGCTGCCTCCCCAGCCCTGCACATAATTCAGAGGCAAAACCACCTGGCCCTGGAGGACAGTGAAGTCCAACATGGAAACTTCCTAAATGTTTGGTGATCCTGGTTAACTCGCTGTCCCAGTAACATTTTGCATTTGATTCCACAAAAACAGTATGCACCTAATGGCTGCTCATGGGAAATGACTGCACTCCCTATCAGGTAATAAGCAAAGGGTTACCATTTATTTAACAGATATTCATAATGGTCACATATGAGATTTTAAGGGGAAAATGTGGAGGAAAGGGGAGAAAAGGGAACTGCCATTCTGCAAGTATATACTGTATACTCTTCATAAATCAGTTGTTCTTATTTGCCGTACTTTTTTTTAGCCGTTGGATGGATCCATTGCAATTCAAAGCTATCATATGACTGGCTGTATTCTTCCACTTTTTACAGCTCAAAGGAGCACAGTCCTAAGAAAGCAGTGCCTTAGACCACTTGCACTGATAACAAAAGGGAGAACACGTCCCAGATTTTGAGTGAACCACGTACAACAACCGTTGACAACCCTTCCCTCTATCTCACTGTACTAGAGGGACAGCTGCCCCAAAGCATCACGTCTTTCCCAGCCCCTCTCCTACACCACCGCCTCCTCCCCACATTAGCCATCACACTCTGCCTCTCTGCATCTCCTCCACTTTCTCCAAACAGCTCTTAGGAAGAGACAGAAGACTTTGTCCTTCTCCACTGATCATGAGAGCCGTGTCCTCGATCTCCGGCTCCACCCAGGAATAAACCTACAACCCTTTGCTGTTTTCCTCAGCCCTTAACTAAAGCTTCCCGTCCCCAAACAGTCTCCTCCTGCGCCCTGCAGTCGTGTGTGTGCATCTCCTCACTCCGTTCCCTGGCTCCCTTCCCCGGCTTCCCCAGCTGCAGCGGGTTAAAAAGGAAGGATAAGATTTTGCCTGCAATTGATTTTAATTCTTTCCCTTGTGCTGCCCCTGCAGGCAGTAGTTTGCCAGCCCAGCTGTGGCACTGAGCTCAATCCGTTCTCCCTCACGCACAGCCTTCCCTCAACAAGCTGTGACTGATCAGAGGGGGACAAATGCACACGTACATTCATATTCATTTCTTTGCACGCTCTGGAGTTCTCTTACAGTATGACGCCTATCAGAAGAAAACATCTGCTTTGTTTGTTTTTTAAGGTAATGGTTTCCTCTGCAGCCCTGGAAACGCAACCACCGTGGCGCTCAGCCCGCTGCCGGAGACCAGAGAGGGGCTCTGAACTGAAAGTGAAGTGGCTGAGCACTCAGCAGCCAGAGTGTTCAAGCAAAATGAAAATACAGAAAGCCTGAGAAAACAAAAAGCAACGTTAGCAGGGGAGATGATGGATTTTTGAATACCCTTTTTGTAATAAGGCCTTAATGTGTTGTTTTAAGGAGCTGAATGGGAGGAAGAAATGCAAAATTCTCCTTCCCACCACCACCACCTTTCTAGAAGGGTCATAATGATACACAGTGAACTTGGCTTGGACAGGCACCTCAGCTTTCTTCTCTTCCAGTGCACAACATTCCCCCAGTCCTCTTGATTATCAAGTCACCTAATGGGTGAGAAGGCCACAGTGTTAGACCATACCTGGTGAAACATCTAGCATGAACATCTGTAAGATCAGCCCCAGTCCTTCTGTTTACTATTGTGACCCCCACCCCATGCCAAATGTTCTGATTTGCAGATCCTTTCACCCCCTAGCAGCTGCCTGCAAGATTCAGCATCAGGAGATGGGCTACAAGTTATGCATGACATCTCAAAGGAGCGAAATACAGTGAACACAACAAAGATGTCAGTGGCATGTATCATACCTGATTTTACAGTGATACATGAAATTACAAAGCTAGGTCTTCTCCAGATAAGATTTTCAGTAACGCTGAAACTGTACCAAGACCAGCAAAACGTAAGCCATAGGATAAACACACCTGCCATTTTGCAATAAAAAAAAATCAAAAATTAAAAAAAAGTCTTGATCACATGAGCATTACCCATGACAGAAGAACATGGAAGCTAATACAAAGTGAGAACCGCGTTCATGAACACCTGCTCTATCCCAGAGTAAATGTAAGTGCAGAGCCCTGGAGGACTTGTCAGTCAGGGACTAACCTGTGAGAGAGTAAGAACCAGGAAAGGTGTCCAGGAAACATGTCCTGTAGTCCTCTGTAAAGCCAGGATTAAGAGGAGTGAACAGCAGGACAAAGCCTGCACAACAAAACCATGTGAGAGCAGCTGAAGGATGCCATTAAAAAGCTGTGGATGGACGCATGGATGTCCAGAACCCCCTCCACATTTCAACAATAAGGAGAGATCATAGGACTTCATGGTGCTCAGCATGTGGCACAATGGGGTGTACACATCCTTTCAGTGCAAATGGTGATGTCTCCAAATAACAAAAATGAACAAATGAATAATTTTGCTACTTCATCTACTGAATCCATCTCAGAAAGGGGATCTCCTGGAGGAATCCTGACGGACACCCACAGATCAGCATTATTAATGTGATGTGCCTTATTCAGAAATTTTTCTGAAGACTCTCAAAACCCTTAAGAGCTTTAGAAAAAGAAGCAGACTTTAAGCCTTGTTATGTAGCAACTGTAGTCATCTTGCTTTACTCCTTAGATCTTACTATTTGAGAGAGAAAAAATAAGTGGTACTTTGGGGGAGGGACAGCAGAAATAACAATTTGCAAATCTTCTTGCTGAAACGTATTTAAATCACAAATGCTGACATTTTACTGAAACTACACTTTTCCAGTGGAGGGAATGTAGAAGAAAGGAGGGCTGACCCTTCCTGTCTTGGATGATAAATATTAAATCTACTTGAACTCTACCAATTTACATAAGTTGAAGCAACAAACAGAAAAAGGCTGGCTGAACCTAAAAGAACAGGAACATTTCTCAGTGCTCTGGGAGCCCTTTCAGTGTGGCTCAGCGTCCTTGGCTATATTTTCTAGCTTTCTGAAGATGAAATACTGAAGCTATTCAGCATTTTGCTACAGTTGCAGAAGAGCATGGGAAGAAGGCAAGTGAAATTACAGCAGCAGAGATGCCTTCTGTTATTATGCTTAAGTTCTACTGTCATTCGCACCAATTTCAAAGAGCAGCATTTGTAGCTAAAAGGAAAAGTCACTCCAGCACCACTTAAAACCAACCAGAAATAAACAGGAAAGCATTTTGGGGGAAATATACAATCTTTATCAGAGAAGCAATTGCCAGCCTTAACTGCGAATGGGGAAGACTGATAGGTGAACCCTCAAATAAATGGCCATAAACCTTTCATCTGCTGGAAACAGTAATGACTGCCTGAATATGAATTAACTCCATTGCATGAAACTACATTTCATGTTTACCACTGCCTGAGAATGAAAAGAGAATGTGTCCTTAGTGTGCTTATCTGTGAAGAAACTTCTCTAACTATGAAGAACCATACAGCATACAACACATCTCGCTAAGACCCAGTGAGATGCGGAGCAGCTGTCGTTCCCACGACAGTAATTTACCACGGGACACTTAAGAGGGCCAGTGTGTCCCTCAGGACTGGTCTCTGAATTAGGACACATAACATCCTGGCATCTTCTGCTGAATGGTTCCCAGACAACTGGAGCATGGGAATATATGTGTGCTAGGGAGGTAGCTGGTATGGGAGTATCAGCTTGGTATTCCTCAACTGTGGACTGGAAGGACTGGAATAGCCGTCAGTGGCTGCCAGGCTGAAGGAGTAAGTGGTTACCCCGTCACCATCGAAACTCATTCTACATTCACAGTGTGCCATACAGCTCCTGCCTGCTACAAACACCAATCTTATTTATGACATATCATACATCCCCTGCAGTAAGTGAGGTACTCTGGCCCTCACTGTTTCATGAAAAACTGCCTTGTGCTGCATTAGCATGCAAAATGAATGAGGCGGGAGCCCAGCTCCAACACCTCCCCAAAATAATATGCGACAATCTAATTAAACTTTATTGTAACTATACAAGCGAGGAAACAGAATTAAAGCCGGGTAGGCAAGCTCAATTTTGTCATTTCCTTAGCCTTTGAGTGTCTGCAATTTGATAGTCTTGTCATGCAGGGTTTTTAATAGAATTTCGTGCATTTTTAGAAAACAAATTAAATGATGAACTTTTACATGGTTCAGCTTCTGCTAGGCCAGCACACTAGACCAAGGCAAAAACTTGTGCAAACCATTGAGTAAATTCCCTGCATCCTTCCACGCTGGCTTTTCTGTTGTAACTGCCTATTGGAGGAGCACACCTTTCTTCCTCAATGCCTTACTGGTCAACGAGAGAGATTTCCAAGGCTAGAAACAAGAGCATGGCACCAGCACAGTCTGGTACCTAGAGAGCAGGGCCTGCATGCACAGAAAAAACCCCTGTGACCACCAGTCAGAAATAACCAATTGCACCAGAAGAGCCGAGGGATACCTCAGAACCAAACACCAATCCATGCCCACATCCATGAGAACTGTTAAAATTACACAGTTGGAAGTGCCAGTTTTTAAGAAATCGTTGTTCTTGTACCTATCTCAGCTTACACTTTCCAATTAAAAAAATGCTTCTGGGCTTGATATCAAATGCTTAAAATTGCAGCCAGAAACATAAGCAACTCAAAATAACCCCCTTCTTAGAATGGAAACTCTTGTACATCCTTCATATTGCTATGCCTGGAGTACTCTGCCAATAAGATGCCTAAAAAGAGGGAGAGAAACTCAGGGTGGGAGTGAAGGGAAGGGGAATTAGACCAAAAAGGAATGAAAGGGAATCCCATGGGGAGCCGGCAGAAAAGCTCCAGACATTAGAGCGGTTCTAAGTTTGTTCCAGGTGGCGAAATAGACACTTACTCGAGGGGGACTTTTGAAGAAAAAGGACCGGGGACTTCAGGGCATGGACCTTAGGAGACCTGCAGTAACTCTCTGAATCTCTGCTGTATTGTCTGCCACAGCATACGATTAGCTTCCTGCGCCGTAGTGCATTGTAAAGCACTTTATAAAGCAATGAATTACACAGCTGAAGTGGAGTAACCACATGCAAGCAAATACGACAACTATTATGCTCCCAAGCAACATCCCCCACACTGCCACGATCATTTGCATTAGTGCCAATTAATCTGAGGTGGTACAAACGCAGCGAGGCATAGGATTTGTTCTTCGGTGTGAAGGAGGAAGGGAGGGGAGAAAAATATCCTTTTGTCTTCAGAGAGGAAACATCTGTAGGAGTTTTCAAGGGCTTCAGTGACTTTGTTTAGCGTGGCGCGGGGGAGCGTGCTATTGAGTACTTTGATGTCACCAGCAGGTGACACTGCAGCAAGTGGGAGCAGCTATCAAGAGTTTGGAGCGTTCAAGGGACAAGCCGCACAAGCAGCACGCAAATGCGTTTTACGCGTGTGACTCACAGCTGCTGCGAAGTGGGAACATGCAGCACGGGCTGTCTTTTGGTTTCAGCTCCCGGCTGTGTACTGATGGCTTCCTTCTCCCCTCGCCGCCCCTCACCACTGCTCTGAAACACCGGGGTGAAGCACAGTCAGGAAGGGCACTCAGTCCGCTAACCCCACTGCATGCGAAAACACCTTGACTAAAGCAATGCCGGGGAAAACTGTTTAAGCAGCCCAGCCTTCGGCCGAAGTCAGCAGGAAAGCAACATCCTTTCACGTCAGTGCTCAATACCAAGAGCAGCCTACCAAGCACTGAACCAGGGGTTGTGCTTTCCCAGCTCCATGTTTCAGCCAGCCATTCTGCGTAAGAAAACGATGCTGTTCGCGAGACACAGGTTCTCCTGTGATGTATTTTTTTAATCCTATGGTTAATACAAAAGAAAGCAGATTAAATGCTTGAGAATTAATAACAGATTGGCCTCTTTTACCTCTCTGCTGTGGCTGGAACCACCAGGAGCACTGACCCTGGGGCTCGGGAAGATCCACCTACTTCCACATGAAGCTCCAGTACCACTAAAGAAAAATCTTCCTGCAGCTGGATGTCCTATGGACAAAACTTCTCAAGTGCTAACTTACCAAGCAAGGCTGGCTCTGCAGATCCGGGTGAGGTCCACGGATACCGTATACTGCTAAGGGCAGAGTGAAGGGGCTCTCACATTTTCAGCCAGTAGTCCCTCAGGTGTTAAGGGGATATAGGCAGAGCTGCCAAGTTTTGTTCAGCTGCCTGTGTGATATATTGATTTTGTAAATGGGTTAATGAACTGGTTTACCACTTCCTAGACAATCTGCATGAAGCCTTCAGTTGTATTTCCCAGTCAAGACATCCTGCTCCAAACAGCAGCAAGGATCTGTTCCCGAATCCTTGCTGCTGCCATAGGGGAAGCCAAGAGTCCTTCTGAGAGAGCCTTGAGAGTCTAAACACTATTTGCAAGAGATGACGGGAGCCTGGCAGGCATAGGCAGGTACCCACGTAGGGTTTAATGCCAGAAGCATTTGTAACGGCTTGCACTGTCAGTCCTGCCAATGCACGGCTGCTCTGTTCCAGGTGTGTTTGGTACAGAGAGAGCAGGTACCTACCTGGTGCTGGTACCTGGCACAGTGTGGCCCAGGTGAATATCTGCTCTCTTCTTGAAGCTCACATGGATGTGTTAAAAACCAGTCAGAACGTGTCTGCCCATGACAGAGGTGCCAAGACCAGGATGCTGGGCAAGAAGCACGGTCACAGGCAGTCCCAAATGGCTCCATGAAGGGCTGACAGAAACACAAGAATTCAAGGCTCAAGAAGTGTTTCTGAAGTGCTTCTACTAAAGCCAGTAAAACAGGGGATATGAATAGCCCTTCCATAACATTTTACACACATCTTTGGAAATGTCTGGGTGGTTTTTTTACCATTTTCTGAACCAGAATGCTGTAGAGCATCAAAAGGATGCTCTCTTTGGAGAGCCAGAAGCAGTTTTAAACCTAATCACTTAAAACATATTTGCAGCACTACACCCCACCCTGTCTCCACTGCAAGTCCCCATGGCTTTGCAATGATGCCTGCCCATCAATGTAAAGAGTCACATGGGCAGGGCAAAATGACAAGGATGACAAAATTCAAAGGTGACTTTGCAAACACCTAGTCTGCAACCCACATTTTTTCATTGGTTTCTTTGACTGGGAGCCCTTGGAGACATTATTTGTGATGACCACAGATAGAAAGCCACATGTTGCCTAAAGCGTGACTCTTCTGCTGAAGGTGTTCCCTCATTGACTATGAGATACAGCGATGGATTTCAGACTGTTTAGCTTCCACACCACAGAGGTACCTTACAATTTCTCGTACGTACACTGAAATAGACAGGTGAGGTTATATATGCCGAATACGTTACTTTATGTACATTAAACTATCAGCATGAAAAAACTGCAGCAGAAATGGCCTACCTTTCAAGTCCCAGAAAGAGAAAGAAAGGGGCAAAACAGCAAAAGGGCCAAGCAGTTTTTTCGCCTCATCATTCCCACTTCCTACATGAAAAGCTCCCTGGCAAAATTTGCTCCTAAATTGTGGTTTTTTGGAACAACACTCTCTAGTCACATAAGCAACACTTTATTTTTCCAAGTGTAGCTATTTAGTTTCTTCACATTTGAATTTTCATGTCACTTCTCTTCCTCTCTGTAGTTTTTGCTTTTTTAAACAGTGTGAACACGTTCTGTAATTATTGCTGACAGCCCAATGTTTAATGGTGTTGAGTGTCTTTTATGGCACAGTCAGACATTCATTTGGGAGACAGCTGTCTCTGCTTAAAAAGTCACTGCCCCTTAACGATTCGTCTCTACCCCCCGACTCGGGCATGGCAACTGTCTGTACCTGGGAACACTTGAAGCAAAGCCTGTGTCCCTCCATGCTGCAACAGCCTGGAAGAGCCCGCGGATTCGGTTACTGCACCTCGGCAGAGGGGAGCAGGAACAAATAGGTGATCAAGCAGCAGCTTGCACAACCACCACAGCTGTTTCTCAAGCAAACATCTGACCGTGCCCTTGGAGGGAGCGCAGCGCACACGGCGCTGGAAGGGAAGAGATTCTCCAAGCCGGGAGATGCTGTGGGAAGGTTCCCACATTCTCCCCCTGCCCCAGCTGAAAGCCAGTTGCTGTGCCGTGACCGCGGCTGCTCCACATGCTCGCCCGCTCCCCAGCCTCCTCCTGGCCTTCCGTCTCTTTTCCCTGCAAGCACCAGAAGCACCATCGCGTACTGAAAGAGTGGCTGAAGTTCTCTAGCCGCTTTTATCTGCCATTTCACGGGAACACGGTTGAGATGGCACACTTCCCAGCTGTTTTCATAGAAGACTGGCCCGGGCAAGCACGGCTGTAGATAGCCTGGGTGTGACTGATTACCTGGTACACAAGTCAGGCGGTGATTTGATTGGCACTGGTCCCAAGCAATGTGAAGTAACACAAAATTTATCTATCACCATGCAGTACTTAACCAGGTGAACCTTCACGAAGAAAACTTGCCTGACCTGATAATACAGTATTACCCCCAATAATTATAAAATTAATACAAGCGCAGATTACCCACCAGGGAAGGGGAGGGGGGAGGGCAATTGCAGCCATCTGTGTGTGTTTGCCTGCATGTTTCCATAAAAATGTTCTCAGCATGCTCGTAAACAGCAGTCTTGAAAGGGTGTCGGGAAAACTATTCTGTGGGGCAGTGCTGTGCCACTCCATGTGTTGTCAAACTACACTGCTGACACTGCCAAACTGTTGTTAGCACCTTGAGATTCTTGAACTATAGCAAAAGAGGTGGAGTGTGCAAGAAACACAGTCCCTTCCTTTGCTGAACAGAAAAACTAATCCCTTGCAGCAGTCTTTCATATTGCAACAAAAGCAACTAATACATTTCTGTGTTATCTGTTCCCTTGCTCTGCACTTCAGTGAAGTTTAGAGCAATTAGTGACTTTCCTGCAGTCTGAAAGAGTAGGCACTTTCTAGTTCTCTTTCAGCTTACTTACCAGAATTATTTTTTTAATTAATTCCTCCATTGTATCAACACAGTAGAAGATGGGCCTAATACTCCCACCATTTGTAAGTCAGCATGTGATTTTATACAATTTAAACTATGCCCTAAGAAATGAAAGCATACCTGCTGACAGTATCCTAGGCAAATGCTTTGCAGGATTTTCCTGTATCATTAAGGCCAAAAACAACCACTGAGACCATCTTATCGAGTCTCACCTACCATACAGGTATGGCTTGAGCACAGCAAGTCTCGACCTAAACAGCTCTAATGATAGAGAATCCACCACATCCACTGCCCTCCCTTAACGTTAAAAAGGCATTTCTTCCACACAGCTTGCAGGAGTGGAGAAAGTTCAGGAGCTACATTTTCTACCCTGGAAATGCTTCATGCAAGATCATCCTTCTTGTGTGTGATACAACATACGAACACATCATTGCAACAGATTCCCCACTTCCCTCCACCTCCCATCACACTTGCCTCCAGCCTTCATCTGAGAAGTGTTAAATGCAAAAGTATTATAATGGGTTTCTTTGGCTCAACGCTGATAAAAGTTTCACAGTGGAGACAATATTCAGCTTTTAAGAAATTGCTCCTAAAATACAGGGATGTAAAATTATGCTAGTCTCTTTGCATCTGGCTTTGAATCATCCCAGAGGGTTATGTGGTGGAGATGGCATTTTGCTTTTAAATCTGCAGGATTTTTCCACTAAGTTCTATAGAAGTTTTTCATCAATTTGCTATAGCTAGAACCAAACTGCACAGCTTTCTCCCTTCCAAAGCAGGAAATGAATACTTTCATTTAATAAAATTGCCAAAGGAGATGCTAGGAAGTCCTCTTAAATATGATAAAATGCCCTAATAACATATACATTTATAACTGATGTTCCATAGTGAAAATTAACATTTAGAAACAAGATCATTTTAGAAATAAAATCCAGCAAGTAGGACTCTGCAACAAATCATCTTGAAAACCCTGACACCATGAGGCGCTCAGGGCAGGTACCCCATGCTTCTGCTGCAGCAATTCTGTAGGTAGCATGTGGTGTATATTAGTACCACCCTCCGCTGTGCCTGGGCATTTAGGAGTATTATCACAATAAAAATCACCAGCACCATCACAGACCTTTCTAAAAGCCATGGGTTTCACAAAGGAAAAGCTAAAAAGCTCCATGGGTATTCAGATTATTCAGCAGAACAGCTGATAACTGATGCCACAGCCCTTATTCAGGAAAGAATCTAATTCCTAAGGGGAATTCAAGTGAGCTCCATTAGCTCAAATACTCTCCACCAAATAACCAGTAGCCCCAGAAGACTGGAGGCAGATAAAAATGTTACTTCCTAAACCTAGTTGCCAAATGGAGCCAGCTGAAAAATTTTCAAATTGAATTTCTACAAGGGTTTAAAAGCAAAGGTATTTTTGCCTGAGTAGGACAGCAAAATCCGATCCCTAACAAGGCAAAGAGACATAGCAGCTTTAAAAGTAGTATTATTATCTTTGTTGAAAAATCTCAATATCGTTCAAGCCATTCTGCTTTCACTGTATGAGACTGTGTTTTGAGAAGTTCTGTTTTGCTGGTCTTGGTGCCTGGTCCAGAAACTAAATACCATGCCAGAAAAAAGTATGTTCTAGATATTTCTTACTGTGTTATACGCTGTATATTTCTGCAGTATACAGAAAGAGACAGCAACAGTATTGCAGGGCCTATAAGTTCATTAGTATGGTTGGCAAGCAGGCAAAAGGTGGCTAAAGTTCAAACATGAAGATGTTGTGATTAAAGCAGCATGCTTCCTGCTTTGCTGCTGTACCCACTCCTGCAATTTCCAGTCATGCAAGCACGCTGCTAATTTCACCAGCACTGACAGAATGGGCAAAGAGCAGTCTTTCCCCAAAAGTTGCAGGATTTAGCCAGAAAGCTGTTCTTCAGAAACTAAATGAACTATTTCTTTTTTTTCCAGTCCATCATCTTCAAAGTGCAAATTAGTAGCAAATAGTCATGTAGGCCAGTCAGAGATAGGAAAAATTCTCCAGACCTTACAAGGGTGTCAAGTGCAGTTCACAGAGAGCAAAATTAATGCCACTAGAGATGGCCAAAGTTCACCTATGAGCAATTCTCTGATGGGTGATTGCTTCTTCCATTTTGCTTTTACAAGCTTTAAGGTGCATAGATAAAATACGATCACAGAGTGACTGAGATGTTTTTGTAAGTGTGGACAAAGAAGGCAATTTTAAATCTTTTCTGAGGTGTGTATAATTACAAGTGCATTTCAGATGTTGTTAATATGCTTAGGTACTTAGGGAAAGCAATCTTATGTGAAAGATAACCTTTTAATAGATTACTTTATTACAGCAGCACTCAGCTTCGCTGCTATATTCAGGGTTGAGTTAGCCTCCCATGTTTTCTACAGGTTTATAACCTAGCTGTAAAAAAATCATTTGAATTGAATATTCATGCCAGCTCATAAAATTTCTATACTAATTGGCAAAACCACAAAACTGCTTAATCTTTTACAGATACGAACACTTACTGACTAAGGAATTAAAGAAGCTTTTTTTCCCCTTTTTTTCTTTCTTTTTTGGCAGTCACCTAACTTCAGAACCATTCCTCTGTAAGAAATATATTTGGCAAATTATTAGCATATATTGATTAGTTATTACACAGGAGAACTGTTATTGCAGAGATTTTTTTTTAAAACTTAAACAAAGCTTGCATTAGACAACAGATTGCAAAAGCTCCAAAGGAACCAGTAATAAAAGCTTTTTTAAAAAAATTAAGTGAATTTAGTGCTTATGAAAGCAAGAGATCAATGGAGTTGGCCAGGGCCAGTGATGCACACACTTCCTATAAGGCTTTGCCAATACATTACAGTCCTGGACTGCGACTTTCTTACTAGTTACAGTCCTGAACCCTCTCTGAGCAGGCACTGCTGTTCACCGCAAACTGCACGGCATGCTCGTGACATAGGACAAACAGTTTCTAGAATTACATTCCTAGTCTGGGAACCAGCTCGGCTTACCTTAACCGTGCAGTAGTCCTGCATGATGCCAGCAGACTGACTCATGTGACCACGATCTGGCTCTTAACTTCTAGCTATGACTTCAGCTATAGCTTGAAGCCAGCTTCCCAGGACAGTTTGGCAAGCACGCATGCAGTACATCATGTGGGTTTTCAGTGGCGCAGCTACAATACTTGATAATGCGGTCCTGCAGAAACATCCTGCTCACCCCCCTCGCTGCAGCAGCCTGCTTAAAATCAGTCGGGCTGCTGGCACAGGTAAAGTAAGCAGGATTTCCTTCTCAGGTTCTCTACCTTCTGATGACATGGCTTGTCTTCTGTACTGTGTGAGGGAAACAAACCCCACAGGACTTTTATTGGAGCTCTTTAAAGCGCTTTAGGTTTTTACTTTCTCTTTTCTCTTTTCATTGTGCGTCAAGTATTTTAAAAAGTAAGTCCCTGCTGATGATCTCAATTTCTGCACCTGTGTTTCAAAGAGTTTCGTGAAGACCACCAAAATACTACCACTTAAACACTGGCTCCTGAACATAGACATGTTTCCCCTGCGATACTATCATAAGTTTCCATAAAACCAGCAGCATTACCTGCCTACCGTCAAGTAAATTAAGGACAGTCAGCTGCTTAATGCCAGTAGCACAGGGTGGGATAGATCTTGACCCCTCTGTTGCATGCATATGTTCTGCACGGTCTGACTCTTCCCTCGCACACTTCCAAGGTAAGGGTAAAAGTAATGTTTCTCTGCCTTCCAGAGACTGAAGTTGCCATGACTGACGCTGTACTGATGCTGTGGAACACTACTGCATGATGCTCAGATACAACTACGGATACCAGGTAAACATATAAGCACTTTACACTGACCTTTTCTCCCACTACCTTTTCAGCCAAGAAAGAATAAGGCAGGTACAGCCCCTTGGGGCTTGTTTTTTCAGCTCCTTGCCAGTGGCCAAAGTAATCACTGCTGAGTAACTTCTTGGCTTCTTTACCTCAAGAAAATATGCTCACATGTGTCAATACACAGACCTACCATACAGGAGGTCACACTAAGGCTTTTAACAGGTAGCATTAGTGGCATTGTAAAGTTTTCATATGAGTAGTGTAACATGTTAAATGGTACTCCAAAGGATCCATTATGTTCCACCAGCACAAATTCACTTTTTACACAAAGGTTTGGCATGATTAATGATCTGTTATGGTCTATTGATTAAGTATTACCTGTAACAGAATCGCTTAAATACATATTTACAAGATAAACTGGAGCAGCTTACAGTCATTACAGTCTTTTTGGTAATTAATAGGAATGTTATGTAAATACACATTTAAGTGATTTATATAATAGGGCTCCAAATAAGCTGTTATAATCTATCATGCTGTAATGAATTAGCTCCTTTACTGTAGGTAGGTATCTGACCTCTACTGGAGTATGAAAGACCTGCTTACATGTCTCACTGCTCTTGCCTAGCTTCAATAGAAAACCACACCTGAGAAAGCTGCTACTGGAGAACAAAAAGAGAAAAAAAAAAGTGCATTAGATATGGTGGCAGTAGTAAAACGGGTCCTAAAAAGGCCTGTAGACAGCTTGGCTAGGGGTGGAATGAACACCACTTTGGCTGCCTCACCTGCACCAGCAACAGGTCCGGGAAGGCTGCAGGAAAGATTAAACCCACAGGCAAAGAGCACGCTGCGTATGGAGAGGCTCGTCCCTCCTTACGTGCCTTCCCTCCCTTTACCCTAGAGCACAGGAGTCACACGGGAGCAAAGACACAAGGAGGAACTTGACCTACATCTTCTGAGGAGTATGAGGACCATCAAACAGGACTGGACATGGGAACTGACCTAGAACTAGAAACCTGAGAGAGGCAGCAGGTTGCTAGTACTCCATGGGGCATAGCTACACTGTGGTCCTGATGCTCATAATGATGACGCGTAGGGTAGCCTTCACCGTTCTCTCTTAGCTAGTGCCTAACCCAGACACAAGTATCTCACACAGTACTTCTCAGGAAGGGTAGAGGAAAACCCATCTTTGGACAGGGACTAAATATATGGATTTTCAATCACCACCACCTCCCCCCCCCCCCCAAAAAAAAAAAAAAAAAAAAAAAAAAAAAAATTGACGAAATCCTAAGACATCAAAAAATAGATGCTGGAATTCATTTTTAACTATAGGATTTGCCTTCAGGTTGTAATTGTTATAGCTAATTGTCATTCTCTAAATTTTCAGTATGTCAGCAAAATACTGAATTACTTGTGCTAGTTTTGGAAGTGTCTTCTTCACTTCAGTTTGGGAACAGTCTAACATGCAACGAGATGACTAAACCAGGCTCTCAGTTACACTCATGGCTTCTTAGGGACCATCTTTTTCTTCGTTTTGTTCACAAAAGGAATAAAATAAATGCCTATTCTAAGATTTCATATTACTACTTTCAACACTTTCCCTTTCAGAATGTTCCCCCAATACATGCTCCAGATGAAGCAGTCAAGCTACACTTACAGAGTGTAGGCAAAGACTCAATTCAGCTATTATACACCTTGATGAGGCTACCTTTTGTACGTTATTCAACTTACCAGGCAGTGACTGGAATAAAATCATGAACATGATTTCCTAACGGAACTTGGACCTGGCGGGTCATTAGACACCTTACGCAACTACAGGTCTCACAGGCACAGGGAATGAAACACAAGCACGTTTTGGCACAGGAGAGACACTCCCTCACCCCCCAACATGGTGACCCGAGGCAGTCCACCTGCATAATAATCTGGAAGAAGATCCTGAGAAAGCCCACACGTCTTTGGGTGTGCAATGGAGCCCTGGTGCCGTTTCTGCTTAACAAGAAGAAAGGAAAGATGAACGGACATATGACTACACGCATCTACCAGCCACTGCCCACACCGTGCTATGGATGCAGGACTGCAGAAGACAACTGCTCTTGTCTTACAGGGCTCCAGATGCAGCTTTTGGAGCAGCTCTTGACAGAGATGAAGGTGGTCCTCCACACGGCCACTTCTGAACTCATCTGAGCTAACCTGCTGGGGGCAGGTTTAAGCCTTCAGCCAGTAGGCAGGCACTAATGAAATCCATTAAACTGTCAACATTTAGGGAACACTGTTTTACAAAACCACTTAAACATACCATGCAACAGACAGCTGAAATAGGCCTGTCTGCCTGTGTGGAGTCAGAAAGAGCCATGTTGCTCTTCAGAGGATTGAAAACTACTTTGCAGAGCAGAGCCCTGATTTCTTCATTTTATTTTTAGCAATTATTCAAATGTACCTAAAATGGACAAGTGCATTTTTACTTTCCTTCATAGTGAAAAAAAAAATAAAAAAATCCTACTATCAAAGGCAACAGTCACCTTCCGAAAAGAAACAGAACCCCAAGTCACTGGTATCAAATGGACTTTGAAGAAGGGATTTGACAGCAGGGGGAGATGCACCAGGGAACAGGGTGAATGTCTGGGTGCCATTGGAGCTCCACAGCAGGGTATTTTAAGATGCACGGAAAGGGGCCAGAGCCTACCACAGGTAAAAGGCTGCAATGTAGCCAGCCAGTATGCAGGAGAAATGAGCTCAGAAAAAAAAAAAAAAAAAAAAAAAAAAAAAAAAAAAAAAGAGGATCCCAGGCCCCCCAACTGCTGTGCATGTGTGTGTGTATGTGCCACAGACTGACAGAAATGGCAAACTGAGTCATGGGAGAGGCCAGAGCAGCCCAGGTCGCTCTGTAAGATGCCCAGCAGGATGGGAGGTGGTGTGCTACCACCATGGGCTGCTAGAGGAGCACACCAGCCACCTCCTGCTTTGCTGGAGGTGAGGGATGGTGACTTGACCAGTAGGTTACTTTCAGTAGATTTCTGAGGTGTGGGAAATGAGTTTGAGCACAGAGGGAAAAAAGGTGAAAGTAATGCTCCACCGTCTTGCCAGTTTCTGCCCAGCAATGACTGGATAGATCAGATCCACTCTTTGAATATGTTAAGGGAAGTTGGTTTCCCAAAGGGTGTCTCTCTCATGGTCCATCTTCTACTAGAAAAGCTATGGGGTGCTTTTAAGGAGCTTCCAACAACTCCAGGAACATTTTAGAAAATACACTGTATTTCGATAGATCTCTTCTTCCTGTGCTGTCCTGTTTCTGTCAGTTCTCATTCATATAAACCTATATACCAGAGGAAGATATGTTTGGGTTTTGCCTGTATGGTTAATCTCATTACTGCTAATTCCTTGACCTGGAGCCGTAGTTTCCCACCCTCCCCAAACTGCACTAGGGGAGTTTCATTTTCCTGAAAGGTTTTGGATTTGAACTGACAGAGGAGGAGATGACTGTTTAGACAAAGAACAGATATGATATAGAAAACACAAGGCAAACGTCAGTGGAGTCCCATCCCCAAATAAATCTGTGCCCTGAGTAAGGATGACAAGGAAACATTCTCTCCCGCGATCATGAACGCTTGGTTTTCTGCAGTGAAGTTTTCAGGAGAGTGGCCATTTTGTGACACATACACAAAGGCACTGACCATTACATGCCGGCTTTAGGCTCTACACGAGAATCACAACCATCAACTAGCAACAACTGGTGGCCCATGAGAAAGAAAGGCTTTATAGTCATTACCAGTCTCAAAAAGCATTCAGTCTTACAAATGGTAACTTCTGTGACATCACTGCCATCTCCCCAGCAATAAACAGTGATGTAACAAGACAAGCATTAAAACTGCAGATATAAAATAAACAAAGCAGGTAAACGTTGAAAGTAACACACAACCAATTTTCATACAAATTTCCCTAGTTATAACAAATGAAGGAAAGGGGGAAGCAGAAAAATAAATGATACCTCTGCACAATTGGTTCTAAATAGAATGCTTTTCAAAGCTCACCAAGAGACATCACCAACTCTTTAACATTTGCTTTCCCACTAATTTGTATCCTGTCAATTTACAAGCTATTTCAAACACCACCTTTATTTAATAAAAATGCAAAGCACAATGGGGAATTTATGTAAACAAGGTTGGCAAAATATCTTTGTAGGACATTCTGGAAGGATTCAGGAAATGAATGAATTAATGAATGAACGTTTTAATAGTTTAGAGTAACTGGGATATAGTCTAATTGAAACACTAGGCCTGACACTTTATTACCAAATAAATATCCATAGAAGTGGACTTTGACAGACTAAAACAGTCTCAACTCAGCTCTCTGGTGGGAAGCCACAAAACCTCCTAGACCTTTAAAAAAATCTTTACAATGGCACTACTAATTATTATTATTATTCAACAGCAGCATCCTAAACAAAATACTTTTCACTCAAAAATCATTACGCTTTTAACAAAAAGTATGGATCATCACTCTTAGGGTATGAGTGGAAGATTATGGTCTCGGTTTTGAAAAGCATCTACTGATTTAAAATGTCTTAGCCAAGTTAACATTTAAAGCTAAAAGGACCTAACTGGTCACAAGGCTTCTTGGAGTACAATAGAGAAAGAAGGAAAATTGGATTTTCTGCATGATGGATGAGTCTAGGAAAGCCCCATGGGAATTATTGCCTAGAGTTTTTCAAAAGATTTGCTTTTTGATTTCATGATGGTGGACAAAGGAAGGCTATTCAAAGAACCTGCTTCCGTTCTCTGCCTGGTTAAGCTGTCCACAAGACTACAGTGCCCCATTATTTGGGTCTCCAAACTGAGATTCTTGTGCTGGATTCAAGTCAGCCCCAGCTGACTTCAGTCAGCAGCCATTTCAACTAAAGGATCCCTTCTACAAATACATCGTGGCCACACATGATGTTCTGGAGATATAAAATTGACAAAGGAACAATGCTTTTATGTTACAGGGGTCAAAAGTACATTAAAAGTTCATGAATGGGTGTATTATAGGCAGTTTTAAGTAGTATTTATTAAAAAACTACCAACCTTGTTGGACATTGTAGCAACTGATCAGTCAGTCATAGAAATAGTTACTAGTCATTTACTAGCCCTTTAGTAACTTTATATGTGTAGAGTCATAATGTAAGCTGTAGTTTATGCAGCTTCAAATTTCAAAAAACGAACATCATAAATTCTGTTCCCAGCTCCATATTTAGTAAGCAAAAGGTCTCGTTTTCCAGATTGCTGAGTAGTCTGTAATTCTCTTCACTTCACTGGGAGCCGTTGTAGACTCAGCACTTTCCAAAGCAGGATAATTATTTAGTTGCCCAAACATGATAGAAGAAAACGAACTCACAGCTAACTACCATAAAAGTAACTGTCTTGCACAGAAGTGGCCAAATCCTGGTTCTTCACAGGAGAAGGGAAACAAGAAGCCTAGACCTCTGACGGCAACGGCTGTGTTCTAGGGTATTATCAAGACACAGGAGCTGCATTGGCAAATAGATCAGCTGTTTTTATTGTGCTCTGTGTTGCCACAGCCCAACTACTCCTTGCACTCTAAGCGTTTGAAAGCAGCTTTAGGTGTCTCCATTCTGTCTCTGCCTGCCAGCTTGGCACACCGGGTGCAGGAGTGCTAGCATCCCTGAAGGGCTGCTCTGCTCAAAGGGAACAGGAATGGGAGATGACTTTACTCCCTCCCACATCAGCTGGTGCTGTGCAGGGAACACAGGACTTAACCTTTTAAAGACCAGAGGGGATATTCTCGGTTTGCTCAGCTCATCGTACCTGTAAGCTGCCTTTCTTCTTCCCAGACAAAATGCCTTCATATATAAACTCTATTACGCATTTGTATGTCACTGATATGAGGAGGAAGAATTTGGCTCCTAAGCAGGAAAGAAGGCATTTCCAAGGTAAACTTTTCATAGCAAAATTCTTGAAAACCATGAAAGGACTAAAGAAGCCGAGTCTTAGTGGCCTTTGGGTTACTCTGAGACAGAGTCTCAAAAACGCTCCAATCTCAGACACCAAAATAAGAGACAGGTTTCCAGTAAAGCTCAGTATGCTAAGCTGATTTTTAAAATTCCTCATTTAATTCAGTGCCTGTATCAGAGCCCAGCTTGTTCTGAGAGATGATACCAGTCAACCAAAGAATTCAGCATGTTAACTTCTTTGCAAGATCTTCCAGGAATCTCATTTCCCTCCCTTGTGCTACCATTACTTCTGGCTTTAATGACAGATAGGCAAATTCTGGAGGAGGGAAATCCCTCAAAAATATGGAAAGACTTTTTTTCCACCAAAATGTAGTCCCATTGATAAAGGTAGAAGATATCCCTAGCTATGGTGCATATGGACCATCTGCCCACACAACACTGAAAAAAAACCCAAGACATGTTTAGTGGATGAGGGACACCCACTCTGCATTTGGGGGAATGGAGGCAAGGAGGGTTGAGACTGAAATAAATAAATGATCACATTATATTGCCTTACGACACACCTGAAGTGTCTGCTGCCTAAGAAAATTGTGAAAATTCTTGCTAAAGCACACACAGAATCAATTTTAAAGCACCCTTTAAAGTGGAAGCCTTTTTTAATGGTCTTAATGAAAACTAAGTACAACAAAGTTCCACATGCTTTTCACAGACACGGGTATTTTGTTTCGTCATTTTAGCACTGAGAGGGCTGATTAAAGCGAGAAACAGTAAACTTCCAGCAACAACTTCCATGATATCCAGTTTCTTTTCAATATCTGAAACTGTGTGGAGCACTTAGCCTGCACTGTTACACTCTCCTATGCTATCCCAGAAGACACAAAGGGAGTGCACAGAACACCTCAGCTCAAATAACTGAGATTTTACGTACCTGTCAAAGTGGAGTACAGCTGACTGAGACTGCTCAGGAGTGTGAACAGCTGGCAAACAGCATGTCAGGCTTTTAATACAGGTGCCCAGAAGAAGAGTGAGCCAGCACCACACAAGTCAAGTTCCACCTGCATTTACCTGTTTAATGTAAAGGCACAAACCCTGCCACTGCCACTGAACCAGGCCTCAGTGCCATCCTCGATGATAGTCAAGACCAACCCATAATCAACCATCAACTACAACACAGACATACGTTCTTCTATATGCATTGGTTCCCAAGCAAACATTAATTTATTCTGCATTCTGTCCGGCTTTGTCTGACTTTCATATTTATTAAAGCTAACTGTGGTAGCTTTACCACAGTTTAAGCTAATGGTTAACCAGACAGATGAAATCTCACTAAATGTTGTTGTTGGACTGGCTCACTGAGACATGAGCAACTTCAGCGAAAGTACTGAGCCTTGAAGAAGACAGAGAAATGCCTTTTCACACAACTGTGATGACGGGGAGCCTTCCTTCCATGCTTCCTTGCCACTAGACCCATGCTCACTTTGTGAAGTTGACAATTGATGACTGAGTATTAATAGAAAATCTCAGAAATCAGTTCATGTGTGTACAAAGCCATGATGTAAACTTAGCTCTTCATATAGGAAAAACTAGCAGCAAGCTCTGTATTCAGACCCAGACAACTGGAATAGCTAGGTGCATTAAGCAAACAAGTACTAACCTAGTCTTGGTGTAATTATGCCTTCATCTGCTTTTCCCTTTTTTAACTACTTGAAGTTATGCTTTTTTCTTTCTCTTTGTGAGAGGGAACTGCTCCAAGGAAGTTTGAAGCCTAAATCATCACAGCTCTCCTGGCTTCAGTGGGGTCACACCAGTGTAAAACTGGAGTAAATAGGTAGGAAGTCATATTTTTGGACACTAGAGTGTTCCCTAAAATTTTGGCTATTTGGAGAAGACTGTCCATGAATGACTGGAGTAAGCTTCCCGTGATAAAGTTTTTCCATTACTAGAACTTCACATACAGTATAAGCCCATTCTGTGTTACATTCAATACCTGACACAACCTATAAAAACAAACTTTATGAAGAATCCCTCTGGAATGGGAGCCATGATTAAAACTGTAGCTACCATGTGAAGATAAACTACACCTGGATCCCAATGCATTAAAAAGAAATTTCAGAAATGTGTCTTGA
Source organism: Falco naumanni (assembly GCF_017639655.2). NCBI lineage: Eukaryota > Metazoa > Chordata > Aves > Falconiformes > Falconidae > Falco > Falco naumanni. The sequence goes on from NC_054059.1 coordinate 48,314,799, forward strand.
GTACTTGATATTGGTCAAGCAAGTGGAAAACAAAGGAAAAACAAGGACGCCTCAAAGGCAGACTCGTTCTGTAGCAATGAGTAAAAGAGGATGGAGCTCAGCTCATCCTTGGGCACTAACCCAGGCTTGAACAAATGAGAAAGATGCCACATGGAAAAACAGGATCACAACTGAGTCAGTTCTAGCTCCTCTGCCCTAATTGTGTGTCCTAATGTGGTCACTCTCTACCTACACACTTCGCTTCGAGCTATGTCATACAAAAGCACTTTAATAGATGCTCAGAAACTCACCCAGAAAGTTACCACAGAGTAGGCTGGGCTTTGTAAATTCATACCTTAGCACCTGGCAATCCTTCTCCAGCAGAGGTACGCAGTATCACCTTGGATAGGTCACTTGGTCCATACTCAGCTTTCCACCCATAACATTGGGATTAGAGTATAATTTCCTTCCTCTGATGAGTTCGTTTTTAGCTGCAAGCTCTCTGGGGCAGAAGCCATTGTTTTGCAATATCCCAGCAAAGTGGGGGCTCTGCCAGCTACTGCCACACAAATATCCATAGATGCAAGCTGATAGAACTCACTTAGGTTTGTGATGATAAAATTGTCTCAATAGATAACTGGAGATGAATGTCCTTTGTGTCCATAGCCACCAGTTTGCAAAACCAAGTCTAAAAGACCCCGCTTGTTCAAAACCATACTCATTACATTTGTTAACCTGAGTTATTTGTATCCTCACTGCCCTACAGGGTTGCAAATAAACTCTGGATCTTTTTTTTCACTTAACTGGACTTTCAGTCTTTTTTTTTTTTTTTTTTCCCTTACAGTACCTCACCAGTTTCCCATTGCCATTGCTGCTATGCAACCATTTGCAACAAACTTGGATGTCAGGAGAGCTGTTGGGCTCTGCTTGTTGGGCTGCAGTATCCCTTGGGCTCTGACAAAGCAAAATGTGCATGCAGCCCTCAGGTATCAAATGGGGACCTTGGCACTAAGGTTTTGACAAGTTACCTGCCCTTGCTCAAGCCCCATTATCCCTGTAAGTACACAGCATTGGGACTATGGAGGCTGTCGCTTTCTTTCCCTGGGGAATCACCTGTATGATCAGAAGGAACATTTGCCATTCCAGTTACTGTACCTTCCAGAGTGCTGACACCCACCATATAACTCCAGAGGAAAACAGAAAGAAAGAAAAAAGAAAAAAAAAGAAGAAAAAAAAAAAATAAATCCCACTCTACAGACAACACAAAAGCTTGAAGCTGGGACCTCAGAACTCAGGAACTGCTGAGCCATTAATTTCTCTGAAATGTCTCTGCCTTACAAAAACCCCATACTCCATATATATATATAAGCAAAATACTTCCTGCAAGCTTCCTAAAGGAAGGATTCCTTTTTACTTTACCTCAACATGTTTGCTTTTGTAAAAAACATGTTACAGCCTAATTTAAAAAAAAAAAAAAAGGACAGAAAAGGAAAAAAAGATCGAAAACAGCTTTATTAGATCAAAATATACACAAGTTGTTGTTAGCAGGGGAAAATAATGTTTGCATTCTTGACCTTTACAGAGGTAAGACAAAAAATAACTATACTTTTTTATACTAACAGCATTCTGTGCCTGTCCCTTGTATATTTTGTTTTAAACTTGCCATTTTGCTGTTGCAGCTGGGCTTGTCAGTTTTCAGCACTAATGGGTTGTGATACGGTGTCAGGGGAAGTCAACAATCAATGTTGGAAAAAAGGGCTATCACTGCTGACACAGCCAAGGATGGAAACACAATGGCCTTCGTTTGGAGAGAAACAGAAGAAAAATCCTGAGTTATATCTTGCTTTGAAGATTAGTAGAGATTTAGCCCTCACTGACCAAGCTATCACTTTCACCCCTTCCTGCCTCACCCTATCCTCCCGCTGGCCTCTAACATTCACACATCTTGCCCAAAAGATAGGTTTTCAGTTTAATGAAAAAAGCAAAATGTTTTATAACAAAAATTTGAAAGAACAATAGTTCACATTTTTGTTTATAGCTGTTACAGTTATTAGCTTTTAAGAAGATGAGGGGGGGGAAAGGCTGGGCTGCATAATGTATGCCTGTGGAACAGCATGGCAGAAAAAAACATTTTGGATGCCTTTTCCACTCTCTCGGCATGAATCAGAGCAGTGCTGAGCCCCTCAGCTCCAGCTGAACTCAACACAAGCAATGGACACTCAGCAGCTGTTAAATCAGGTGCCATGGACAGAATTATGAAAGATAGACAGTGTTCAGAGGCATTCGACAAGAATAATGGCAATATTATTTATTTCCATAGCTTCATGTCAGAAAACCTGACTAGCTCTAAGTCTCTCAGAGTCCTCGAGAGACAGGGAGTGAGTATGATTATTTTAGTTTCCAGATGGAGAAACTGTGACAAGTACATTCTTTAAGATCACACCACAATCTTAGAGAAACAGGCAAGAAGAGAAATCAGCAGACATCAGCATAAATATGTTACCAGACTTCATAGCTTCCTTCCATCAAAACCGTAACTGTCCCATGTCATTACGGATCTTTCGTATCAGTGGATAAAAGGACAAACACAGATTTTCCTCTTCTTCTAATGAAGAAGACAGATTTATTTCATAAAATTCAACATCTCCAAAGCAAACAGGACCAACTGAATCTTGCCTCTTCCAGGCCAAGACATTAACTTCCCAAAGACATGCCTGACTCCACACAGCCCCAGAGTTATTTTTTCCAAATATAATTCCTTTTTCTAGCAAGTCATGGCCCTACACGTGAACACACACTTACTCTTCTATTAATCAAAAATATAATCCTGGAATCACAATCTACCTTCACCAAAAGCCAGCTGCACAGAGGAGTATGAGACCACTGCAGGGCCATGGCAATAAAAGCAAAGTGAGGGGGAAGACTGGCTAACAACAGAAAAGGAAGGAAAACCAGCAGCAGTGAGACACCTGGGATGACAGTGGAAGGAATAAGGAGGAACTTCAGGAGATGCTGAGGTTTTTAGGGTAACTTGTCCCTATGGCAGGCATTTTTTTCTGCAGCTACTTTCTCCATCACTCATCAGACAAAAAGTAGACCCAGGGAAAGAAACAAGAGGGAAAATACTTCTCACAATATTTCTCCTCATTCCTGCCTCTTGCGCTTCCTCCTCTCCACAATCCTTGCTGCCAAAACCTGTCTGACCATTAAATGTTGTTTGCAGGCAATCACCAGGTTCTAAATTCACAACAGCATTACCAAGCCACGCAGCTCCTAGAACATTGCTACTACAGCACACCTTTGACACCAGTCCTTACATAAAAGCTGCCTCTCCAAAACACTTGTTGGCAACACACATTTGCTTTGGCCAGCTGCTCGGGTGAAACACAGAGCAGTGCTTGGGACCATGGCTGCCACAGGAGATCCTACAGGATACAGTTGACACTGAAAGCACCTCAAAAGTAACCATGAGGGCCTCCTCTCTCCCCAGGTGTGACATTGCATCAGGAGAGTGGGGGCTTAAGGACCTGACCCCAAGCCCACTGAAGTGAGTGACTCTCTTCCCACTCCAGTGGGTTTTCAGTCATGCTGCTTGAAGGAGAGGTGAAGAGAAAGTGATGTTAGAGGCAGTTTTAAGAGCACTCTGTACTGTGTGATTTTTCATCCTAAAAACGCAGAAAATAAAAATTAACTGATTCACATTCACAGAGTTTACTTTATCTACATAATGGAGACACAGCCAGGCTCTGATGTTCAAAGCTAGATGAAGTCTGCAGAGAAAAGAGGAGCGCATCATCATAAAACGAAGTGCTTAACAGATAACCAAAGTAACCGAGGGAAATAAGAGTGGTGTTTGCAAACATGAGCCTGAGAGAAGTAACAAAGCTTCGCCCATCAGGATACAAGGGAAGGAAAACTATGACAAATTTTAAATGCATAAATAAAAAAAAAAACCAAAGACTGGAGACAATTTTGCATTCCAGGTTAATCAGCCAAAAGCAGAAATTTCTCTCCACGTATCACTGTCTAATTCATTATCGCTGTCTATGGAAACACAGGGAAGGAGCGTCAGTCCCACCTGTGCTACAAAGGAAAAGGAGAAAAGGTCACAGAGCTAAATCCTATAAAACACTTTAAAAACTGAAATGAGTCTCTTACAAAAATCTAATTGGAATTGACTTGAAGCTGAGCCCTGTGACCTGGACGGAATAGATGGTCAAGGACTGTAAGCAGCAGGTAAAGATGGGAGGTGATGTATTGAGCTGGTTTGCTACAAGGGTGTGTTTTTGGTCTGTTCTTATTTACTATCTCAATTAATGATCTGGAAAAAGAGGTAAATAGCACATTAATGAAATTCACAAATGACAATAAACCAGGAGGCTTGCAAATGTCAGAGAGGATAGCAATAATATAAATGGAAACTAACAAGGTTAGATATGTAGGCAAGCAATAAAATGAGATTCAACTTGGAAAAATGTAGACTAATACGCTGAGGAAAAATAATCAGAACATGGATAGTCTGTGAGAAAGCAAAACCTGGAAAGCATCTGTGCAGAAAGATATCTACAGGTGACAGTGAACAACAAATTGAATACGAGTTCTCAAGGAGATATCTCAGTTTAAAAGACCAATGCAATTTTGGGCTGCATATTCAGGGAAATAATGTCAGAAGAGGAAAATTATTGTCTATGCATCTGGGAAGACTTCTGCTGAATACTGTGTCTACTTCTAGACACTTTCATAACAGAAGGATGCCAGCATGCTGGAAAGGACTTCAGAGAAGAGCAACAAAACTGATAAGGAAGGGAATTAATTTATTAAGCTAGGTGAAAAGGTGTCCTGGTTTCAGCTGGGATAGAGTTAATTTCCTTCCCAATAGCTGGTATAGTGCTGCGGTTTTAGGGTGTGATTTAGGGTGTTGGATTTAGGGTGAGAATAACGTTTGTAACACACTGATGTAGTTGTTGCTGAGCAGTGGTCAAGAACTCTTCAGCTTCTCATAATGCCCTGCCAGCGAGTAGGCTAGGGAGCACGAGAAGCTGAGAGGGGGCACAGCCAGGACAGCTGAGCCCAGCTATCCAAAGGGATATTCCATGCCATATGATGTCACGCCCAGTATATAAACTGGGGGAAAGCTGGCCAGGGGCTGCTGCGTGGGAAGTAACTGGCTGGGCATCGGTTGGTGGGCGCTGAGCAACTGCATTGTACATTGCTTTTTTTCTATATTCTAATTACATTACTACTACTAGTACTACTACTACGACTATTTTCCCTTCCTTTTCTGTCCTATTAAACTGTCTTTATCTCAACCCACAAATTTTACTTTTTTTTTTCCAATTCTGTCCACTGGGGAGGGAGTAAGTAAGTAAACGGCTGCGTGGCATTTAGCTGCCTGCCAGGTTAAACCACAACACAAGGGCAAAATGACAACCCTCTAGAAATATACGAAAGATGAACAGAGAGAATGGAGAGGAATTTCTTGGATGCTCAAGTGCAGTGGTACAGGTGAATGTAATGGGATGAAACAAAGGAAGAACAAAAATTGGACAAAGTATTGGTTTCTCAGAAACTGCATGATTCAGTCTAGCAGGTAATTTTCAAATAGAGAATGAAAAGTCCCATCAAACAAAGCATCTGAAACTTGAGAGGGTAAAGCACTCAAAGGCAAAATGTAGTGAACAATTGTGAGCTTGCAGGAAGTTGAACTACCTGGCCTAAAAGGTAATTTCCATGTTTAAACTCCCTGATTCTGTGACTGTCCCAATACACAGCCCCATTAGCGGGTTTGCTCTGTTACTGGGTTCCCACACACAGTGGTACTTTTCAAGGGAATGCATATCACATTTGCTTCAGCCCCAGTCCAAAGTCTAATTGTACAGTAAAAGCTGACTGTGTACGCTGACTATTTAAAATACTCAGACAAGCAGATGCATGACCTGCTGTCATACAGAAAATACTTCTTTTTCAGCAGCCACAGGTTTTTAGTGAGGTGATCCTTCAGTGTAAAGTCATTTTGTGTATTCAAAGGAAAATGTGATTATTTATTTGCTTATTCATGCCTACTTTTTTCTTTTCGTATTTTCCGTACTTCAACAACTTTATTCATTCTCATGTAATACACTGGAACTTGCCTAGTTACAGTAGAGGTCTATTCATCCCAAAAAAGGAAGCTTTTAACACTGAAGTGCATTGTAATGCTCCAAGACCCTGGTGTTAAAAGTAACAAGGGAAACAAAGACTGAAAACAGTATGTAAGTTAAAAAATACATAGATATAATTTTCCTTTTACAGAAAAAATGTGACTTTATCAATACAGTGATCCCTCTCTCTCTCTGTGTATTTACATCCGGATACTTTAGCAAGTTTCCCATTTTTATGCCACCCAGGTAAGTCCCCTTTTATGAATGTCTACCTTGGTCTTTACAAAAACTATTCCCACATTATTCCAAGGAGAACAAAGAGGTGAAAGGTTTTTGAAAGTTTTCCTGTCCTTCTCAATTCCCCAAGGGGTGGTTTGAGAGCTGAGGAAGGAGGAAAGCTTATGGAGAAGAAAGCTCCTGTTTTTACTGTAATAAAGGGTGGCAATCTTATCATGTATAGATGCTCAAATGATGTATAGACAAAGGATGTTTGCAGTGAAGATTGCCATAGGCAAAACAGCAGATCTAATCAAAAGCTCTACACGCATGGATGTAGCCAGCCTGTGGGAAAGGAAAGCACTCGCAGCACAGAATCTGGAATTGCTCTTCTGTCTCTCCTGGCTTCCCCACTGGAGCACAGGAGAAACCAGGAGCTTTGGTATTTCGGACAGAGAGACGCCTAACTGTCACGCCAACTATGCCTGTGTCACAGAAAGCTATTCATGTAATAGCGGGTTTACTTTTCTTTTTTTGCATGTAAGCAACATGCTGCTAGCTACCTCTGATCAACAAAGTCACTAGAATGAGGTGGTGTTTGTATGGCAAGTGCTGTAAAAAGAGTCCTATTGTACAAAATAAATTACAGACAAAACAAATATTCAAAAAATATAATTAACCTTTAGAACACTGGCATTTTCAAAACTGTCAGACAGATGAATGTATGTATGTCCTCAGGCTCTCAGAGATTACTGAAAGTCAGGACACAAACCAAGAGACGTAAAGCACTCTCAGTTAAAGCTACTGCAGAGTTCCTCCTTCACCCCACTGTGAGTAATGCGCTAACCTAGGTGTCCCAGAATAGTCAGAGGTATTACACAATCTGCGTGCTCCATGATCTGAGAACAATGACTGAGAACAATGAAGCACAGCTCAATATGTTAAAGTACTGTGGCAGACACACCTCGGCATTTTTTCTGTTAATTTTTGTTAATTTGCCTGGGGGAGAAGGGTGTTTTTATCTAACAACACAGGCATTTTAAACTGCACTCTTTTCTGGAATTGTCAGAAACCAGACAGTCTGTAAGTCAATGCATGGGGCTTTTTGTGTGGTGGTTGGTGGTTTTTTTTCTGTATGCCTCTGCCTCATGCCCTTGCCTGCCTTGTCTATTTAGACTGTAAATTTCTTGGGTGGCAGGATGCAGTACCACAGCATACACGGTGCCAAGCACAGTGGGATCCAGTTTTTACTGGGCCATGTGAACCGCCATGAAGCTATGAGTAAATAATAATAATAACAACAACAACAACAACTACTACTTACCACACATCACTTTTGCAGAACCCTGCAGAAACCAAGGGCCACAGACTCCAAGTGGATAAGCTGGCAGGAGGAAACCTGCACTGCGCTCCTCTGCCTGATAGGTGATAGTATTTGATTGCAGATGCCTCTCCTCCTCCCACTGTCCTCATTCTTAACATGCAACATAAAATGCATCCCTGGGCTCAGGCAGCAAAACCAGCCCACCAGATCCACCTCGGCTCCACACGGCAGTAACTCCCGCTCCTCCAGCCCTTCCAGCCCCCCCAGGTGCCAGCATGAAGAGCTGTGCTGTCCTGGTGCAAGGCAGGCAACAGGATGTTTAATGGTCTATGCTGCTGTCCAAGCCAGGCACATGAGCTGAAACTCTGTCTCTCCACATGCAACTTGGATATCTGGCAAGTCTCAGTGAGACACGTTTTCCTCTTGGCCTCCTTTCCTTATTTCTAGGCCCAGTGTTCATATTCAAGGGAGCAGAAGAAGGAGGGGGGAAGGGGGAGGGGGGGGACACGGATGGGGCGGGGGGGGCACACCAAACAAAGAGCTGAAGAGCTGTAGCCAGTCGAGGCCCAAGGAAACCAGAAGGAAATGAGGATATATTCCCAGAAAATACAAAACCAGAGGAAATTTGCTTGTCTGCAGCATAAAAACAGATTTGGAAGGGGTGATGGGGACTGACTAGCAGTCAGTATCACATCATCTGAGGCAGGGAAGAGACATCAGGCAGGGGGCTGGGAAGCAGCAACCAGCTGCCCCATATGGTCAGCTCTTGGTAGGCAATTTGATTTTCATTTTCTCCACTGATTGTGCTCATCCCTGTGGTATCTGGATGGAAAAACAATGGTGGAGATAATAGAACAGGATTGCCCAGGGCATTTTTAGGGCTTGAGAGCTGTTCATTCATAGATCAAATCTAGGCCAGGATGGAAGCAGGTAATCTGCTGTTTGTTGGCATATATGAAACGTTCCAGTGGTATTTCACAAGTATCCACAGAAAAATTGAATAATTCACAACTTTCTTAGCATTCTCAGCAGCTAGCTCAGCCTCCGCAGCCTCTCAGGTCTCCACAGCCTGCTAGTACTAATGACTTAGCTCTACAAATAAATGTAAGCACACAAGTCTATGCAGGTTCCGGGTGTAATTGTGGTCTATCCCAAGAATGGTTTAAGGCAGTGAAGAGTAAGGCAAGGTGTGGGAAAGATCCCATGATTATACCTGTTCTGAGAATAAAAGAAGTCCTTCGTTCTCCTAGGCTATTAATCTGGTACCTTCCATGAGTGCAAACCCAGAAGAACTAATTTAGATACTTGACCTTCCATTGTCTTCCTTGTGTTTGCAGGATAATAAGTGACAATGGCAGCTCACTATATCCCATATTCTATTGCAGTTTGTTTTGCAGAAACAAAAGAATTTATTATAATTGTCATCATAATTTTAAAATAAATGAAATACATCTAATAGGAGAAGAAATCCTCATACTATTATGAAATAGTCATCCTCAAGCTGTCATGCTGATTCCACCATTTTTCTTCAAAGACCACCGAAATAAAGATTAACATATGGCCAAACATTTAAGATAAAAATCCAATTAAAAACCAAACAAACAACCCAGCCACTAAAGCAGGTTGGTAGGCCTTTTTGATATCTCCTGCCAGATGCGAAGAAAAGACATTACACAAATTCATTGGTATCACCCACATATCTGTCAATACCATACCTTGCTCTGGTACCTATGGTTCACCATCATTCCTCTAGAGAAAAAGTAATCTTATGACCAGATCTCACAGTGGAATAAATACATGCTTAATTAAAATGGAGGGAAATTATGATGACTATTTGCTGGGACACCCAAAGATGTGCCCCAAAACATTTTTGTTTGAAGAAATATTAGACAAAAACTGTAAAGATAAAGTGTTTCCCATTTCTTATTCAGGATGGAAATTCACCTGTCAATAAGGATGTTCACACACCACATGGTGACACATGGCTTACATTTACCTAGGAGTCAGGAGACCTCTATAGCCTTAAAAAAACTATTTGTGCTGTCTTTCCTCACACCCTGCCTCCCCATTTGAAAAGCTGCCTGTTAACGAGTAGTATCTGCATGAAGCTGGTATCATGGTTCACGCTCTTAAATGGGACTTGTAGACACTACTGTAACATGATTAACAGCAACAGTTCTGAATTACAGTGGAGAACTCCAGCAGCAGCTAGGGAGAGCCACGCCAGAAGGCGACAACAGAAGAAATGGCAACTCAACAAGAAACTTGAACTGATAGGGAAGTTTCCCATTTGAATAAAAATGTGACTGCCATGGACCAGCAATGCCCTCAGCGTAAACTCCTGCCAGGAATATTCAGCCTTGCAGGTGGCGGCTCTGCTCCTTGCTCTTCAACTGCAATACCCATTTGTGCATGTGCATGTGTACACGAGCACAAGAAGGGAAGAGAGGCCAGATTTTATTGTAATGTGCAGGGCGGGTGATTCAAGTCTTTGTGTAGGAAGTTGACTCACCTCCTTCTGAGCAAAAAAATGTTCAACACAATTGTAATTCCCTCTTTTTCATGTAAAGTTAGGCAATGTATACAGAATCTTCCAGCTCGGTATTTCCTAAACAGTGGAAACGTGCTTAGGAAGTTTAGCTATAAAAACCTGTGACTGTAACAAAACAGGTTTGCCCCTTCGTGTCAGGTATCACGGATCCCTGCGGCTCTGCAGCAGGCAGGAAAAAGGGGGGTGGCGGGGGGGGGGGGGGGGGGGGGGGGGAAACAAGTTGGCTTGGGGGGAGGGGGGCTTATTTAATAACACACTGGTAAACAGCTCAGGCACAGAAATGCAACGCAGTAAGAATCTGTTATCCTTTGGAGCCTACTGCTTTAAATTTGCGCGCTGTAGCTTGAAGCATTGCACAAACTCTTGGTCTGCTGACTGCCTCCCTGGAACACAAACACACGGGTGATTGGGAAAGCTGTTTTTCAGCTTGCCCTCCCTCCTTTCTGCCGGGCTGCGTTTCGTGTTTATTTATTTTTAAATAAGTCGTGTACTTGAGGGGGGGGAGGGGGCACAAAAAAAAAAAACCACATAGCATTTTTAATCAACGCCTATTTCCTTACAGGACCCTATGATCCTCTATTGATTCCCATTAAAATGCTTTTCTTTTCTGTGCCCCCTCTGCTGATCGAATTTCAGATCAGCCAGGATACGCAACTAACCTTCCGGCACAACTGAACCCAACTGACTCAGAGAGATCAAAAGGCTCGATGCATTCATTAAAATGTAGCGCAGCCCAAGCAGGATCTTTAATGCAAGATCTCCCTTTGCATTGCAATTAATGTGGGGGAGAGGAATTCTTCTTATTTTTATTTTTTGCAAATGTTCTTGCTTTTGATTTTCAGGCGGGGGGGGGGGGGGGGGGGAGAAGTGGTGGGAGGGAATGAGAACAAAAGAGGGATCTTTTTACCCAAGGATGACGTCAGTTTGATTTTACTGACAACTATTGATGCACGTGGAGCAACTGCAGGCAGATTCCCCCACCCCCTGCCTCGGGCACCTCTCCGGGAACAATGTCCGCCCGCAGCCCGCAGCGCCCCTTCGCAGCCGCCGGGGCTTCACACGGGACTCGACCTACTCCGGGTCCCTTCGCCAGCGGCCCGGGCCGCCCGGCCGCCACCGGGACGGGCCGCAAGCGGCGGCGGGAGAGGGCGGAACAGCCCGCGGGCACGGCGCGGGGGGGCGGCTCCAACCCAGGAATGTCGTGCGTTACCGCGGCCTCCGAGGGGACGTGGGCAGAGAAAATAGTCCCCGGTCCCTCGGCTCCGGCCGGGTGCGCCCCCGCTCAGGCCCCCGGCCGGCGGGGCACGGGCTCCGCGCCGCCTCGGCCAGGCGCAGGGAGGGGCGGCGAGCGGCGGGCCCCCGGCCGGGCCGCCCCCCGCGGGTGCGCTGCGGCCTGCCGCGGGGAGAGCGGCTCCGCCGGCCCGGGGCCCGGCTGCGCGCAAAACCCGGCCTGGATCGGCACGGAGCGCGGCGCAGCGCGGGCGGGGGCCGGCCACCGCCGGCTGCCTCGGCGGCATGAGGGGAAGGCGTAGGTTTCGGCGGGGAACGAGCCGCCGTCGGTTAAAAGCCCGCACGTATCCTCCCACGGCCGGTCTGCAACTTCAGAAAGTCAGGGCTGAGGGCTGAGGCGGCTCCCGCTGACCCCTCACAGGCTCCCGGCCCCCCGCTCCCTCACCAGCAGGCCGCAGCTCGCTTCACCTGTCTGCAGCCTCCCTGAATTAGAAATGCTTTGTAGGTTCACAACTACTTGCCAGGAAGGTTTGAGGAAGAACAGAGGAATCTGTTTTTTGTTGCATAAAGGATCTGAACAGGCGGCCTGCAGTGCGTGCCAGCTCAGGGGTGCTGGGCACCAAGGCCGTGGGACCCCCACAGCCCCCCTTGCACAGCCCACTGCAAACATTGCCCCACAGACCCTCGCTGGGACGTGGGGGTGAGGCTGTGCCTGCCCTTGTTGCTTTCCGAAAATGCACGCGAGTGTTCTAAATGCCATAAAACTCACCCAAGCCTACTGGGGCTGGGATCCTACACGCACCAGCCTGTCAGCTCGACAGAGCTAAGAAGGCCTATGGACGTTTTGCTTGCGCGACTGCATGTGAGCCAGCCAAAAGCTGTCCGTCTGTAGTCACCGCTACCACTCGCTGTTACCTCTTCTGGGTTTTCAGTGAAGTGGGAGAGGTTGGTTGTGTGGATGTTACCCCTCCCTGAGCCATCTCTCCTGTGCGGTATGTTTCTTCCCTTACATATTAAATTTCACCCACTAATTGACAAGTACACATCTTAGTTGGAGTTCTGCCCATTTTTGACATTGAGCATGTGGCTCGTTTTGAACAAGGTGTAGCTGTGATTTACACCGGTGTGCAGTTTTCACTCGTTTCATAAATATACTTTTCATACTATGGTGTTGCAAGCTCCCATGATTTTTTCATGATGATAATGTTCTCTGGTAGAAATTCTGTAAAGCTCCAGTTCCACAAGTCAAGTAAGAATTTTTCCTTTCATCTGAAAGGAAAATGTCTGTTTCTGGTCCTGTTATTTGCAGCAGAAACTTAATGTTGTGTGCTGTAGCAGCTCTGGAACCAAAAGGAAAGGAAACATAAATATATTATTGTGACCATCATTGGTATTGTTTTATTTTAGCTCTCTCAGTACTTGTGTCCTTGATTCTTTATAGCCTGGCAATACTTAATATGAGACAGGGATAAACAGACTTGCACAGCTTACATAAGCCCTTGTTTCTCTGCTTGGATGTCTCCACTATATTTTAAGGTGAGAGAAATAAGCATTATTACTTGCTGCTTACACTATTTACATGTACAGCTGTGACACACACACATAGTCATGGTGGTTTTCTCTGCAAAATCAAGGTGGGTATCTATTCTTGTGTTGCTTTGAGAGAGTGTAGTTCTGGTAGCTGGGTATATGATTCTGTCTAGATGATTACTGTTCTGTAAAAATAAGTCATTTATGATTTTTACAGGTTAGTATCTCAGTAGAAGGCCGAGTTGTACTAGGAGAGGCCATTTTCTCTAGCTGTTTGTAGCATGCCATAGGTTTTCGCAGTTTGCCATGGAAGACATCTTCAGGAGTTTTTCAGCCCCTTTTTTTCTCAGACATTTCCATGCAGAATCTACAAGTGGGAAAGATGATTGTTTACAGAGGTTTACTTTGTCCTATCTTATTTCTCCATCATTGACAGATAGCCTGTTACATCTTTCCATACCTATTAAGCAAATTTTCCCTTACTGTTTTTTACCATGAGAACAGTCATCTGTCTCTTTTACAGTTTTGATTCCTCACCCTGCCACCGGCAGACTAACAGTCCCCACCTACACACACACTCATACACATATTCTTCACCTTTCAGAAAATACTTGCCATGTGGCTTGAGGGGAGTGGCCATCCTTTCTCAAGGGGCTGCATTGCTAATGTTACAGTTTGGGGCGCCCTGTCCATTGACTGCCTGAACTTCTCTGCAGTTATATTGCTGTTCCCCTTGTGCCCCCTTGTTGGCTGGTTGCAGCATCCACCTCATCATGGGCTCCAAGTTTTATGGCACAACCAGAGGAAGGGGTAGGTTCGCTCCATTGCAACCATGGCAACACTTTCCAAAGATGCAGCCTACAGTCCTTGTGAGCCTTCCAGTTTTCCATGGCAGCCTTGTTTCTCAGAGGCTACGTCTACCCCAGGAATAAGCATGTTGCAAAACACAAAAGTCACCATTCAGTGAAATACATCCTTACTGTGCACAAAACCAGGTGAACTTTAAACAAGAGTGGAGGGCCGCATATAATGCTGTGAACTTCATTTAAGAATTGGGCAAAAGGGAGAGGTGAAGAGGGTTCATTTAGCTTCTGTTTCAGAAAGGCCCTGTCCTAATAAATCAGCCAAATTTTTAAAAAGCCGGTATCTCTGTTATGTTTTCACTTATTTTAAAGCAACACAGAAAAAAATATTCTTTGGTCTTTATGCTGCCTGTCTGCTGTTTAGAGGCAAACATTTTGGTTTGCTGTCCTGCTGTACTGAGCCAAATTTTCAAATTTAGGGAGCTCCCAAATTTTGACAATGTTCAGGTGTAATTTCAACAGTGTCTTTGTATGCTTTAGTAGGGCTTATTATGTCATGCCTTCATAGCAGATATATCAAGAGTTTGAAATAATGCACACAGAAGGGTGGCACTAAACATCGTGAGCCAAAAACTATTTCATGGAAGAGAGCAACGGAAAAGGAAAACAAATTTTTAATGGAACCTTATAGCCTATTGTATTAAAGTTAATAGAAGAGCTCCTGCTGCCTACAGTGGCCGTAGTTGTGGGCACTGATACCTGCAGTCAATCTGTAGCCTGAAATAATACTGGATTCAGGAGTAGTGGGTTTTTTTTTACAATACCTGCATAGATAATCAGTTCCCAAATTCAAGGTCTTGACCCTTATTCCTTACTCTGAGTTTCTTTTGAGTTGAGCAATGGAAAGACACTAGACAGCCTGTCTTTCCTCTAACACATACCATGCCTGGTTTGTGCAGTAGCACCATGAGGCAGTTTTGTTCTGCAGGTGCTATGGAGTTTTATCTGTCTTTTAACCAAGTTGTTTCCACTGGTGTATTTCTTAATGGAAACACTTCTATCACAGTTAAGTCAGTAACAAGTTATTTGACAGAGAGGGTAAATTTTGAGCTAAATGTAGCAGGAACCTTTAAACTTACTTTATCTCACTTGTTTGCAGCCCCTTAACAGGAGAGATTTCTTTTTCTCTCACTCAGAACTTGTAGATCACCAGTTTGTTTAAGAGCAGGAGATGTGTTTCCCACTGGAGAAGCCAATGGCGTTGCTGTCAAATTAACTGGGAGGACAGTTGTTCCGTGTGCTTACACTGATTGTAGGTAGGGTATCTCATTACACTGGGGGCAGTTTTGTTATTTTAAATTATAAAGGAGCTTAGTCTTCTTACAGTGTCCAGATCCACCTAATTTGTCAATGTGATGCAATTTATTATCCTCACCAACTTATTTGCTTTTCTTGAGGGGGAAAAAAAGCTGAACCTCATTCAGTTTTGTAAAAGTCAGGATTCTTTCTAATTAGTAGAAGTTAAGGTGTCCTTTCTACTGTACATGTATGTGCTGAAGAACACTTCTGCTACTCCAGTACTTTTTTCAGTACCATCTTTTTTGTCTAAGATGGAACGGATCCACCCCTATGTCCTGGACCAACAGACACAGAATCATAGAATCACTTAGGCTGGAAAGGACCTTTAAGATGATGGCATCCTGAAGGAGAAATGACCCTTTCAAGATATCCCCAAGAACTGTATCCAACCACAGCATACTGTGAATGTTACCTTTTTTGTACATTGCAGCTTTGCCACTTTTTGAATACAAGCCATAATTCAGTGAGAGCATAAATAACTTCCATTCAGAGAGATGGATGCTGTGGTAGCAGACCAAATGGTAAGCCTTGTCAGTGCCTGCATTTTCACTTTATTGACCACACAGCATCATATGATGCTCCTTATTTAAATCCTTCATGCAGATGTTGTACTGGGTTAATTGACAAGCAATTGGATTTGATAATATGTATAACATTGTAGCATCCATTGATTCTTGGAATAGCATGGATGTGCGTGTAGTGATCATGGGGTTATGATTTTCAGCGGTGGGAGATGAGTAAGTCTGTGGGTCACAATGTAAATTTAAGCTGCCAAGGGTTGAGCATTAACTTACATGCCAGTTTAGATTGATATAATAATTCTTTATAGGGATGGAGCATGATTGGCTATAAAAGAGTTGTCCTTGTACCTGAATTGTTTTAGAGCAGCAGAGCTTTATGCTGAGTTAACAGCATGCTGTTAAGAATCAGTACCAATGTAAACACGGAGAATGATGGCTTTATGTTGGCCGTTATGTCATGCAGTATTTCACAGTTGTTGAAATCATTTCATTTTCAACCAGGTTGCTTTGGCTTTGTCAGTCTATCAGCAAAGACTGAGCAAAGTGCAGCACTGAAAATGAAATGAAACTCCCAACTCCCCAGATACGCAAGTGATGGCACTTCTGTTGATCTGGAATTCTGTAGCAGCGCTTACTAATTCCAGCTAATACAATACAAAGAAATCATTTGCTGTTTCACATTTTTCACTGAAATTCGTTGTTATATTGCTAAGCTGTTATATGAACTTACGCCATTCTAAGTCAGAGGGAGCAAGGAAAGGAGAGAAATAAACTAAGGAAAAGAGGAAAACGGGACACAGAGAATGACTGTAATGAGATGGGAATTAGGAAGGAGAAATAGGGGACATCAGGAGAGAAAAAGATTAAGGAAGAAAGCGAACAGTATATCATAAGAGAGGCAAGATCAAAACCAAGGGAGATGTTAAAAGTGTAAAATAAAATAGGGGAAATTAATACAGAAGGTGGAAAAATATAAGAAACATCTTTCATTTCTTGCAGGGATATTTTAGGCTGATAGGTAGTAAACCTACTTGCTGCAGTTCACTGTGTTTGGCTCATACCTCAGAAATACACCTCTATATAATGAGTTTCCCCCTTTCATTTTGGCACCTGGCTTGCTCTTGTATAGGACTAGGCCTCCAGAGGTCACTGAGGAGAATTGGTTTCTAATAAAGCTCCTCCATGCCAGAGTTCAAAAGCTCTCCCACAATGTAGCGCACAATGAAAATTGACACCACCGAATGGCTTTAGTTTCCCTCTTTTCTTTCTCGATGTTATGCACTTTTTTTGGCATCTGCATATCTGACTTTAATTTTTCTGCTGAATATTGAGCATATGGCCTGAAGAAGTAAGCTATAACCAAATATATATGTACATATATCAAAAACTACAGTGACATAGCTTTTTGTAAGGTGTTTTTTTCTAATTGTATGAGAATAAGCAGATGTGAGACGCTTCCTCTATTATGAACATTTATATGAGCTGTGTGGTCAAAGGTGCTTAGCAGTGAATTTGGCTCAGGGCAAGGGAACAACAGCAGTAATTTGAGGGGTGATTTACTCCTGTTAACACTTTTCAGAATTGGCAATAAAATCAGTTCAGTGCTCTTAGATGGGAATTGCTGGATTTTAAGCAAAATACGGAAGATATATTATCAACCTGAAAAGCAGTCAAGTGAAAAACTGTTTATTATTAATACTTACAAAAATCCATATATATATTTCCAACAAGTGAATGATAATGAGAGGGCTGCTCCCTTTTCCTAGAAATGATTAAGTTTTCTTTGCCCTTCTGGTTTGGCTGCTTTTAGGCTATTGCTTATGTAAAACAGAACACCTCCTAAGCCGTCGTTTACTAAACAGAATCTCTGGCTTCTGATCTCACACTATACAAGGAGGTAAATTGTGTTTTGTGTGAGGAGCTTTAAACGTGAGCACAATGGAAGGGGGATATTCACTGAAAAAAGACACACCTCCAGAAACAACAAAGACAGTAAGTTTGAGCTACTTAAGTTTGCATTTTCATAGTAGAAAAGTAGAAATGGAAAGAAAAAAATCACCTTTCATTAGCCTCACAGGTATTTATTTTAGCAATTTGTAATTTGCTTTTCTCCTCTTTTAGCAAACCCATGTGGCAGAGTTTGTTGAACAGAGGAGGTCAATTTTGCTCCGACATGACGGAATGCTTTTCTGAGAGATCAGCTTCCAAAAGTGACAATCTAGGGGCACTGCAGGGGCTCTGAGTGCTCAGTCCTGAGTGCTGTTAAACAAGAGGGGATTCTCATAGCTGTGAGCCATCAGTGATGAAGTCATGACCACATCCAGCTGTGCTATCAATAAGATAGGTTGCTCAGCTTCACAGCTGACATGAGCATATAGGGCACATGGCATAGGCCTTAAGAGGTATCCAGTCTTTCAGACACACTGGTAAATCTGTGCTTCATTTCAGGGTGTGAGAATCTTGTCTTTACTCTGCAGCCCAACCCCATGCAATAAGCAGGTGGTTTATTAGATGGTGTTATCCATCCACTGATGTGCCATGAAGTATGCAAATGCCTAAGCAGACACTGTATATGGATAGAAGCAGTCTTCTGTGATAGCCATCAGCTGAGAGAAGGAACCAGCTCTGTCCCAGGAAACACAGGCAAAAGTATAAATGCAATTCTTGCTCCTATTGGCACAGGTAATTCATCTTGTCTGTCATATTAGAGCTGCTCAGAATAGCTACAGGCAAAGTGTTGCAATACAGGAATGACTCCAAGGAGTTACTGCAGCAGAGTTTTCCCCGTGCTGATGCATTAGAATTAGAAGTATAAGGCCAAATGACAGAAAATCCATGGACAGTAGCATATGAGACTGGACATACTGTTGAACTGCTGGACACCATTATTTGAATTATGGTAAATTATTCTCTGTGATCTGCATGTGGATATGGGATTAGGACAGGGATCCTCAAGAATAAGTGAAGGTAGAGATAAAATGAGGGCATGAATGGGGAAGTTTGCTTTAGATCCTTTGCTTTGGGGGTTAGCAAAGATCCCCACTCATTCGAGCCTAATACATACAGGGTCGTCAACAAAACCATGCACCAAGCACATTGGATTGCTGTGTGTTTGTCCAGCTGCGAGATGTGTGGAGCTCTGCCTACTGATTGGGGGCACAGGGAGAGCAGTAACTTACTCTGGAAAACTTGGAAGAGCCTCCTTCTGTTTACAGGTGGTAAGGGTTGTGTCACATACTTTGAGGCTACCCACCTGGCATTTGCCTGGCAGCCATGTAGAAGTTTGCAGTACTGTATGTCACAGCAGCGAACTACTTCCTTCAAGAAGGAGTGTCTTATGAAATTAGTCATTGGGATGTGCCAGAAATATGCTTAGCTTAGTCAGGAGGACTGGGCAGGAGCAAAGGGAAAATGAGTAACTTTTCTCAGAAATTATGAGGTAATTGCCTTTTCTCTCTGGAACCAGGCACAGAAATGCCTGGCAGACAGCAATACCTGAGAAAGCTTTCTAGTGAAAAAGCATTCCTATTTTTTCCTAAAAACTAAACAGCTGAAAAAAGGGATCAGCAAAAGATGCTTCTTCTAAGGAGATCTTTGTGCAAATTTGCACCACAATTAGACACTCAGAAGGCACATGGTTTTCTGGAACCCATCTGAGAGAAGGACAGGGGGATGTCTATTCTGTCTGTAACAGAAGAAGGAATTGGGGTTCTCTCATGGGTGATTTGCAAACATCCAAAAGAGAGCACTCCTTGTACTCTGGGGGGCTGCAGGACCAGTTAGTTAGAGAATAAACGCAGTCAGTATTTTGTGTGGCGCCGTTTCACACAGAATATATTCTCCCTAGAGAGCCATGCCTGGTACCTGCATTGTTTTCCTCATTCATCATACACCGGGCGTGCGTTAGTGACAGCACCATAGGAAATTGTATTCTTCATGCTAAATTGCATATATCTACCTGTCAGAAGCCCACATGTTGTCCCAATAAGGGCCAAGGCTTAACTGCTTCTTAGTAGTCTGGTGCAGAAGCACACATTACACAACTACCCTCTGTGTTCAAATGAGCCAATACCTCAGATAGTAGCTGTTGCAAACCAGGATGGCAGCTGTCTGTGGATATAATCACCACTGAAGATATACTGCCAGGGCTTCTGTGTCCTGGTTGCACAGCTAGGGGCAGAGCACTCAAATATTTCTAAAGCTAGATATGCAAATGCCTCTGGAATGAAGCCTTTTACAGTTCTGCTCTCATTAACCTGATTTGCATATGTAAATGACCTCTTGCCACATGATAATGAGGTCTGCTCATGCAGAGATGTTCAGTATGTAAGAAGAGGGGGTTTAGTGACAATTGGAGCATTTTGGCCAAAGCAGCTGTTACAGGGACAGGACCAAGAAAGAGGTAGAGGCAGGATCCAGGGGTAACAGGGCAAGGAAGCAGAAGAAAGCAAAAAAACCCAAAAAAATTGCAGATTTCTCTTCCTCATGCCAAGGGCATCTGTAGTTCTAGTGCCTTATTGGAGGAATTTCATAGAGGACCCTGTGAAATGAGGGCAGCTGGAGGACACTGACAGCCGCGAAGTCACCTGTGCATGGAGATACCTGGAAGACAGCGGATGTCGGGCTATCCTGGAATAGCAAGCACATGGTCTAGCATTCACTGGCTGGTTCAAAGCAGCCTCTTCCAGCTACTCTTGTGAGCACCATCACAGAGAATGGAGAGCTGGACACATGGTGGTAGGTCAGTCCTTCTTCAATAACCATTTCTCTATGAACACCTCTTTGCCACTGACACACATCCAGAGGTGACATTTCTCACCACAATATGCTCCTTATTATTTCATCAGGGATATCATATGCACTGTGCCTGACTTAGTGCATGTGGAGGCAAGACAAAATCCTTGCTAGGTTACCCTCCTTGGATTACATGCCACTTTTAGAGAAGAAATGACTCCTCATCTCCTGAAATATCTGTCTTCCTACTTGCTATGTTTAACTCTTGGTTCCTGGTCCTGCTACAGAACACACAGCCGCTGAGAATTTGCTGACTCAGAGCTCTCCAAAACCTACCTGATCAAACATCAGCCTTATCTGGGTCAGAAAAAAGGAGGGATCAGTTCCACTCAGACTCACCCACTTCTCTCAGGCAGGAATACGGCCATCCTTTCAAAGGAGGAAATGGCTGCGGAGGCCATTTCTTCTCAAAGCCACCTAGGAGCCAGTGCGGCAGGCAGTCAATATTTGCTATTGCCAACTGAAAAATAAATAATTGTGGGCTAACTTGGGATTTGCCTGCGTAAAAGCTTTCATATGTCTGGTCAGTTGACTGCCAGTTTGTATTGGTATTTGGGAAGTTGGATGTGATTGGTCTTCTTTTGCCACTGGAAAAATAATAGTAGCTGGGATCAAATACTTAGGGCCCTATTCATAGCTGGTAAATAACCAAACTGGTTAAAAAAAAAATAGTTGGGATGCATGTCACAGTCAATAAACAAGAAGCTCTGTTCCTGTGTTTGTGAGCTAGCCAGAGTTAGCTAAATTAAGTTAAAGTAACAGTGAAGGCAAAGCAACTTGGATATTAGATTAATTTAGGAAGTTGAATTCAAGCCTACAGAGGAAATTAGTTCATCTCATGACTACTTTTGGTTCACTTCCACTCATACCAAGGGAAGATAATACATATGGGAGACAGAGAAAGCTGACACACTTGTATTTCATTACCTGTCCACCGCTGACAGAAACATATGCCGTGTGACTACAAGTAATGGTTAACTTCAAAGCACTAAAAACTGATTGTCGAACATGCCCCATCCTTTCTGCACATCAGTAGGCAATTCCTGGAGCAGTCACTGGCCCAAGCCCAACTCATCTGTGTTCCACCCTTCACAATGTGGTCATTACATGGAGAAACGATGGTGTAATCCCTCCCCATCATGTCCACCAGCTTAAACATGAGATTGAATCTTATTGTATTCACACAGTCAGTTTTGTATTTCCCAATCAGTAATATCATCCAGACCCATGACTGTCCCTTCCTAAAAAGCCTTCAGGTCTGGGCCCTAATTTTCTAAGGTTACATCCCAAAGCCCTCTCAACACTGAGTGCTCTGCTTTTAACAAAAGCACCAGTCTTGCATATCTATGCTAATATAAATTTGTTTGGTGGTTGTAAGAAAAGAGTAATGTGCAGATTGACCTACAAATGAGTACTGTCTGAAGAGCATAGTCTGGGCCTGGTGGCTTATTCATATAAATAAATCAGAAGGATCTGGCAGAGCAAACAGGGTCTTTTGAGTGTTTCTGTATAGCCTGTCTGAGCAGTAAGCCCTTAACCACACACTCAAACAACCTCTGGGAGCACTCAGTCAATTTGGGCAACTAACAACCTGTCCTAAAACTGAGCCTTCAAGCATTTGCCATTCAGAAAAGGCTGTCAGCCAGCTAAGCCAAAAGCTCATGGAAATTCTCTCCCCTCTAAGTTGCCATCTTTGAACACCTTTTGTTTAACTTTATTTTTAGTTGTTTAGTAGGCAGGCTTCCCCTACCCCCCCACCCCCCTTGTTTGTAGGGACTTTAATCAGACAAGAGTTTTATGGGGCTATTCCAAAAGAAGGCATTTAATTAATTCCAGACCTTTATCTTCCTCACTCTTCTGTTCAGCTTAGGTATACTATCTACATACCTGTCTATAACAACTGAGGTAAAAATCCTATGAGACTTCTAAGAAGCTTGGTTCATCTTTCATTATATCACAGCAGAACTGAACCATATCCTCTCATTGCTAGGTATTTTTTGAACTAGGCTTTTTCTAGTCTCACTGGGATATATATGTGAGCTGGAATGCTTCACAATGCATTAAGATTTCATGAGGGCCTAATTCTGTTCTCTCTTACACTGCCCTGAATCTTCAGTGCACAGTGCTTCCGCTTCAGTGTCATGTAACTGAGAATACAGTAAGGCTCTAAGTAGCCAAGCTTCACTGAATAGACCATCTAAAAAACAGTGTTCTAGCCACGTAATTTGTGATTTTTATCTTGAACAGACAAAAGGTTAGTATCATTACTTCATTCCTATTAGATAAGTGTTTTGGAGACAGGAAAGACATTTTGGCTTATAGTAAAAACTTTTCTTCCAAATGTGCTCTTTTCTTTGTTTTAGGAAAAAAAAAAAAAAACCAAACCAACAACCAACCACAAAGAAGGCATTTTGAGAGATCTTATTTTGTATTAAATGGTCAATGCCTCTTCATTATTTTGGCAGGCTAGGTTGCATCTGGTGCTTCTGTATGAAGTCATGCAAGAAGGCACAAAATCTTCCTTTCTTGGTCTGTCCTATGTCAGGATATAATTGCAGACTTTGTGCTTTCATGGCAGGTACCAGTTCAGAGCAGCATCTGGACATCTGGTAGACCTGGGATCAGCAAGGACTTTTGCTCAACATACCGTTATTAGAAGAGTACACAAGACAAAAAAATTATGTCATAGAATCAGCTCCCTGCCACTGGAAAGAGCTATGGCCACCTCAGTTTCTCCTATTCCTGTCTGTAGCATACAATTTAGTCACCAGAAAAATAAGTGCTGTGGTTTTAAGTAAAGTAGCTGACAAGAAACTGAGTAGATGGAGAAGTTCTTAATTAAGTAATTAGACAAATAATAGGGGAGAGGATTGCATGATACAAAATGATGAACAGAATAGAAAAAGTAGGTCAGGAATTTCTGTTCTCCCTATATCGTGACACAAGAACAAAATGACATGCAATGAAGTTCAGAGGTGAGAAATTCAAAGCTCATGAGGGAATGGTGTCATGTAACTGGTAATTATCTAGTGGAAGCCTTTTGCTCCTGGAGGTCCCTGATGCCAAGAATTTATCAAGTTTAGCATTGAGACTAGGCTATCCAGAATTATCATAGTTAAAGATAATAACAGCTTTACAAAATGAATTAAATCTTGCTTCTGGATTTAATCCAGTCTTAACTATGGAGTTGAACTCACTCAGCTTTGACGCCTTCCCCTCAGCTATCTGGTAACGGCCGTCTGAGAAACAGGTCATTGAAGCAGAGAGATCTGAGTCAGCGTAGTGGTTCTTGTACTCCTATGTCCATAGAAAAGTCTCCTTCATATTTGGTCCAGAGTGCAGGACAAAGTCCCATCCCAAAAACATATACTGGTTAGACTTGCTCTAAGAGCTACAGCCCCCTGCAAATGAACGTAGCAATGACAGCAGTTTCTCTGCCGCCATAGGAGATACCCGTCTGGAGGAGTATTCATCCTTTGCAACAAATATCAGCATTCTCAGTGAGATTTTCAGAGGCATCCATGTTACCTGTCTTGGAAAATGGGCCATCTGTCTGCTGATCTTTAAGCCCTTGGGATCCTTCTCATGTCACCAGGAGCTCAAAGATCTGAGGCCTCATTATTGTTGCTGTTCCATCAGAGCAGATTTGCTGCAAATGCACGTTTTTTCTGCACCTTACATATTATTCCAGACATTCAAAGCCAGCTCTCTCAAGCTGACCCAAGTGTATTATGGTGAATTTAAATCTGATGTAAATCATAAATTTGCTGAGGACAAGCTGCTTTATATTTTCAATAAACTTTTGGGTCATGTTTTTTAAGCATGCTTTAGAGTTTTACACACTTTCATCAAAACCAGATGATTTGATTATTTTCTATATTCATAGTACACCATTGCTTTGCCTGCATGTTTACAGCAGCTATTAAAACAGATGAAAGCCATCATGTGCTTCAGAAGGATTGGGGTAATCACATCCACCAGTAAAACACATTAATTTGTAGCCCATTCCAGCAAGAGACACAAGAAGAAAACAATCAAGAATCAACAGTATTGGATACAGTTGTATTACCTGGAGCACAGGGATGGAGGTCTCTTAGAGCCTGGTGGCATTTCTCGTAACCAAGGTGATGACAGAGACTGACTTCTTGTCATATTTGAACAAGAGGTACCCAATGAAACTGACAGCATCAATGTCAGTTCAAATGGAACTTAAATCCAGAGATTATTTCTATGTTCCTAAATAAATACAATTTCTTTCCTCCTGGAGAGAACCTTCTAGGCTGTGCAGCTCTGGGATTTACTTATGTGCACCTTCCTGACATGGGATTCTGAAATGCAGTTACACAGTGAAGGAATCTGCATTCTGTATTAATATGAAAACATATAGATCTAGCTTAGAGGATAATGCTAAAAAAACCTTGAAGGAAAACAACTCAAGATAAACCACATCTCAGTAAAATATTTAAGCATCATTAAAAGACAATGCCAGACAGGGAAACAAACAGCAGCACAAGATTAGGACTGCAGCAGTTTAAAGAGAGACTCTTGCAAGAATGGCGACTGTTGGAGCTCTTCAACCTGATACAGCCAACCACAGACATACTAGAGATGCTAGTTTAGCCTGCAGGGTGTCAGGCCTGGTCTTACAGTGAACCAGACTTAGGCACTGACTTCTTGATACTTCAGCAACCAGTTATCTTCATTAAGTTTGTTTCTCTTGTGAAGTAAAAACAATAACTTTCACAGGAAAGAGCCATAGTTTACAGACTGAGTTGGGAAGATATCCTGGCTAAGCACAACCAGTGTACATGGTGTGTCCCTGAATCCCACCTGGAAGATGCTAAATCCATAAGGCCAGATTTTTATGTGCAGCATCATTATAGAGACAAGATTTCAACCACTGCATATGTGAACTAGTTTTGCTCTCCACAGTGAGTTGTTTCCCAAACTCTTTGAACACATATGCAGTTCATGTAAGATGGTTTCCAGCAATTAATTTCATTTGCAAAGTTAAATATAACTTCCATCAGTGTAAAGTTATATCCTAAGTAAAAAACAGTCTGTTCTAGCAAAAAAGTAAAGGAAACCTGCTCTAGAAAAATGATTCTGTGCTCTCTGAGAAGCAACAGAGAGGTAAATGGAGTGTCTGTGGCAATCTTGTATAACTCTAAGGTGATTTTCTGCCTTTCTGTATCCTCCTGAATACATGTTTGGTGATAACAGGTCTTTAAAATATTCGTAATGTTTTTTCTTTGGGCATCACTGATGTTGGGCACATAGACAGCCATCTTTTATTTCACAAAAAGCTCAAAAAAGGTAGTGCCTCTGTTGTGAGCTGCGTTACTGGTGAACAGAAGACTTCTCCAGCATTTCCATTTATGATTTCTATTCCACACAGGCTTCATTCGTGCTTCCAAAATACCTCAGGACTATGTCTAGTCTCAGAAATTACTTCAGCTGATCAAAATATAGTTTCACACAATAGTTGCTTAACTCTATTTCTGTCAAGGAATAGGAAGCAATTAGCACAGATAAGTGGTATGTAAAAGCTACTCTAACCTTCAAATTGTGGGACTTCGAAGATGTCTTGGAAAAAGAATGCTTGGCAATGAGAAAAATATACATGCATCTCAAAAAAAATATGTTAACAATAAATGGAAAGACTTCACTAAAACATCCTTTTACAGTAGCTTTCTGTTGCTCTGTGTCTGTACAAAAACAAAAAAGACCAAAACAAAACAAACAAAACCAAACAAACCAACAAAAAAACCCAAACAACTGTGTGCATACAGGGGAAGGGAGAAATCACACTGCAATTTGTGGAGTTCAATTACTCATTCCAGTACATTGCATTCACAATTTTATCATAAAGTAATACAGTTTTGTAGAATTTCATTCCTCACCAGTGTTTCAATGTCTTCAAATGAGTTTCATCTACAAAAATTTATTTCTAGTTTCTAGGCATGTTTCAGGTAGATTTTTGCAGTGAAGTAAAAAGGTGAAAATGTATTTTCTCTCGTTCACATGTAAGTGCAAAATCAGCTTTTCTGTCAAGCGCTACAGATAATCATGAACAGCTCAAAATCTCATTGATGGGCATGGGTTGTCCATTTCAAGAAAAGCTGAAACAAGGGAGAGAGAAATGACTGGGAAAGAAATGTTTTAGGTTATTTTGGTTTTTATTTTATTGCTAGAAACTGCTGTCTCTTTACATTTTCTTCTTCTGAAAAGAGGAGTTAGCACTCAGTGGCTAAATCCATCCTCTCAGGGGAGCATGCATTACTACTGCACCAGCAGAGGTGCAGGCAACCCAAGCCCAGAGTCAGTCTCGGCCAGTAACCAGCCCTTTTCTTAATACCAAGAACTTCGTTCGAACTTCTTGTTTTATCGCTATCTTATAAGAAGGAAGAAGGAAAAAAATAAATGAAGTTATAAGAACTGAATGATAAATTATGATTAAGCATATAAAACTGAGACAGAAAGAATTACTTACTTATTTAAAGATTTGCTCAGATGTATGCAGCAGTGTTCACGCTATTTTATGCTGGTTTAACCCTCTTTGCTCTGATTCCAGGTCTGTAGCTTTGGAGTTTCCATGGTATTTTCTTTTTCATTAGGGTGTGGTGACAACACCCATTTTTCCCTAGCACAGAAACTTCCATCAGTCTTAGTCCTGCCTTTAGTTTTGCCCTGTTGTCTTTTTCTTCTGCTCACTTTTCCTACCATTATAGAAGCTTGGCAGAGCACTGGGTAGGTGATTTAGAGACAGCTCTGGATTCTTCCATACTTCCGTTATTAAATGGAGCAAGATATTGAATTAGTTAATCATAACTGGCATGGATGCAGCCTTCGTTGTTAAGTTTCTCAGCTGTCCACATCTGGAGGCGTACTCTAATGGTATTGTTTCCGGGGTCTACCCACCCATAGGCCATGTCCTATTATTCAGAGGTCTTATGTTTCTGTGCCAGTTCCCCTCTCTCTGTTCCCTTGAAGCTAGAATGCAAAGGCATCCATGTTTTCCCTTGAACTTCCCTCAAAGGGGTATTTCCCAGTTGAGAAGATCCCAAGAAACATAATATAGACAGAGATATATTATCTCCATGGAGCTCAAATGCAGAGAAGAAGGAGGAAATCTGAAAACTGCAGAGTCTGAGAAGGTGCCCCGAAATGGAAAAGAAGATGTTAAGGTGAGTCACAGAGATAGTGTCCTGGAAACAGGCATGAAGTCAAACAACATAAGCAACTGGTAAATGAATGCAGCCTACCTCCCAATCTGTAAACATTTCATTTAGCTACAAATGCTGTGGCACCCAAGCAGAATACGATATGATACAAACAGAAGCCTAGCTTTTGTCTGCTAATGAACAAATGTTATCATTAGCTTAGCCCCGTATGTGCTTAGTGACACATAGTACACATGCATGAACATAGTCCCAGATCTGGAGACCTAAAAATCAAGTAAAGTTTCAGATTTTTGGTTTAGACATTTATGTGAGTGAGTTTGATTGAGAAGTCTTTCAGTCCTTTTTTTTTTCCCCTGGTGCTGGAGGGATAAGAAATATCTTGCATTACACTATTCTTATTGTATTTTAGTAGCCCAACTTCCATTTAATTGGGAGAGGGGCTAAAGTTAACAGTACAAAATCTGGATTTAAAAAAAAAATCCCAGTAAAGACAGTGGGTAGAATGAGTGGGCAGGTCTAACAAACACTGACAGTCAGAACTCCGTATGCTCTCTCTTCCACCATCTCTATTCATCACTCTCATAAAACGAGTCTAGCTAGCTGTGATGATAGCTGGGCAGCCCATCCCACAAGTATAGAAGTCGCAGCTATTTAACAAGTGCATTTTCCAAGAGTCAGCACAGGGTTTGCATGGGTAAAGTGCAATCTATGTCACACATTCCTGCTAATGACCTAAAGGACTATGCTCTCAAAGTAGAAGAAGGGAAAATTAATCTTCACCACAATTGTTCCATTTCTCAAACTTCTTTTCAGCAAAGATATAAATTGTGCCAAATATCTATCAGTTTTATGATGACAAGGCCATCAAACTTGTTTCATTAAACACCCTCCCCCCTCTTACAACTGTCTAAACAAGATTTTTCCATTTAGTACCCTATCAATCCAGAGTTATGATTATTCAGTAACTGAGGGGATCTCTTGTATTTAAATATTAATGTTTGTGTAGTTATTAAAGTATTTGATGATTTGTCCAGGGGCACTGTAAAATTAAATATAGCATGTCATTTATGGTAATACAGAGGAGAATAATAAAAAATCTTTTTCATTTTGGTTTTGTGTCTGGCTCTGCATGTTACTTTTACTGCTTATTTGATGGTTTGGGGTATTGTGTGTTTTTAAACCCTTTTAAATGTAGGATTTCAGAGCATATTGTTAGGAGTATATAAAAGATTATCTCGCAAGTTATGACTTTGTGTTGCTGTGTATGAACTGTTGTCTGACAGTTATACTGCTAAAGGGGAAGGCAGTTTTCCAAAAAATACTTATCATGTATTGGGTGTAGCAGTACAGTAAGCCCATAAATATTTTGGGAAGCTCACTTTGGTCCATGCTGTATTTGTTTTCAGAAATCACCTCAGCCTACTGGAACAGAAATGTGTATACGTAATTACGCTTTTCAAGTTATGTATATTTAAAGAACATTATTTAGACACTCCACTGTGACTCCCTCATGCTATAAAGAACCAAGGAGAGCAAGAGAAAGAAGGGCAGAGCAGCTTATTTGAGGCAAACACTTGACTGGCATTTGTATGTGTACAGGTGTGTAGCTTCTTCATGGATAGGTTTTGGAGGTGGGATAATGGCAAAAAGTGCCTATGTTTGGCCCATTCTGCTAGGAAAAATCTTTCTGCCCATTTAAAAACAACAGTAGATAAAAATGACTTTCATAAGATCACTCAGAGAGCCAGGAATAGAAAGCAGGTCATATAAATCCAAGTCAGAGCACTTTCTATGAGACCAGATTGGTGTTTCCTGCTGAAAAAAATAATATGAGTTAAAAATCTTGAATGACTGCTTTTACTGCACAACAGAGGGGGTTTGATTGAGGTCTTCTTCAGCTTTTTCATATAGATCAACGTAAAAAGATTCTGTGGCTAATGATGGACAGCTGTCACAGGATGCATGTCTCGGTAAAAAGGTGTAGCAATATAATATATTTTAAAGAAATATGCCTGGGAAACTGAACGAATATAATTGCAGCAGAAGCACTTGCTATATTTAAGGTTGATTTATTATTTTCATTCTAAGCCTACTTTTAAAGCTGATCATAACTTTCTGAGTTGTGTGTGTATGTATGTGTGTAATGTGGCAAAATTACAGTCAAGCAGCTTTGTTTATAAATTTGAAGCATGCAAAAGTCAGGACATTCACTTAGTGTTCTCAATGTACCAATAATTCACCTGTCTTCTTAATACTCTGTACAGAGAATTGCTGTACTTCATGTTAACTGTGATGTTAAGATACTGAGTGCATTATTTTTTTTTCCACTGGCTTAACTGGAAACACTTCACAGGAGGTTTGGAATCCTTATTATGTAACAGCAATTTAGAAAATTTTAATAAGGGATGTATATGCATGTGAGACACCCGGATTATGGTTCCAATCCAAAGCCCACTGCAGGCAATGGAAAGACTTCCATCCAGTACATGAATTGCTTGATCAAAACCCAAATGCTTACACTGGAAATAACACACAAATTAGGGTTAGCGACTTTTTCAAAGGACAGATTAATCTGCACAGACCTCAGTGCTACCACAATGAGACTGCTTCCCATTTAAAATGGGCTTATATATGTTTATATTACACCTTGGTATGCAGTGTGGATATGCCAACTACCATGCCCAGGCTGTCTGAAAGGGCTGGAATGGCAGTATGGCAAAGCATCTGTAGCCTTGGGAGTGGGGTGTGGAGAGGGCTTTACCATGAGCAGTGACAAACGGAGCCCACATTGATCAGAGATGAATGGGTTATGTAAATCTTCAGTCCTTCTCTGTGTTTCAGCTGGGTCTTAAGGCACATGTGCAAACACAGTGAGTGTTTTAGCTGAACACCAAGCAAGAGTGTAAGCTGTGCATGCACAAGACTAAATCAGCTGCAAAGCTCAGAACTGGGGTCTGTGTCATGGAGGCCACAGAAAATTAGTGTTAGAAGACTGTCATAGAATCATAGAATCATTTTGTTTGGAAAAGACCTTTAAGATCATCAAGTCCAGCTGTACATCCAGATCCTTCCACACTACCTCCTCCCAAGCTCCTGTAGAATAGCCAAGAAACACAGGGCTTTTGTAGAAGAGTGTGAAAAACAGATGCTCTTACAGCCTTAGAACTGCAACAGCTTCTACCAAACAACTCTATCAAAACACACCTGTCATCTTCTGTCTTGGCACTTCACTCCTGTCACCTCCCTTCACTGTCACTGCATGCTTATACTTTGCATTTCACTTCAGACCCAAATTCACTTCAGTTTCTCTCTTCAGGGATTATCTCTGTCTCATCCATCAGGATTTCATACAGCCCAATAGTATCTTTAGCTCTCACCTCATTTTTACCAATGGTGAAATGCTTTTCATCTCATTTTCTTATGAAGGTATTTTCCCCATGCCTCTACATCCACATGTGAAGACCTTAAAAAAGTCTGCCCAGTCACGTTGTCATCCTTCTTCAAATCCTTCTCCTGCTCTTGCTGTTGTGATGACAAAAAATTGTCTGAGAATGGTTAAACAGCTGGTGTACTATGACCACCACTTCTTATAGTAATTGTAATCCTTTCATTGTAACCTCGTGATGTCTCTGTCTCCTTGTTGTATCCATCTGTTGTCTCTTATCATATACTTGGACTGCAAAATATCCGGGATAGGAACCAGCCTTTTTCACTCACACATACAAATGAGCTTAGTGCTTTACACCCCAGTATCCCCACCATCATCACTGCTGGGTCCCCTCACTGTTATCTGAAGCACAAATTCAACAATAATGACAATTTTTTAAGAAAATGGATTGGAAGAAAATTATACACACATAAGTGATACATCTACTCTGTCTTCATATCAGAAATTACTGATTTTCGATGCATTTATGTCTGTGTATGATATTTCAGATATATAGAGATGCAGGTCATATATCAGACCTCAGTTCATTGTTAAAAAATTACAGGAAATTGATGCACTGCATGCCATTATATACCTCTAATATTTGGATAATAATTCCCCACCTCACAAGGATGTTGCAAGGATTGGTTAACAAACCAGTATTTATAAAGTGCTTTGAAGATTAAAAGAGCTAATTAAATATGCAATTTTTTTTATTTTTTATTTTTTTTTTTTATTTTTTTAAATTACTACTACTACTACTACTACTACTACTACACTACCATATTTATTGAGACTTGTCAGGATCACTAAATATGCTAAATATATGTTTGGGGTGGTTTTTCAGTGTAGCAATGGAGTTCTGTGCATGCCAAGAAGGACTGTGATGTTTTACTTGGCAAAGATGTCTCCTCAGCAGTATGTGCCCCTCCTCCTGCTACTTACACATTTAAGAAATGATCGGTAGGTGTTATTTGAAATTTACATACTTTTTGTAGCCTCTAAAAATGTCACCACATCCAAAGGTTACCAAAGAAGTACTGTCTTCTCTGTTGTAATTAGAGCTGTACTAATCCCAACTTGTAATTCAACAGGTACAGAAGAGATTTGCTGTTTCAAGAACTCCTAGGAATGGACAGGCAAGGAGTCGTCATTCCACAGCCCATGCAGAGCAGTCATGAATAGCGTGCCTCTACAAGGAACTCTCTGCAATAATTTCAAGTTTAACCATGGGGGAATGATGGCATTGCAGTATGAGTCATACTCAGTGGAAGGAAGGTGATATAAATGGTACAAGAAAACCAAAGCAAAACAATTTATAGCAAAGCATGCTGCATCTCCAGAGAGAATTGCCCCCTTCTGAGCCCTTTCCAGCTTCTGCCTCCTGCAGTCTATGCTGCCATGGCGCTGCAGCTCAGCTCCCAGGAGGCTAACAGCGGGGCTCAGATGGATGTGTCCCCAAAGGGCAGTGACCTGAATGAGCTGCCCCTCTGCCTCTTCTATTCTGAAGTTTGGTGCGCTGACACAGGAAAGTTCTGTGTGGAGGCCATGCTTTTCCTTATCAGCTGCACTGAAGCTCTAAACCTGGTACCTGGTCAAGTATCCTTGATATTTCTGAAAAAGTGCATTTGATCACGGTATGCTACTATGTAGCTGGGTAGCAGTTGGCATTATCCGATCTAAGTTGTCTAGACTAAAGCTCAGTAATGAAAGAAGCTAATGGAAATAAAATATATTGATCAAAACAACATGTTTTGCCCTACCACCATATTATCATAACAGGAGCACTGTAGTAATTTCCATTCACACACAGGACACACACGTATACCAAGCCATAGAGGAAGTTACAACACACAGTATTGGATAGGAAGAAATGAGTTGATCAAACAAAATGTTGGAGTGAGGACAGATCAAATGATGCCACATGGAAAATTATGGTTTGGAATGAAAAAGTGGTCCATTTAACAGTACATAAAGTCTCTGTAATATGCATAAAATCAGCAGCTAGCAGATGTTTTCTGACACAGTGCATCTGCATGAAGCTGAGGCATATTCAGTTCCACTGTAGCAGCAATACACAGAGCAGATATAATGGCAGACCCTCCAGACAGATGAAGGCAGCCCTGCCCTTATTTAATAATAACAATAAATAATAACTCGTATTAATTAGCAATCAGGAATTTAATGATGGACTCAGATGCAATTGTGGGAGGTATCATACAGAGGATGAAAGGAAAACCTATCGTCCATTGGTAACAGATAAGATAAGGAGAAAAAAATTAATGACAGCTCCCTGTTTGATAAGATCTTGCTTAAAACATAACTTTGGGGTTACAACTCTCCATTCACACTTTATAGCCAAAGGCAACTTCTTTTAAATCCTGGGAAAATTTCTTAAGCCATTTTAGGTCTGCAGAAATACAAACAAAAATATTTTTTCTTCATTTAAAAATAGTATTGTGCATTCTATTTCATAGAGGTGGCTGAGTTTTGAGAAAGTACCTATGTTGAGTTGACAGCTGATATAAGAACGTCAAAGACATTTTTCTTCCCTGGGGTTACGTGTTAGGTGGGAGCTAGTGGAGGAAAATGTAGGATGGTCCTGTCCAAGCCTTCTCTGGTATCGTAAATAGCCATTCATGCCTATCCAGGACACAATATAGGCCGCTCACAGTAGGCAGTGCAGGTCTTCACAATTTGATCTTTGCTCTTCAGTGATTTTACCAGAAGTAATACTTAATGACTGAGAGACTTAAAATGTCAGAATAAATGCTTAACCGGTCATGATTACTGTAACTGATAAAAATATGGAAGTTCTCGATACTTTGAATTATTACTTCAGGTCATCTGCACACTCAGACAGAGGCCAACAAACCAGCATGACGGAGGTTATTCTGGAGCCCACCAGCACTTGTGACAAGTTAATTTATTTCAAATCAGCATGTGAAGACTGAAGCCAGTTGAACAAACCACTGCAGTAACAGCCTGACTTGACCAAACCCAGCTGAGAAGCACCTAGTCTTGGGCACAATGACATTGTGTCTTGGACACAGTACAGCCACATGTTTGTGGCTTCCAAGGATTGTAACATACCAGGAAAAGAGACTTTAAAAGCTTCTGTCCTGCAACATAAAGTTCTTATAGACTGTATACAGACTAGAGATCGTGTATCTTCTTAAGCCACTGTGTTTCATGATTCTCAATTATTTTCAAAGCCCTTTGTGGGACAGTTCAGAGGGAGTTAGGAATCTCTTCAGCCTACACTAACATGACTTCTCAAAGTACCTCTCTGAAACAACTGTCTGCAGCAAGAATGAAAGCTGTCAGTACAGGAAGCAGAAAGCTGAATATGGAACTATCTCACTTTCAAAAACACTGCAACGGTCACAGATCTTCCTGCCAGGAGACCACTTTTTGTCCAATAGACACAGCGTGCATACAATAATAAACAAATATAATACCAACTGCAAGATATAAATGTAAAAAAAAAAAACAAACAACAAAACCAAAACAAAACAACCCCCCCCAAAAAAAAATGGTACCTCTGCATAGTTGTTTAAGTATATTAGATATCATGGTGATAAGTTAGATACAGCTGCCTTAACAGATACCATGGCTTCAGTTTTGCCTGACAGTTTCAGAGTAACAAAGAGAGAATCTTTACACACATCCCTGAAAAGGTTGTCAGAGCTAGCAGTGAAAAATGAGTATACGCAGAAAGCTCAGTTACACTGAGCTTCCTACTAACTTCTTCTGTTTCGGACAACAATCTCTCCTCCAGCAGTGTCTGCAGTATTGCCATTGTTGCACTGCCTGCCAATTGCCAAGGAGTTTGTTAATAGAAAATGGAATTATTTTTACTCAGGTCTTTTTATTCTTATTGAGCGTGATTTACTGTAGTGAGAAGGTCTCATTGTCACCTGATCCTATCTTTTCACAACAGATGAGATTACTGTCAGGGAGAAAGCTGCTCATTCCAAACAACATTTGGTAATAAATTGATTACTGGCTGAATGCTGATACTTTACAAAAAGAGCAATGAATGAAATATCTGCCATTGCCCAAAAAGTCTCACATTAGAAAGGCATGCAAAATAATCACTAAAAGATTGTACATGGGGACCAGACTGGACTGTGTGAAATCAACTTAGACACACACAGAAGTATAAAGTGTTTTTCACTTTGAAAGCCACAGTCTAAAATGCAGTGATTGTAGATGACCATGTATAATAACTGGATTGTGAAAAAGCATCTTCTTCAATCTCATTTTAAGCACAGCATACTCAGTAGTGTTTACACTCACAGTAATAGTTATTTTTAACAATCACTAATGAGCTGAAACATCCCACCCCCCTATTTCACATTTAGTATTCCTTTCAAGATCCACCATTCCACTTCCTTCACAAATTCAGGAGGCTCCTGGGAGATCTCTTCCTTGCCCTCCGACCATGCCTGTGGGATCTGCTGCTGCTGCTCCCCTGGCACCAATTCCACTGACTTCAAGGGACATACACACAGAAATGCACCAGGATACAAACTCCACATCAAGAGAAATAAAGATGATGTGAAAGATGCCTTTTTTTACCCCTTCCTCCCTGTCTAAACCATTGAGAGCTTTGCTCAAACAGCGCCTTCACTCCTGAATGACGAACAGGCTGTGAGACTATCTGCCACCCCTCCCAGACCAGGAGGCTACAAGAAGGTTCCCTAGTGAACATCCCAGGCATGGATCCAACTGCTGTACCAGGGCAGAAGAGGAAAGACCTCTCTCTACCTGCTGCTGTGAGGATTAACCTGTTTGCACTTTTCTTCCCTTCCTGAAAGACAGACTACAGAAAAATTCCTTCCCTCTTCTTTTTCCTCCCCCTTTTACTCCAACTAGGTTGGGAATCTGGATCTGGCTGTGCAAGATGAAGCCTCCCAATACTCTTTTGCTCCACAAGCACCAATTATCCATGAGCAAGAAAAATCTCAGTCATCATCTGCTGCCAGAAGAGGTGATTGCTGAATGAGCCATATGCACCATTGCTACTGTGGCCACAGAACAGGTTCCATTCTGCATTCTTATTTTAAATTTATTGCAGTTCATTTCCTTTCTTTTTTTTTCCCATAATGAAAAATTAAGGATGTTTACTTCTTTAAAAAAATATTATTGCCCAATACTTGTGAGAAATGAAGCCCATAAATCCCCCTCCTCTTTAAAAATGGCAAAATCCACGCTGACTTGAGCTCTGGTTCATCATTGTCCCATGTTTAATTCTCCAGTTTTAATACAACAGTGTAATTACCTTGTTGGGTTTTTTTTTAACTATTTGGGAAACTTAGCTGGCTAACAGCAATTCAACTGAACATGAGAAGTTAGAGAAGGTCAGAGGGTTCACCAGTGAAAGGAGTAATGCAGAGTGCTTGGGGAGTGACATGCAGGAGAGGTGGGGGAGCACCTGCAGATTGTAATGGTAATGGCTGTGGGAGAGGCAGGAAACTGAGGGAGGAAAGCTGAGAAGTTAGTTGCAGGGTTAGCAGGAGAGGATGGATTTGAACAGTCATAGAGCTGCAACAAGCACTCAGATACTAGGATGGGTCCTAGTAAAGGGTTTGAAGACAGAGAACACATTCCATTTGTATACACAGCTGTTCCTAACATGCCTCTGAAAAGAGGCAAGAGCAGGGTCAAAAGGTTGATGCGGCTTTTCATAGAGTATAACCATTTATTTTAGACCCAGTTTCCAGAAGTGATTTAACACTCCATTTAAGTGCTAGTTTTTAAACTCTAAATGGAGACACACCGTTCTCCAGGAAAAGAAAAATATCAACAAGCAAGGAACTGTAGCACTACCTCTGATTAGCAAGAACAAGCAGGAAGACAAGGTCAATGAGTCCAGTTAAAAGTTACCTGTAAAGGCAGCAATGACAGAGCTGTACACATTCACAGTGAAGACAGAAGTAAAGATGAAGTATGAGGGCTAGTCCAAGAGGTATTCTTGCAGAAATCTGGAATAATCTTTAAATGAGTGATGTATTATTGATTGTGAGTTCTGAAAGCACAAGTGCAACTGTGATAGTAATTGTAAATAGTATAGTTCCTTTCTTCTGAGTTTTTTTTCCTTCTAAATGTCCACATTATATATTATGCTGACAGACTAGTAGAAACAGGGCATAAAGACGCCAAGTGGCTAAGCTGGTGTCATGTATGTCACTGATGGACTCAAATTTTGATCCCTGTACAATGGACTCCCAGTGTCCTCCTCTGTCTGTTTAGCTATAGTGCTGCAACATGGCGAGAAGCACTGTCTCGCGACTCATTGAATCTATGCCACTAGAAGCTCTATATTTAAAACTGTGAATTTTGAGTTTCTTCCACCTAGAAGAAAGTTATCCGGCAACATTTTACTTCTGCTGGTTAAGGATTTCTTAAAACTATCTGCCCTGGATCCAGGAAATGCTGAGGCAGTAGGTGGTATTTTTCTCAGAAGGAGCTGAAAGTGCTGCACAAGCCTCAGTGGCTCCAGCTGAAGCGCAGTGATACAAAAACCATGTGGCACTTCCAGCTACTTGATGACACATATTCTCTTGTGTTTGGCCATACATTTACAATATATTTATTCTTAGGATTATGTCATTGAGCATGAGCTGCTTTCAGGCATTAGATCATACACCTGGTCTTTCCTCAAATGCTGTTTTAACCATTTGCTGAAAGCACCAGTTGAAAGGATGATTTGACTAAGTGACTAATTTGACTGAATGCCTATAACACTTACAAACTATTTTTAAGCCATTTAAAGACCTTCGTCTGATAGGTTTGGGCAAAAGCTACATAAATTGTGGGTCAGCACAAAGCAGCAATTCACAGATGGGCCTCTGAAAAAAAAAAAAAACCAACACAAAAAAACCAACAAAACAAAACACTATTTTTGGAGGCATTTGCTCTTTTACCATTCCAAACTAGTACTATATCCTTTCTTTGCTCTCATGGATAAAATAAGCAAAATTTATTCTTCAAAAGTAAATACATTTTAAAAAAAGGTAAGAACAGAAGGTTTTCAAAGGCACAAATGGAAGTTGGGTGCCTAAGTGGCCTTTATCGGGAATTTAATACTTGCATTCCCTGCTTTTTAACCATTATGCAAATAACACACACAGGCACCTGGACAAAAAAATGTGAGTGGTTCTAAGTAACAGCAGTTCCTATGTACTCACTCATTACTGCTTTCCTTTACCCAAAATAAATTTCACCCCATTTTTATCTTGGGGTAGTCATATTCTTCTCTGCAAGGGAATATAAAATGCTGTTAGTTCAGCATCTGCACTGATTTACATAGATGTTAATATCCAACAGCCATTTTCCATTTACTCTCTTTGGTTTACATAACTGCAGGAGATACAGAGTAACAAAGAATCAGGCACTTGGTTTAAAAAAAGGCACTCCATTTCTGGCAGCGGGCAGGATAGCAAGAAAGCCTTTAATTTGAGCCTTTGAGTGTATCCATGCAACATAAAATACAAGCGTGAGAGGAACGTGCTGATAGTTCCACATTATCCCTAACAACACTGAGATGCAACAAGAAGGAAAATCTAAGAGCACGCTCATTTTATTAGAGACCCTTCCCATTACAGCCAAATGAGGGTGCCATTTTCGGTAAGTTGGTTCAGCAAGCCCTTTCTGGATGGCCAGTTTCTGTAGCAAGTGAGAAACTTACTGCTTATGTTGTGTATTATTTATACCATGGTTGTGCACAAAGGAATTCGGAATGGTTTTGTGTGCTTGTATATGCAGTAATACCAAGTGACTGAAATGCAGAAATTAGTTGTAGCACAGAAATATCAGAGACTAAAATTTTAAAAAGTGTCTATGTTTAAGGGATAGATATGGAACAAGTTACAGATTTAGACAATATGGATTGTGAATGGAATGCAGAAAATTTCTATAAATTTATTAATATCACGTGCAGAAATAAACTTCCATGCCCAAACTGTGCAGAGAAGAATAAACAGATGTATTCAGTTGAGAGTGATATTTATTCTTTTTGGAGTCCTATGTATTCAGAAGATAGGGGATGTATCTTACATACCACAAAAGCAGCTGTGGGGCAATTGCAGCTCTATGTTTTTGTTCTGTTGAATGCAAGCTACAGGGAGCCTTTATTTTTCTATTATTTCTCATTTTCAGAAACAATCTAGATTGAAAACAGTAGATTTTGTTCTTTGTGCAAGGAGAACATGGTAAAATCCAAGGCTAAGCAGACAGCTTAAAGAGTAGTGTTAGTTTCTGAAATGACTGTTCCTCCCAAGCAAGAGACAGGAAAGAAAAAATTGGGTCTTGACAATACAATAAGTAGATTTCTAAAAGGTTTTTTCCTTCCAGCTCCAATATTTTATGGAACTGGAGGAACATCAGGCTCCACTTGGAAAAAGAATAAAATAAGAAGATAATGCATATAACAGCAAGAAATATTAATTTGAGACAGTGTCAGAAGAAAGACTCCAAACAAGGAGAAGCGTCCCAGGTTAACCCATGCATTATTTTCAAGTTTCCACAAGCCCAGGGTTAGGCAGTTACCCTGTACCAACATTAAGCAATATTAATTTACCAGCTTTATTGTTCATTCAAACCATTAAACACTACAAAAAGCCCTCAAAAAAGGAGGATATAGAGAAACAAGAAAGGACTGAGATTGTCTCAATATACAAATGACTACTTGTTGTTTACCTGGCACCCCAGGTCCTTCTTGTATCAGCTGCCTCAGAGAGTAAGTGGGCTTAGATTCTTGATGCAGTTGTACAAATCAGATGTTGTTTTTTATTGTTTCCAGCTGAAAGCCTTTTCTTTATTCTAGTGGTAGGAGACTTTCTTCCTATTAAATGCTTCAATGGTGGATTTAAATATTTAGAGGATCCACATTACAGGAGAACTGTCTGAGAGCGTCACAAAGAAGCCATTAGTTGAATCCATTAAGGATCTACTTCAGTGGAATTCCCTGCTGTTATCTACATGATAGCCACATAAAAAGACACTGCGCAAAGAAAATGTTGGGGAAAATATTCCTCCTTGCATACTGTATCTGTGAGGAATCCAGTCTTACTGAAGGATCCCTGTTTGATTGTCTCGATTTCAGCTGGGAATTTATATTCTTTCAGCTGAATTAGAGTAGGGGGAACAATATATCACAATTTCAGTTGTGCTTTTGCCCTTCTCCTTTTCAAGTACACTCAGTTCAGATAAAACCTTTTGTTAGAGCAGAAGGTATGGGAACTCTTTTGGTTTGGACATAGCATAAACCATCAAAGTTGTATTCACTGTGCAAGACGCATCAGGAATATACAGAGTCTTTGTGTTGGCTTTTTAAATACGTGTAAGTGGTAGCAGTACGGATAAGATGTTCTTTCTTCCAGCTCCTGGTGAAAGGCACTTGAGCCATTTGAATTATAAAAATGACACCACCTTTCAGGTTGCGCTTGTTTTTACAAAGGAGAAAAAGCTCGAACTCCATGAACTTGTTTTTCATTCTCTACAATCATGGGTTTGATACATGCCCAAGAAGGCAGTTATATTCCTCAGAATCTTTCTGTTCTTTATCAGTTATGTAACAT
Source organism: Falco naumanni (assembly GCF_017639655.2). Classification (NCBI taxonomy): domain Eukaryota; kingdom Metazoa; phylum Chordata; class Aves; order Falconiformes; family Falconidae; genus Falco; species Falco naumanni. The sequence continues at coordinate 48,355,444 of NC_054059.1, forward strand.
TTCCTATTTTTGAATGCTCAGGAATCTCTGATGTGATTTAGGCTTATGGATAAGATGAAAGCACTACAGACAGTACATACAACGCATAAACATCCATATTGGTTGTAATATTTATATCCTTAATCTATTTGTAAATCAGTATATAGTGTCTCTTATCATTGATTTTCTCTCTGGCCCTCATTTTGAGTACATTTTATAAAACCCAAGAGAAAAAGCCCTGTTCTCTAGTCAGAGTAGTATAAAGCATAGACATAGGAAATTCCTTTCCTATAGACATAGGAAATTTCTTTCTAAGACATTAAACAAATAATTTCTTTTCTATTGGAGAAGAAGTCTTGGTTCATCCATACATGTGGATGTTCATACAGAGGACCACGCAAAGCCTGTAAGTGCACTTTTTCTCCTCAGTTAGGCTGTGCCTGAGAGGTCCAATGTAGAAGAGAAAAAACACCTCAGCAAATCTGTTAATTCAGGGGTCAGCAGCCTACAGGATGGAAGGAACAGCACATGAGCAGTTTATGAACAGCACGAAGCAAGGCCAGAAGGGTGAGCCCTGGTGATTTGAGAGAAGTGCCCATGACAGGCAGTGGCTCCTGGCTTCAGAGGTCTGGACACTGGAGAGGCTGCAGTCTTCTGTGAGGGAAGATACTATCGTCAGGTAGCTAGGAGCCTCACACCACTGTGAGCAGCAGCATGTTCTCACATGCATGACACTCCTGTCCACATACAGAGCTACTACACTAGGGTATAGTCCAATGATAGTATTGCAAACCCATGGAATTACAAAACCAGAAGTCAGACCCCTTCCCCAGTCCAATACTATTCCAATCATGGGACTGAAAATCTAACAATGGCTGGGTGGGTCTTCTGGCATTCCAGCCATTGAGGGGTATACTTCAGTAGCATTTCTAACCTTGTCACTACACACATGGAAAAGTTACTTTAAAAAAAAACAACGCAAGCTATTTACTTTCTAAAAGACTGAAGAACAAAACTGGGTTGCTATGAAAGCATCACCTGTCAAGACTGCCATTGTAACCTTACAACTAACTTCATACAACACTGGCAACATGGTAAACGCTGCTCTGTGGAGCAGTGGTATCATGACTTCTTCCTCACTGGCTCCCAAAACCTGCATCAGGAAACAAAAAACACCCACCAAATGGGGATTGGAGCAAAGAAACATCACAGCCCTTCTGCACCTAGGGAGAAAATGCATTTTCACAGGGCTACACAATATTCTGAGGACTCTTACTATAGGTTAGTTAAGAGTCTTGCTGCATATCTACAAATTGAGCATTCAAAGTGTGATAGAACCAATACTCCTGTTTAATCCCTGTATTCATGTCCATTGGTATTTGTAACCCTTTTAAATTCTGTGCTCTTTGTACCCCAAATAAAAATTTTAAGTTATTTGCTGCTTTCTCCCTTTATACTCCTTCAGAGTGACCGTGTGATTTCTAATACCTTGTACTCCTACAGGCAATAGGTTTGCCAAGTCCCACGACATGGAACTTAAATGGCATATCTTTTAGAAAAACACACACTTCTGAGTAGAACAAGAGGTGCATGCACAAGTTGCCTCAGAAAATCAGCCCTGGAAGCCGATGTTACCAGATCAGCAGGTGGCACAAGGCACTACACATCCCCTCAGCTCCAGTGGCACCGGCCTTTCTGCCTGGCAGCGGCAGATGATCAGGCACAACACATTCAGAACATGAAAGGAAGGTCATATGTTTATAACACCCATGAATTGCTTTCGCTCCTGTCTAGTCTGATGACAGTAGGACAGGTACGTCTAAGGAGAGAACGAGCGCCGGACAGGGGCGCGGAGGAGGAGCCGGTGGGGAAGCCCCTCCTCGCCCTTCCCACAGCCTGTGGTGCGCGACATGGCTGCCGCTCCCGGCAGGCACCGCGGCCCGTGCCGCCGCGGGGCACAGGGCGCCACCAGGCCCGGCGGGCGGGCGGCCGCAAGATGGCGCCCGGCAGGGCAGCGCCGCGTGCCCCGTCAGCTCCTGTAGCTGGCACGGCGGTTGCTTCGGTTAATTTATTGTTTTATAAAGTGTTCTGGGCTCATTATAAATAGCACCAGATTCAGGGCAGTTGTACTGCTTCGGATTGAATGAATTTAAAGGTACATGCTTATTTACCCACTAAACTTCGGATTCCACGTAAATACTTCTTCACATATTAAGTGTATTATGACAGCCTAGGATCTATGTTGTTCACACTCCCAAAATCTTTGTGATAAAATGACATTTTTTGTGGAGCAGAATTACAACACATAAGTGATACTTGAATACACTGTTTCATCCGTGGTGGCGCGCTTTTTTTCTAAGCTCCCTCTCATATGCCTGCAAAAGCAAACCCAGTTCTAGCTGAGCCGAGCTTTCATCTCTAACAGAGACTCATGCCTATGCCCCCACACCCGCTCCCAGCCACGGTGCCTCAGCGAGGGGCTGCGTAGCGCCTGCAGTCCCAGCCGGGGGCCGCCTGCCCAAGGAGCCACCCAGCACAGCCCTGCCAGGCGGCTCCTGCTGCCGCGCCGGAGCTCGGGCCCTGCCTGGCCACACCAGGGCTCGTGCTGGGCCTTCGAACCGCCTCCGGCTCGGGCTGCGCTGTCGGTGCGCGCCTTGCCCCGCTCTCGTCTGCGCTGGCTGAACTGAGCCAAGTGGCATCTCCCTTCCCTGGGCTGTGTGAAGGTGGTTAGTGGCAGGCAGCATGAAACACACCCAGCTCTGCGCCTCCATCACGCCACAGCTGGCTCCACACCAGCCTCTCCATGGGAGTGAGTTGGGATCTGCGCTGCTCCTGCCTCCACTGGCAGCTGAGTGCTTCTCCTGTGCCTTCGTGAGCCCAAATCCCCTCGAAAGGGCAAGCGAGAATGTGCAGTGACTGAAGAGAGCAATTCACCATTCCCCAGGCTCCTGTTGCCAGCTGTGTTCGTCTCCTTGGGGTGCTTACACAGTTTAGAACGCCTCATAGAGAGGAATGGGGCACTTCAGGCTTCTCTGGGCTTCCCATGTGCCAGCTCTGTCCTTTCTAAGGTGCGAGGCACAACCTTGGAGCAGAGGCTGTGATATTTTTTGCATTCCTCTGCTTCTCCCAGCCTCTAGCTGTGCCTGCCCTGAGGTGTGCCTGCCCCCCTTCCCAGCTCCCTCACCTTCCTGCCTCACTGCCAGTCCTCCATGTTTTCCCACAGGAGAGTGAAACAAAGCATCACACAGTCCTGCGTGGGATGTCTGCACATGTGTGTGAGACTAGCAGCTGCTGCAGTGGGGGTCAGGGAACAGGAGTGATGATGGGATGGGTGAGGGAAGAGTCAGAGCTGCAATGCTGGAAATAAGGTGAACAAAAGCCATGTGGTGGGTGAGCACTGTGAACAGTACCATGAAGCACAAATGACACAATAGCACAAGAGGGAGAGAGACAAGAAGCAGTTGAAGAAGCCAGAGCACTCTGCTTCTCCAAAACCTTTACCCCTAGCTCCCCACACTCACTCCTTCGCTTGAAAATGCATTCCAAACATTTGTTTCCACAGTTGCCTCCAAACTGTTTCTGAATGCCCTGAAGTTCAGCCTTTGAGTCCTGTTCTTCAGTGAGAAGAAGGGCTGAAGTGAGTGGTGCAGATGCAGTGAAAGCTCTAGCTTGCAGCCAGTTGCCATTTTGACCAGAAGTGTCATTGCTAAAGCTACAGAAACGATGAAGGAGAAAAGCTGCGTCAGAGTACTGGAAGGCTTCAAGAAGTTTATTGCGGGGGAGAAAAAGTAAGAACATGGAATATTGCAAAACTTTATTAAGGTGGAGTAAAGGCTGATTAGGGTTCATGCCCTTCCAAAATATGCAGCACCTACACATGAATGGTGAAAAGCAAGAGCTGCACTTTTGAGCACCAGCTCAGTAGAGGCTACATCTCCCAGGCTCATGCTATAGCCATGCACACCCACATCCTAGGAACTCCCTGGAAATGGAGGCCGTGCACACTGCTGAATGAAGAGTAATACCCAGACTTGCCACAGCGAAGGCTTGAGAGAGGGTCACACAATCTGAACAGGGCTGGTGCATCTGGCCTACGCTTACAGACCAAAGTAGTGATGTTCCCTCCTTGTTCCCGGCTCCTAGATGGAGTGTGAACTGTTATCACCCTTCACCCTTTCCCCCGGGGTGTTTTCTGAGAGCTAGTTTATGACACAAAGAATTTTCCAGTATAGCTGTAATTACTAAAACCATGGGGTCAGTGCCATTTATTCCAGTGTCATTTTTGCCAGTATTGTTAAACCTTTGCTTCAAATGACAGAAACTATTTTAGAAAAAGAACTTTTTTGTTATTCATTGTTTATTCCAACTCAGTTCAGCCTGATCTTTTCACACTCCTCCCTGACAAAACTGTTTGGCCAACAGATTTAGCCTGGACTTCTCCTGAAACTCTCTCTGCACTCGCCCCTTATTAAATGCTGTCATGTGTGGTACCACAAAGCTGACAGTTGCAAGGGCCAGTTGCATGCCCTTTCTCTGGCAGCATCAACAAAATTGATCGGTTTAGGAATCATTGAGAGGAATGCTTTGCTGTGAATACTAAAAACCGAAGCAGTTTAGTGTGGATACATCTGTACTAGCAAAACAGTATTTTCTGGTAGTACAATAAAACCATCTTCCACAACTGGCATAAAATACTCATAAAAATAGTTTTACTGGTACAACTGTGTCTCTGCCAGAGGCTCCTGTTGACACAGCTATGTCTGTCAGGGCTGGCATCTCTTTACAGCTATGCTAGTAGGTGTCAGTCCTGTGAATGTGATCTTGGTCTCTCAGAACACATGTTCACCTCTTTTCGGTTCACGGTGACAACTCCATCCCACAACTGCATTCAGTACAGTTACTCCTAAGACAGTAAATGCAAATGAAGATGCAAATATATGTTGTAATTCAAATCAGTGAAACAACATCTTATTCTGCTGTTCCTTCCTTACAGCTACTTAATGCAGATTCATAAAATTTAAGGTCAGAAGATACCTTTAGGTCATACAACCTGAGGTGCAACACAGGTCAAGCAATTTTATGTAATTAACCCTCATGATTCACAGATGAGCAAGCATCTTCTGGAAACCATTTTTAAGTCAAAGATACCAAGTTAAGAAGTCACCATTTTCTTTACTAGCTTATAACATTTGCCTTACATTACTGAATCCAGAGATCCAGAGCTGTAAGATAATGTTTTGACCCCTGTGATGCCCTCTTCTGTGCAGGTGCCTCTCCTTGGAATTCTTCCTCTCTCTCATCCTTTTTTTGACCGTTCTTCAACTCCTTCTAGCTGCATTCTTCTAGGTAACACTTTAATCCCTTTTTCCAGCAATAGACCTGCCACCTCCCTTCCAGAGCAGCATAAACCATCAGGTTGATGCACTAAAGACACAACCCCCCCACCTTCTGGTGTCCTCCGCAGGAAGCAGGAGAACACTCTTGTGACAGAATCGTGTTCAGTGGGTGCTGTCAGCATTGTGAGCAGGGTTAAAATACCATCAGCTGGGTGGTGTATATTTTTATTTTAAATTTTCTGGTGCCCAAGTGCTTATACTGCACTGATCTCCACGCTCTGCAAAAGTAAAAAGCATGCCTGGGCAATAACAACTCTGGGTTTCTTAGGTCTGGGGATATTTCACATACATAAATCTTAATAAGTTTATTCCAAAATACAGAGAGTAAGGGTTTTGACTGATGTATATTTGTAGGTACAAAGGTACACATCATATTAAATTCACATTATTAAAGCCCTTACATGAGAATCAGCCAAGCAGAAGATTACAAGCTTTAAAGAGATACCATTGTGATTACAGAAAGACAAGAAAACCAAACAAAATTCCTCCTTATTTTCATTCTTTCTATCCCATAAAGTGTTTATGAGTAGCTGGGTTTAACTATTTCTACCTTCACTGAAGTAATCAATAAAGGAACAGCTTGTATAGATAAGCGTGCATTTTCTGCAGTTATAGCTAAACAGATTTGAACAAATTCCTAAGGATCCATTTTCATTATTAAAGAGTCTGAATTTTTAGCTCTGCAAATAACCAGCTGAATAGCCTGTAACTCAATTTTTATTAACATCCAGTTGTCTGTCACATACCTCAAAGTCCAAGTGTCCCTATGTATAGCGTTCCTGAGTACTTGACATCAGACAGCTGGCAATTTTCTCAATATGATGTATAACAAGTGACTTTATTGGGGTAATTTAGGACAAACCCTGTAGAACATGTAAAAGAGTTGTTGGCTGAGAGCTGTTTCTCCAAATCTATCAGAGAAATGGCTTGCAATCTTACTCATCTTCACAGGTGTTTGATGCCATTGATTTACAATTTTATATTGCAATTCTAACAGGTTAGCTGAAATAGAGCATACACGTATGAAGGACATTATTGAGTCCAATATCTCCAGCTCAAGAGAATGAGATAGTTCCCTTTCCCATTTAATCATAAATGTTTCTTTAGTGGGCAATAAAGAAAAAGCAATGGCTTTACACAATCACCCCAAAATGTTCTGAGATTCATTGCTAAGGAATAAGATTTGCTCAGATAAAAAGGATTCTCTAATACAAGTAGATTTAACATCAGACTGAATAAAGGAACTCCTGAACTGGAAGTAAAGAAGCAAAAAGGGAAGTCTAGCATGTTCCACCTTTGCTGTATTTCTAAGTGAAACCTGAATTTGTTTTTACTGAAGAGTTGAGAGAAATATTCCAAATAATTGAGATCAGTTGTTTCTGCAGTCTTTCAAGAAAACAGGAGCAAATTACACAATACACTTATAAAAAGCGGCAGATTACTTTTAAAGCTGGTACAGACATCACCCCGGGAACAGACAACTTAGGTTCAGGTCTGGTTCATAAAAACTGCAGTTTTCACACCTGCCAACTCATGATCCCTCTGTTTTCAAAACCTACCTAGAAAGTCAGTTCCCCTTAGCTGAGTAATGAGCTGGATTTATACATCTGTAACAAAACCCACCATACTCAAGAGGCTTGCATACTGCTTTTAATGATTCCCTTTCCTGCCCAAGTAAAGTTAGTAATAAGTCTTTTAAACAGGATGAAGCACTGAATGAGGTGAAGTTCACAATAGTGAACTACAAAACAGACACAAAATAGAGATCACCTAATTCATTCATATTGAACCAACCTAATTAATGAGCAGTGCTCTTCAAATACATGGCTCCATTGAGCTGTGCAAATAAGATCCCTGTATAAAAATGATATGTATTAAAATTAAATCAGCAAAGTGTTTAGTACTGGCCTCACTTTGCTCATGCTGAACTTTAATTCTTCTGTCACAAGGTACTTTGAAAATTCCTATTCAGTGGGACCAGCCCTTCAGCGAAGAGCAAAAAAGGACAAGATGATTTTGATATTTTTACATTATGTGGCCTTTCCCAGAACGAGTGCAGTCCCTGATTTCTAGTTGGTGAGAATCACCATGGATAGCGGTTCCCAAATTAGGCTCCTTTCTTCTTGGACATATGCATAGCAAGTTTATACCCAGCACAGAATGGTGTGGCAATGTAAATTTAAATGTGGTTAAATTAAAGACATATTTGTCCAATCCTCTGGATAAGAAGAAAACAGCTGTAACATGGCAGAAAGATATGCACACATTTCATTTTTTTATGAAGTCCCCTAAAAAGACAAAATCAAGATTAGAAAAGTACTAATAGTATTTGTATATCACTTTTTTTAAAAGAGAGAGAACCAGGTATTTTTCTGTTCACTTACAATTCTCCTAAAATCCACCAAGAGAGATAAAATATTAGGGATGGTCTGTTTGGAATGAAAAAACAAATAGCAAAAAATTAATCAGTGTACAAAGCAAGCCTATTGTCAGTCCCTGAGCCTTTGCTGCTTCTGACTGAAGCATCTGGATTTGTTAATGCAGATGACTCACATTGTTAAGTCTTTGTTAAATAACTAGATGATATTTTGGATTAATAAAATGGTTGTTCTAATTTTAATAACATTTCTTTTTAAATTTAAGCAAGAAGAAACAGATGTTTTAAACAGATCAGTCCTCACCACATGGTAGCTGCTCAAGTCTGTCACTAAGTTTCACAGCTTAACAGGAGCAAGGACTACATGAATTAGCAAGCATTTCCAGGATCAGGCCCTAGACTAGTAACTTACGGAGATTTTTTAGAGCTGCACACCTTGAAGCAGTTTACACCCAAGATACTAAAACCCCCTTCTCTTTAAGCTAGTTTAGCTCTTAGTTTAGCTGAAGCAGGGAACCAGCCATGGGGGATGCTTTTCTTGAGAAATACTTTGCCCTCATAACGAGGATTTGATTGTGGCTTTGACAATCAGACGTGTTGTGGCAGAGAGGATGTGAAAGTGAAGCACCCGAACGGCAGTTGGTGGTGACGTCCTGTTTGCTGAGGACAGGAGCAAGCTCAACACATCCGTGGGGACTGTGTGCATAACTGACAGCTACTGCACCCCTCAGGAGTGCAGCCTTCTTGTGCCCTGGGAACAAAGCTGTGGCTACCCCTTCTCTAGCTGGTGTGCGGACCATCCATCTTCACCCAAGTTAACCTCTCCCTGTCAGTCTAGAGATCGCAGGCATTGCAGCTGCTTCCTGTGCAAGGAGCATTCCCACCTCACACACTTAGGCAAGAATTGCTAGCTCACTTTTGCAACTTAGAGGGTCCGTTGAGCCACTGTATGAGCAAATAGGATGGACCAGCAATTGTAATACAAGCCTGGGACTCTGGAGATGTACATACAGTTCAGCATATGCTTCACAAGCGTACATCCCCATGATGCAGTAATAGTGAAATAAATAAAAGATGGTAAGCCCCACACCCTGGAGCTTTTACTACTTTAGGCCAGACACCTAAAAAATGGATAAACTCTCCTCGCGGACATGTAACTGTTTCTACATCACGATGACCAATGTTTAGGGCCTAAATAGATTGACTCCCTCAGTATATAAGAAGTTGTGCTTATTTGAAGAGGTTACTGCCACCTACCAGCTGTTTATTGTCCCTCTGCTGGAGTCCGCTGTCTCCTCAGATCTGCTGGCTCACTTCGTCCTAATCTTATTTAGGCAAATGGGTCTGAGCTAATGCAGATAGTTTAAATAGTTGGCCTGGTAACCTGGCTCATTTAATCTGAAAAAGGTTGGGGAATGCACATACATACAACTGTACCAGCAGATCTGAGGAGCATTAATATTTGGCAGGGGTGATGCCGACGAAAACTGGGGACAGTAACATTTTTCACTGGCTCAGCTCAGCTTTGGAAGACAGCACCTGTTTATAAATCTTAGGACATGCATTTCTTTTTGTCAGCAGTTCTGGCTAAACAGGTCGTATTTATCTCCCCCTGCCTCCAGACCTCCTCTTTGGTCAAACAGTAAGAAGCGCGCTCTGCCCCTTCTCTTCCCCTTTCCTGTTATGCCAGCACTACTACTTGGGCCGTTGGGTGAGTCAGTGCAAGAATCTGGATAAAAATAAGTTTTCTTTCTCCCGCCTTGGGTTACTGGCACACCACGCAGCTGCGCAGACCGTTGCATCAGCACCACCAAGGTCCATGCCAGGTGGTTATGGAAGGCACCTGGAGCTACTGGAGCTGGTGCTGCAGTTGAAAGAAATGTTCATGCAGTCATGGCATTCCTCCCTTGTGCCTCATTTCCTTGATGGTAAAGTGGGAGTAACTGGGCTTCTCAGTTTACAAGAGTGCTTAAAGGGTAAATATATCAAAGCAACAGCTCTCGAACTACAAAGTTGCCCCCTTGGGAAAGCACAGAATGTACCAGGTTGGGATGGAGAAGGCTCAGGAAGATTTCATCTGGTCTCTCCCACCTCTCTCCTCCCTCATCGTCTTCCAGCCTTTGCAGTTCCTCCCTCTCTTCCCCTAGAGCATTAACTTTGGGTCCCCTACACAGAGGGGCCGAAGGAAATTGGCACTGGGGTGAACTTGGTTGGAACTTGGAGAGTAGGATTCATTTGGAGGGAAAGCAACAGTGTGAGAGATACTTATGACTGATACAGTATGACTATAACTTGGGAGGCTAAGGCAGCTGCAAGTTGGGCTGCAGGAATTTGGGGTTACCCAGAGAGTGAACGTGCATGTACGTGTAAAAGGGTGGGGAATGGAGATAAGGTGGGGGAAGGAGGGAATTATAAACTGTTGCAGCAAAGGAGAAAGGTGGGGCTTCAGCTAAAAGACTCAGAGCTGCTGTATCAGTAATTATGAATGGTCAGATACTACAGAAATGGGTCAGAAATGGAGTGCATCAGGCAAAATCAGAATTTTCTCACCCTTTCAGCTATTCAGAATTGCATATACAGTCTAGTCATAGAAAGAAATTCAGTTTGCAATGGCAAAAAAACTGTGCCATCTCCTATTAAAGTCCTTGCATTTCTGGCTGTACATAAAAATATTCTACAAGTTATTTTTCTTGGTAAAGACATGGAGGCCACAGTAATCTGTTCCTAGAAACAGGAACTGATAAATACTGCAGGCTATAGGTAATATTTGCATTCTGATCTATAAAATGTGTAACTATACTGTGGACAAAGTTTAGGAAAGAAAACTAGGGCATATTTTTTCTTATATGATCCAGTATGTTTACAGCTAAAGTACTGATCTAATTCATTTTATGAGTGTGAAAGCTGTGTATTGTCAGTTTAACTCTTTCTTCCATGTATCAGTCAAGCCTGCAAGCTACAACTGACTATAGAAAGGACGTCCGACCAACATGTAAGCTAACAGCAAATATTTCTTTTGGTTTCCCACGTGTCTCTTGTGCATCAGCAGAGAAAAGATTTGTAAAAGGCAAGAGAACAGGAAAGAAATGTTGGCAGAGAACTCTTATGATTACTGTTGTACTGAATCTCATTTAAGTTTTCTGATTTATAAATGAACAGGACCATAAATTATTCATTCAAAGGAGAGCTGGCCTTTTCCTGAATTTCTCCAAAATGCAATGATGTTCTCAAACAAGGATCCAGACATATTAGCGCAATTCAGTTTCAAAGCTCAGATTTCACCGGTGGGTAAACCCAGAAATCAACAACCCCTACTATTAGTGCCAAGTGGAAGACTTTGTTTTGATTTAGAAAATTGGTTGGGCTGCTATCTCACCAAAGTACAGACTCAAGAGCTGTTTTTCCTAGAGGCCTCAGTCCACAGAAGCACTTAATCAGGGCTTAACTTTAAGGAAGTGAGTGATCTTATTGACTTCAATAGATGATTCACATTTGTAAAATTGAAGTATTTAAACATTTGATTCAAGTGGTCTAAATCCAGCAAGGAAAAGATTGCCCGTGTTGCATTTCCATAATAAAATAGTGTATGACATTCTTGAGATGGAGATGGTGATGTTTTGAAGTCCTTTTGTTTACACATTGCCAGAAGAAATTGATCAAATTGCCCAGGATTAGTGGCTGCTAAAGAATGGATTTTAATTAAACTGTAGAATGTGTCACTCTCTGCATGTTTTAGGCCACGATCTGTTGGCATTAACCGTGTTTTTTCTAAGTTCATTACGACCAGCTAAAATAAAATTATTACACTTACCTACAGGCTTTACACCTAATAGATTCTGGGTTATCAGCTGGATATCTACTGTAATAGTTTACATATTACTTTTGTGACTGAAATGTAAATATTACATAATAAAGAAAACACTACTATGTTTATATGTTGACCACATAAGGGTTCTCTTAAAAGCAAAATCCTGTTACTATAGCTCCAAATACCAAGCTAAAGCATAAAGCTAAATCTCTGAGCTGGCTGCTTACTTTTCTGTGATCTGATTTATGCCTTATTGAAATCAATTAAAAGATTTGCACTGACTTCAGAATTATTTTGGTTGGATGCTTAACTAGTAAAAAAAGTGATAATTTAATAAAAAGCCCACATGCTTCTTTCTTTTTCCCTCATTAAATCTAATGCCAATCTAGAGGAAGGAAATGGAGAATTACAGTGAATTTGACAACTGTTCCATCGACCTGCGCAGTGTATTTAAACATAAAGCACAAGAAGAATGTGTCAAAAAGGGGTTTTTTGTACACAGGGATTTTTCAGACTTTTGTAGACCCAGGTCAGACACAACAGGCTCTTGACCCTCTGACTGGATTCTTACCTCACCAAAAAAAATAAAGATTTCTCCCAATACTTCTAAAATAACACCTCAGAGCTCTTACAATACTGGTTTGTTTTTTGTATCTCTTTTTAGTATTACCCTTCGTAGACTTAAAAGCCAGCGCTCTGACCAAACGGAAGGATGGCTGCCGTAATGCTGGGAAAGGTGCCTCACTTCCACAGGGTCGAGCTACAGATGGCGGCCTATGGGGGTCTCTACAGATGTTGTAGCCAATGGAATAAACAAATTACCAACAGTAAGTTTCAAAAATGATGCTGTTTATCCTGGAAAGGGATCCCAGAGCACCAGAGTTTATAATTTATCAGAAAAAAGGCAAGAGAAAGAAACCACGCTTGGACAACATTGGTTTATAGAAAATAATTAAATTGAAGAAACAATGAAAATGGAACTAACGTTGAAACTGCACACTTACAATATCAAATATCAATGCAATCATTTTGCAGCAGATAATATGTATGGCAATTAGAGCTTTTTTACATTATATTATAATAAATTCATAATTCATGCATACAATGAGAGCTTTTGGAAAGGAGCATTTGAATTTAACAAACAGTACCACTCATCATCTGAGCAAAGATGGCAAAAGGAATTTCAACATTATTTGCGATCTAAAAAATTGAACCAACGTTGTTGCTTTGTGTTGTGCTTCCCTTGCACAGACTGCAGTGCCTTCTGTCTGCTTTAGGGTGTGGCATCTGCCATTGGGGAGGAAAAACTGGCATGTGTTGCCTTTTATAGCAGACTGATTTCATTGTGCTGAGGGCCTCTATTTTATAGCCTCTTAGTTCCCATCTTGTAGCTGAGTTGCTGAAACAAATGGGAGGAAAAGGAGTTAGTAGTATAAACTCTTCAGTTTAAAGCCTCATCCTTTTTTTCTTTCCTGGGGAAAGAAAACATTTCAAAGTAAATCTGTGTTAAACTTTGTGGATTATTTGTCCCTGATCAGTAAGAGTTGTGGAGCATGTCAGAAAGTACTGCAATCCACAGCTGAGGCGCTATCAGTACATCTTATCAGATTTTCAATATATTTGCTTGAATATAAATGTCTTAAAGTATAAATGTGTAATTGATTTTATATTTTATTTTAGAGTACCATGTAAATAAATACACACAAGGAGACATCTATATTTATATTTGCATATGAAAGACTTCAAAAAATCAACTTATGTGGTGTAATGTGTATAATTAGCGTGCATTTGAATATAGAAAAGAAGAAAATCCAGGAGAAAATGTCAAAAAGGCTCACTAACAAAGATGTAGTATTCTCTTGGCAAAAGCTGATGAATGATTTGGCATGAATTCATCTTACAGTTCTGTTATTCTCTCTCCTACAAAGATGATATACCCCTTTCTAGCAGTTTGCATAGAATTGCAATTTGTTGTTGTTACAGACTGTAATGACCCTTGGGTATGCACCTGATTCCCCCCACTAGAATTACTCACCATTTTTTTCCCACTCTATGTTTTTCTAACAGCCATATAACATTTTTTCACTTGCAAAGAGTAAAAAAAATACCAAAACCAATCGTAACAGAAGTATGTTACCAAGATGTTCTTGACGACCACTAAGACTTTACAAAACTTACTCCATAATGGAAATCAGAATATTTCTGACTTTTCAGAAAGAATGAAAATTAATAGATACTGGAACCACACTGTTCATACACTTATCAATAATCTTTGCATGTAATTCAACATTACAGCATGAAGCTCTTTAATGTTTTCACAGTGGATTCAAAAAAGCCTACCTACTCATGACAGCATCTTTCTTGATAAGCTGCGTTTTTCTCTACCATTATTGTATCTCCTATTTATCCGTTTTGAAATTTGAAAACATGCTTACCTTTAACAGAGTGCACGTTGGTTTAAAACAGCATGGTTTAGACCCTGACTATATTGAAAATGTTTGCTAATACCCCGGATGCTATATTCATAGCCAAGTAAGTATTTGATCTCCCATATGCTTCCATTAGTTGAATGTAGCGTGTGACTACTATCTTTTCTTACACTAGGGTATCATTTGTATTAAGATGGTTATATAAAAAACTTCAAACCATTCTGAAAGATGGTTCAAAAATGTAGGTCGGTGGCAGCAGCTTACCATTTGGAGCAAGCGTTACTTGGATTACATATTTTGGTTTTTGTGTTACTACGTTTTCATGAGTGTCTTGTGCGTACTGGAAATTATATTGTTTGGGGAAACAATTATGAGACCAAAAATGTCTCACACTCCTTGATCAGCTCCTGTTGATCTGCAAATAAGTACACAGAACATATTGAAAACGGCCCTATATATAAAAGCATCATCAGTGCAAATGACCATTAGAATTTGGAGACAGCTGGACAATGTGGACAACTGCAAAGCTGCTACCACTGCAGAATTTTAGGATAAATTTTATAACCGTCTGCACACACAATATAAATCTTCGGGGGCGGTGGGGGTGTGTGGGGGGGCGGGGGGCTGTATTTATTTTTCCATGACATAGCAAACGTTTCCTTGCCCTCGGAATACGCCGAGGGGGCTTCTGAGCTCGACAAACGGGGCTGGGGTGCTGCGTGCGGTCCCCAAAAGTTTGACCGACCCATGCGCTCCAGCAATCTGGCCACGGGGCGCCGCGTTCGCGGCCGCCGCCTCCCGCCGCCTCCCGCCGCAGCGCCCCTCCGGCGGCACCCCCGGCCCCGCACCGGCGGGGCCAGCCCCGACCCCCCCCTCCGCGGCGTCCGGCGGGGCCCGCCGCGACCCTTCGCCTGGGAGCAACCCCCGGCGGGAGCCCGGCGTCGGGCTGCCTCCTCGGCGGAGCCGGGGGGTGCCCCGCGGCGGCCGCCACCCCGGGCGCGCACACGAGCGGGCCCCGGCCCCGAGCAGGGGCACCCGCGGGGCCCCCCCAGCCCGCCGCGCCGGTGCCGCTGCCGCTGCCGGCGGCGGGGAGCGGGAGCCGGAGCCGGGCAGAGTCCAGTCCGCGTTTTGCGAGTGCGCGGGAGCGATCGGGGCGGAGGGGGCGATGGCTGCCGGCGCTGGCTCGCTCGCTCGCTCATGCCATGCTGGGCCAGCGCGGCTCCGCCAGACGTGTGTTTACCCATATCCGGGTTAGAGAGGAAAGGAGGAAAAAAAAAAAAAAAAAAAGTTTCATTTAAACCTGAACAAAAAACTTTCAACATGAAATCACACAGCAGGAACAGGCACAGACCGTAAGGCGTTCTTACCATTTCTAATCTCAATCACGGACTCGGGGAGGGAAATTTCTGTAATTTGGTGCGTGCGGAGCGGTCCGCAGGGGATACTCCTGGCTCAGTCAAGTCCCTTCCCCGGCCGCTTCTCTTTCTGCCCGCTCCTCTCCCTCCCCCCCACCCCCCCCGCCCGCTACTCGCCCCCTTTTTTGAGGCTGGGGGTCGTTTTTTTTTCTTTTTCAAAAAAAATTTTTTGGTAGGTACTATCATCAATACTGATTTCTCCGGACTCGCAATGTTGCAATGATCATGGCCGCGCAAGTCGCAGCGGCTCCGGCGGGTGCGAACAACAGCAAGGGCAAAGCCCCGAGCCTGCCGGGCGGCCTGGGCCCGGAGCGGGGCCCGGGGGGGGCCGGGACCGCCGCCGCCGCTGCGGGGGCTCCCGGGCCGGGCCCCGCGCTGGGGGTCGGAGAGGGGAGTCCGGCCGGCGGCGGCAGCAGCAGCAGCAGCGTGAATAATTTAGATCACCATCTCCACCACCACAGCGAGCCGCGGAACATGGCCAATAACGCGGCTCCCGCCGCTGCCGCCGGTAACAACAACAACGCAAGTGGCGGCGGCGGCTCCTCCTCGGAGCCGGCTATGAAGGAAGGTGGAAGCTCCTCGGCGTTATCTTCATCTTCTTCGTCTTCTTCCTCCTCCTCCTCCTCCTCCTCCAACCCGGGCTCGGCTATGGAGACGGGGCTGCTCCCCAACCACAAGCTGAAGAGCGTCGGAGGCGATCACCCCGCCGCGCCGCCCCACCACCACCATGCCCACCACCCGCATCACCATGCCCACCACCACCATGCCCACCACCCGCACCACCACCACCATGCACTACAGCAGCAGCTAAATCAATTCCCGCCGCCGCCGCCGCAGCAGCCGCCGCCTCAGCACCATCCCGTGCAGAATAACAACAGCAGCCTCGGCGGCGGCGGCGGCAGCGGCAGCAACAACAACGGCGGTGGCGGTGGCGGCGCTGCTCAGCCCAGTGCAGACATGGAGCAGCAGCAACATGGAGGAAAAGACAGTGTTTTGGGCGCTCAGGCCGAGCCCCCCCAGCAGCCGCAGCAAATGCTGAATAAAGGCGCCGACGAGGAGGAGATGCCCGGCAAGATGGGCGAGCCCATCGGCGGCCGCTACGATCACCCCGGCTTGGGACCCCTGGGCGGACAGCAGCAGCCCCAGCAGCCGCCCCCGAGCGCTGGGAGCGGCGGCGGCGGCCTCGGCGGCGGCGGCGGCGGCGGGAGCGGGGGAGGCGGCGGCGGCCCCTCCGCGGTGGGTGTCTCGGAGTTCAATAGCTATTATGGCAACGCTGCCCCTGCCCCTGCCAGCAGCGCTACAGCGAGCCGCGCCGGGCCTTGCTTTGATCAACATGGCGGACAACAAAGCCCCGGGATGGGGATAATGCACCCCACGGCGGCCCCCAACAGCATGGACCCCCTGCAAAACTCCCACGAAGGTTATCCCAACAGCCAGTACAACCACTACCCGGGCTACGGCCGCGGCCCCGGCGGCGGCGGCGGCGCGGGCGGCGGCGGCGGCGCGGGAGCTGTGGCGGCGGCGGCGGCGGCGGCGGCCGCCGGGGCAGGCGGCGGCGGCTACGGGGGCTCCGCGGCGGGCTACGGGGTGCTGAGCTCCCCGCGACAGCCGGGCGGCGGCATGATGATGGGCCCCGGCGGCGGGGCCGGCCTCGGCAAGGCTGCTGCCGGCGCGGCGGCGGCGGCCGGCGGCTTCGCGCGGTTCTCCGGGCAGAACCAGCACCCGTCCGGGGCCACCCCTACCTTGAACCAGCTGCTCACGTCCCCCAGCCCCATGATGCGGAGCTACGGCAGCAGCTACCCCGACTACAGCAGCCCCAGCGCCCCGCCGCCGCCGCAGCCCCAGCCCCAGGCAGCGGCGGCCGCCCCGGGAAGCCAGCAGGCAGCGGCGGGCATGGGCATGGGCAAGGACATGGGCGCCCAGTACGGAGCGGCAAACCCGGCCTGGGCAGCTGCACAACAAAGGAATCACCCGGCGATGAGCCCTGGGAGCACCGGGCAGGCCATCAGCAGGACCCAGGTAAACCCCCCGCGCTCGATTAATGACGGCTCCCCGCCTCCCTGCCACTCGTGTCGGGGTCTTAGTTTCTTTATAATTCACTTTTTTCCCTTCCCTCCCCCCCTTTTTCCCTTTCTTTTTTATTTTTTTTTTTTCTTCTAACACCCCCCCCCTCCCCCCCCCCGGGCCAGTTGTGCTCCTCGTTGCCTCCCTAGCAAGGGTGAGCAGCGCACAATGCGCGGCCCCGCCGGGGCTGGAGGCAGCGGAGAGCGGCTTTCGCTGCTGAAATTAGGTTGTTCTCAGACCCAATTAATATTTTTTTCCCTCCACTTTGAAACGGCGACGGAGAGGCGCAGGGCCCGGAGGACAGGCAGCTTGGGACGGGGGCGGGGGGTGGATTTTGTAACCGGAGCGTCGGACGCGGGGGGCTCCCGGGGGATAACGTCCATTATCTTTCACGGGGCGCTTTTTTTGTCCCCCCTCCTCCCCCCCTCTCTTTTTAACGGGTTGTATTTTTTAACCAGGACGAGTTGCGCCGTTGCACGCTCTTAGCAAATTAGTTTTGTCACTGGTGGAGTTACCGCAGTGAGATCCACGGAACGCGGCCGGGCTCCTTTTTTCTGTGGGAAGAGCGCGTGTGCGCGCGTGTGCGCGCGCGTATGCCCGCGCCCTGGTCCGCGCGGCGCGGGCCGGAGCGCGTGGGGTGCCTGGGGCCGGTGACCTTAAGGGGACTCGCCCACCAGCGGGTCGCGCGTGGGTGCGCGCGCGGGTAGCTACGTTTCGTTCCTCAAACACGCGGAAATCCAAGTCGGGGGGGGGGGGGGGGGGGGGGGGTGGTAACGGGGGACGGAGACACACCAAACAAAAAAAAAACGAAAACCAAACCCGAAAAAAATAATAATAAAAAAAAGAACTTAAAGTCCTTGGCGTCAGCAAAGGGGCGCGGGTACCGGGCGGGCCGCCACCCCTGCGCGCAGCCCCTTGCCCCAGCCCGGTAACTCCGCCGGTCGGTCGGTCGGTCGATCGATCGATCGATAGGTAGCTAGCTAGGCGCGGTGCTGGCGGGGCGGCGGGCCGTGGCGCAGCGCCTTTCCGGGGCGGGCGCGGCGGTGCGGCGCGGCGCGGGGAGCCGGCAGGCCGGGCCCGCCGGGCGGCCGGTCCCGAGGAGCGGCCGGGTCTCCTCCGCCAGGTTCGGAATTTGAATTGTGGAGGTAAACTGGCTGCAACCGTCTCCAGACAGCTGCCTCCGAGTTGACATCTAATCTGCCATCTGATTGGCTCCCCGCTCGCCATTGGGCACCTCGCGCCGCTGATGTAAATAGAAGTGCTGAGCGGCGCAGTCACGGAGCCCCCGCCACAAATAACACCCGCCAGTCGCGCCGGCGGGGCCAGGTGGCGCGGGCGGCCGGCCGGCCGGGCGGGGGACGGGCGCACACGCGCGGCCTCCGCAGCGGCACCGGCCGCGCTGGCCCCCGGCGCGGTGACAAGCCGGGGGCATCTCCCCCCAGCACTCCCGTCCCTCCACGCCCCCCCCCCGCTCAGCTCGGTTACATGGCGTGGTTTTTCTGGCATCGATTTTTTTTTTTTTAATTTTTTTTTAGACCTTTAATTCTACGCTAATTGGAGGCGGTAGGGGAGTATCTTGTAATAACAGAGCGTGGACGAGGATTCGGGATTTCAAGTTGCGCTCGTGCCTCTAAAAACATTTTGTAATGTTGCAGCTTATGGATATTATGCAAGGGATTGGATCGTTGTTGTGGTTTTTTTTTTTTTTTAAATAAATAATAATCCAAATATTAATCTAATTACGTTTCTCTTTGCTTCATACCTAACCTGTGCATGCCTCTTAAAAAAATCTTTTTCACGTGTAGCTGCTGTCGGTGAGAAACCGCCGTGTGTCGTACAAAGAAGGGGAAAAAGGAGCCGTTCTGTCAGAGGTTGCGTTTGTTTCATCTCTGCAGTGAATCCAGATATTCGGGGGGAAAATGTGCTTTTGTGTTTGAATTATGGTTAGCATACTTCAGGAGGCATCGGGAGTTGTTGATCTCATTATTTTTCCACACAAGAGTGAGATTAGGCTTGAATTCTCAGCAGGAAAGTGAATTGTGTTAAATGGAGTAGTGCATTAGAATTTTATGGTTCCCCCCCCCCTTCAACAAGATCTTTCTATTAAGAACTGTTAAATCTTTTAATAAGCTTTTAACAGCGAGGTCTGACAGGAATAAATGCAGGTGTATGCTTTTGGGGTCCTCAAACGGCTGGATCTTTCCATAAAGTAATGAACAGAACCTGGAGAAAATACAGCTTCTTCATATTATGAATCATGTATTAATCCTGAAAAAATAATAATAGAAACCGTGGATGGGCTGTGTATGTGTGTGTGTTTGTCTACGTCCAACAGACCACCCCTCTCACACTTTTAGTTTTTATTCCATGTCCTTTTTATTTCTTCCAGGGAAGTGAGATTTTTTTTTTGGTGAGTGTTAATTTTTATCTTTTCTAATTTGCACTGGTAAAAGGGTCACTGGAATCCGTAAGGTAATGAGGCCTCACATGCATAACCTTCCATAATTAGTTTAAAAATACTTGCATTGTCTGCTTGCTTTTAAACATAGGTAGTTCAGAATTTATGGCTTTAAAAGCAAGGAAAATTGTCGTCAGATAGACGTAGTACATGTTAGTTCAGAGTGCTATTTCTTCACGACAGAAATTGTTTGAAGTATTTTATTTTTATTGGAGGAGTGATAGTAAATTCATTATGTCCTCAGTATGACCCTTAGAAATACTTCCTTATATTTATGGGTTTACATCCTCTTCTCACAGATTTCCTTTTTTTTTTTTTTTCTTTTTTTGTACTGTAAGAATTGGGATGCAGGTTAGAAAGAATAATCTGACAAGGGCACAGTTTGTTTCTTTTTTCTCCCAAAATTATTATTATATTTTCCTCAAAATAATTGTCATAAAGGCAAGTCATCAGTGTTCTTTTATATTACGTTTTTTCCACTCAACCAGTAATTGATTGAGATAAGAAATTTTCTTAGGTTTCAAAGTAATATTTTTGATGTATAAAATAGATTTTGTCAACTAAAGAATACTTACCATTAGCTTTCAGAACACGATTATTTTTGTACATTTTTTATTTTTAATTCCCACATGTCTATCTCTGTGTATGTTACATCATTAATTGATTGCTTTTTGAAAGAGAAAAATGGAATATTCAGTCCAGCATTTGAACAGAAGGCTTCTCTTTATTTCTTTTTTAATAATCTGTGTGTACACTGTATATATGTGTGTACACACATTAGAATATATTCACTTGTCATGTGCCTTTGCAAAGCAGATGATGATTGGCCCCTACGCCTATAAGAAACTATTGTGCTGCGAACAGAGAAAAAGGACCGTCAGTAGGCTGTAACATCTGACATACTTGTTCAGGAAATTCTTGCCTTAGCATGGGTAGTTTCTGTAATATGTAGAACTGTGGCATCCCACTCTGAACTGACTTCTATGTTTGGCCAGCCTATTAAATTATTTTAGAAAATTCTGCTTCCATGTCATTTAATCACCTTACCCAATCGTGAGGTGAGATGAAAGCTTGAAAAAGAGGCCTCTTGTTTTTGAAGAAACACAGGTTTTCAAAGCAGATGGATACTGCTCATGCGGATACATTGATTTGATTGTGGAGGAGTTGTATGGTGCTAGTACAGTACCTTGTCATTCAGTTATTTTGATTATTGGTTAATTTCTTGGCAGCGTACAGATATTTAGAGTCCTGAGGCTCCTTTTATTCTTCACTTCTGATTTGCACGGCAGTAGCTTAACACATTAGCTGGCCTCTGTGTGTGTGCTTCATATACATCTTTCCCTTTGTGCACGTTAAGATTTACATACACCTACACACAAAGAGAGAACTTGGGTCTTTTCAGGAGGACCTGTATAGCATAAGCTATATAGCAAGTGTTACGAAAAAGATCTGTTGAGCTGCACTGAATTTGTGTGTATTAGTTGTTTGTTTTGTAGCGGAGAAACCTGGAAGATGCCTGATTCTGCAGCTCTTTTTATGCCAAATAGATTGCCCATATCGGGAATTCTGGCTAAGCCAGGGCTGCAGAATCATGTCCTGTGCCTGAAGGCCATTAAACAGCTGTTAGTGTGGTGAATAGATTCTTGATGTCTCAATGGGAGAATAAAATATATTTTTCCCTATGCATTTTCGAATAAACAGTTTACTATTCACATAGCTTCTATTTAGAAGTAGCAAATAGCAATATTCTCAGTTAGTAGCATCTATATATATATTATGACTGTATATTTGACACTTTGTGGTTTCATGTTCAGTTATTGGTTTCTGTAGTAGTGCTTATGCCTACATGTTGAACAGCAGGACCCTGTGTATGAGATACAATAAAGAAAGAGAGATGCAAACCTGTCTACTCTATTACTGCCTCCATCGTGTAAGGATTCTACAACTAAGTAGTTGATTACTGTCTTTCTGGCATTCTGATCTGGATCTGTAGGGATGAATATTAAGGCATTTAATCCGTTGCTAAATTTTCTAGTTACACGTGTAACAAAATTTTTGAAATTACTAAGCACAGCGTGTTAGGTGATGCCGTGTTAGGTGATGCCGTTTCATTCTGAAATAGTATCTTAGTTAAAACCAGATTAAATTCGTGCAATGAAAACAAGTTTAAGTAAATACTGAGATCTTTTTCTTTCTTTTGCACCTCAAATATTTTGTCATGGGTGTTTTGACATTCTCATTGTTAACGTGAGAATGGCAGTAGTTTATTTATCCGTACGTCTTTTAAGATTGTACCTGTGTCCTAACTAGTTACATTTCTGTACTTTTTCAAAATGTGCCATTTATCGGGAGGCTTTGAAGATTCTCTGTGGATATGTAAAGTAGTGTTGCCACACTTGCTGTGCATGCATGCTCAAGGCTGCAGAATTTCAGTAGCATGTGCTTGTGGTAGACTGAGTTGCTAGAATATATTTTAGAATTGTGATTATTAAGGTACTTGGGAAAAAAAAACTTTTTTTCTTTCAATTTTGGGGCTATTTACATAGTGCTAAATACATGTTTTGGTGGGATTGAATGAGGACTTTAATTAAACTTAAATTAAAAGTATACCTTAGTGGTTTTCAAATTTGTTTTGGAAACGAGTCATAGAAAAGTGCTACTAAGCAGTGTTGTTTTTGTATTGCTTGGTGCTGAGAGAAGCAAATAATACATGAAGATCTTGTGGAGCTAACTGTATTAGAGTAAAATTTTATTTTAAAGAAGCCTTACCTGTTAATAAATTCAAACCTTATTTTTTAGTAAATATGAAAGATTTCTGTACATCTGATACATGTTTTGCCATTCGGATCATAAGGTTACCTTTTGAATTTTTCTGTTGTCCAATCATATCTATTTACGCTCAGTTTTACACAGAAATGCTGATGTGCTGGCACAGTGCTGCAGTGTTTGTGTTGCAGGTGGGCTGGAGGATTTCTGTTGTACTTCCAGTTCTGAGAGTGTGGCATCCAGTGATCCACCAGGAACATGTCAGTTCCCAAAAGGGCCAAACCTTTCCAGGGTGATGTTCCACTGCAGTTGGGGGATCCTCAGGGATGAATGTATCCCAAGAAATCTGTGTAATTTGTGAACAGTGCATTTTGGGGACAGTAGATGGCTAATTTGTACAGGATTAATTTTACCTGCCGTTATTTTCTCAGGAACATTCCAAGTACGTTTGATCTTTACATTATCTTTCTAGTGTCCCTTGCACTGGAGTAGGAGATGATTCTTCCTGCTGTGCAGGGTGGGGAAACTGAGGCACATAACGTACACCTTCCTTCAGGCAGGCACACCTTAGTGCAACTGAAAGGTTTCTTAGAAATAAGAACCATTGGTTCTTGGTCTTGGTCTTGGTGCCATAAACTACAGCTTTTGAATAAATCCAGTCTTACTGTGAACATGTTCTGTTGTGGGAGAATTTAAGTTTTAAAGGCATCTATTCAGACAACTGAGGAGACAAATGACTCTGTGAAACGAGGGATTTGTCTGCCGTGTCAATACAGTCACCTTAAACTAAGGGCACCATCATCTGAAATTCCAGTATTCCTTGCACTGTTTTATCATTATGTACTCAATGTCATCTATATAAAGTCACTGGATTTCTCATAGAAATTAAACTCTGAGGAAAATTGAGTTGAACAAGTGCCCAGGAACTTCGCTGGTGTTGCAGAACTTGCCTTCTGATGAATATGCTGTACAGAGAGCAAGTATGTTCTCTCTGTGTGTGTGTGTGTGTGTGCGTGTGCAGGGGTGCATGCACAGGCTTCCTTACCGCCAGGTCTGTATTTTGTTATCTGGCAGATAAATTACTTTCATTTTTAAAGTGAACAAATTTGATGCAGAAATCACAATTGTTGTGTCTTGTTTAAAGATTGCTTTTCATATGGGAATTGTTCTTACTGCAAATATGAAGTACCTTTTAGCAAACTTTGTATTCCCTATATAGGATGCTTACTTCATTTGAAGGCACCTACCGCTGTTTAGAAAATTGAGTAACCTAAGGTAATTATCCTAATGCTGTTATCAAAATGTTTCATTTATGTTTATTACAACCAATGTGAAATCCCTGTAAAAGTTTTCAGCAGGTATGATTTGAAAGGGTGTTGATACATTGTGCATTTATATTCCATGTATAGTGGAAATGTTAATTTCCTTATAAACTACTAAACCCAGTGGTGAGGCTGCTGAATTTTTGAATGGGTAGTAGCCAATTCGTGGATACAAAACAGAGCTTGATGGTTCTGCAGTGTGTGTAAGGAACTGCTTTCAGTACAGATCAGTGCTTGATCTGCTCGTGTATTACTTCTTGCATTTGAGTCATCGTGAGTTTAGTAACTATATCAGAAGGACTGAGCATATGTAGAAGTATGTAATCTATTTATTAGTTTCCTTTCTTCAGTTTCAAGAACTATTAGTTAATATTTTGCACCTGATCTTGCCCAATTGCCAAATGGTGTTCTGCATTTTAAAATGAACTGCTATGCCCCTTTCCCCCCTGAAAAGATACTGAATTTAGGCTTGTGATCTGGTAATTGTTTATGAAGACATCTATCTGAGTCACAGGCCCTGTGATACTTTCACCTGTAGGGCTGTGTCACTGATCTCCCCCTGCCACCCCTGTCAGTCTCTTTTCCGACCATCAGAGGGTGGGGAAGGAATTTTCTGCTAATGTCTCATTTATTTTTTTTTTTTAATTGAGGAAATCAGATGCACATGGGATTTTGTTTGTTACATATTTTCTTAAGCATGTTTGTCAAAAATAATAATAATTAAAATGGGAAAAACTTACTGTATAACCTCCCCCCCTCTTTTTTTTTTAGGGGGTAGTGTTGAGTGTTGTGTTACTAATAGGGTCTTCTAAGCTTCTACTTCAAATTGTTACACTGAGGATTTTTTTTTCCTTGAGAGCTTTGGTGTTATTTTAGGTATCCAATTACTCAAAGAACAAATCTTCAGTAGCAGGGGTTTCTATGGAATGTTGGTAATTTTTTTACCTGTGTTAGTTACAAAACAGTTTTGATTCTGCCAAGTTGTCAAATCAGTTTATTTGCCCTTTAAAGACCATGTGGCCAGGTCTACTGTGAAGCCCTATTGTTGTAGGGAATTAATTGCATCCTTGGCTAATAGGTGTTGTGGCAAGCCCCTTTGCATTTAGCTTACCGTTGGGGTGGTAGGGTATCTGCACTAGCAAAACAGTAGCCCTCATCAGCAGACTCTCCTGAGGAGTTTACAGGTACGGCTGTTAAGGTAGAGGTAACTTGCTGAGTTTTTCACGAGGTAGATAGTTCCACAACCTGCTTTGGTCACGTTTGAAAAAATGTGATCTGTGTTAGGTAGGAAAGAGAAGTCTGTCTTGCTGTAGCACAGTCCCTGGTGCAGCTGACTTTCACAGAAAGACTTGAAGTTTGAGCATGGTTTTTGTGTTTGTTTGAGCAAAGAAAGAAAATTGGTTTAGAAAATCCCAAAAGGAGAGATCCTGTTTTAAAACATAATTGTAGTCATGTGTGCCATTCCCAGTGTGGACATGGCTTAATTCACAGATTGATTGAAGTGGAATAGTGCCTTCTTTACACAAGCAGTGAATTCAGCCATGGTAAGTAAATTATGTGACTTCAAGAAAGTGTTATTAGTAGAGAATTGGTGCAGGATTTCTGGATAGCTGACTGCATGATCTAAAGTTAGCTGCTTTCCCTGTTGGATACCTCAGTTTCCCTATGTTAAGATAAGGATAATATTTGCTTGATTTAATTCTTCAAGTTTGATGTGCAGTTTTAATTACAATGTCATGCAGAATAAATAGGCAGCCTAAATACTTGTTGTGTGTGAAGGTATCCAGTCGACGCTGTGCCTTCCTCTCTTTGTTTGGATGGGATGTGAGACTAGGTGTTCCCAACATTGATCATGTTATTTGGTTAGCTTGTCAGACTTACTTGTTTGTAAGCAAGACACTGAAACATCAGCTCTGAAAATTTCTTTTGAAAGCACAAGGACAGGATTTGTAGTTCTTAAATTTTATTCTTTTAAAGTTAAAAATAAAGATAAGGAGGTTTGTTTTGACAGCATCAAAGGAATATGCTGATTTATTTGCAGCCTTTGATTTGGTTGGAATGTGTGGAGTTCTGTATTTTTTTGTGTAGCAATTCATGTTGTGAATATTTTGGATATTCTGTTTATATGAAATGGTAGTATTGATGTCTTACTTTCAAGCGTGATTTATGGAAAATAATTGTGCTTTTGTGAATACTTTTTTTTTTTAAGTTTAGTGTTTCTTAGTTGCTTGAAATTCCCAAGTCAAGAAAAATGAGCATGTTCTTTAGAGCTGTTCTTGTTTTAAGATATTTACAGATGGTCATAGATGGAGGCTATTTAAAGAAATACGGGAACAAATATAGGTAGGTATGTTTGAGGCTGCTTTAGTTGCATCCCAGCAATAGCAAAATAATTTTACTTGGCAGTTTTACTTGTATTTGAAAGCCCTTCCTTCCTATAAACAGAAAGGTGGGCTTTTGCGAGGCAGGTAACTTCACGGTGCCTTGGGTTTAGTGGTCATGAAAGGTGTTGGGAATACATAGATAGCTGTTAGCTGGTCATATTCTGTTTTCCTAATTGTTTGTAAACTGAAGTTTTGCTTGGTTGAGGAATTCCCAGCCTTTGGAGAGGCCTACTGGTGACAGGCTTTGGCGGGGAGCTGAGGAGAGCAGGCCGGGTGCTGGGGCCGCTTACAAATGTGGTATTTGTAGCGTCTGTAAAAGTTTCACACGTGAAGCAAACTAGTTAGCTTGTATAGCGTCACATGATCAAAATATTTTTCCCCTTGCTGCTGCCAGAAGCTATCTATTGCTTTTCAACAATCTCGCTGGTCGGGCAGCAGGCCAGGGTGTGCGAGGCGGCCCCTTACGTGAGCTGCTCCATTCTTCACCTCCCCGGCTGGAGTGCCCTGACCTTCACATATGTAGATTAGCCATGTGCTCCCTCCATTGAAACTTGCTGCCTCGGGAAGAAAGGGTGGTGTGGGTTTGCTTTTTTTTTTTTTTTTTTTTTTTAGTTTTTCATTCCTGAGAGAATTTGACAGCCATTCACCCCTGACCTGAGGAGAGGTAACGCGGGGTCCGGCCGGACGCGGCGCGCGGCTGCACCTGCCGGCGGGGGGGGGGGGGGGGGGGGGCCGGGGGGGGGCGGGGCGCCGCGGGCAATGGGCAAGTTTGGGGAATGTTTTGTTTATTTCGAACAATAGTTCTCAATATTTCGTGTTGCATAGATGCCTTTCGAAGAAGCTTTTCCTCCCGTGCGACCCTCTGCCTTCATGCCTTCAAAACAACGTTATGTGGAGTATTTCTAGCCATTTTCTTTGATGGGTTTTTTATGTTTAAAATGGTATTTTTTGCTAATAAAGAGATACTGTATTTGTTTGTCTTGTATGTTATATTTTAGTTTATATATTTTTTTTCTCTTGAACCCTGAGTCTAACTCGCATCACTTGTGGTAGTTGCCCCCCTAACCTGGCACAAACCTGCTTTTTCCTGCTAACAAACTGTAGGAGCTACTACTTCAGTGACATTTTTGAGATTTTTAACTTCCTGTAGAATACCCTTTTTTGTTGTTGTTGAACATGTGGTATGCAAATACAGGGGAAAACAGTGCTACGAAGCATTTTGTTGTGGGTTTTTTTTAAGTATTAAAAACACATTTTGCTTTTCTAATAAACCCCATAACCAGACCTTTTAACGTTTTGATATAAATAGCAATTATACTAACTGAGATCCAACCACAACTAAAAAAAACCGTTTAAAACCATTCAGAAGAAAAGTTCCCAACTTAATTGAACTCTTCCTTTAAAGAGGAGGGGCTGACTGGGCAGCATCTGAAGCAAACCATCTTGTGTTTTTAGAATAGTTGTCTTGAAGTGCTCAGCGTCTTGGTGTAATTGCCAACATTTACAAAGAAAGGAAAAGATTTTTCCAAGAATTAGTTAGGGATCTGAGGGCTACCGCAGCCTAAGCTGTCGAGAGTTTTATGTGTGAGTGCTGGTGACAATTGGAACGATTTCTGGATGAATTGAGACCCTCAGAAAATTTCGATTTAGGTGCATGGGTTGGTTGTCTCATACATTGGGCTAGCATTTAGGGATTTGGCTGTGCACAAGGAACTTGCCAAATGCAGCACTTACGGAGCAAGAAGTAGAAAGGGATTCCCTGCCCCAGGAAGACTTTGTGTAGTCCCCTGTTCCTCCTTTTAGTTCTTCACAGCTCATTTAAATAATAGTAATAATAATAGCAACATGCTTTGTTATTAGGAGGAAGGTCGGGGATGGCCTGAGCGAGCTGTTACTTTGCTAGTGCATGTTTGGCAGGATGGTGGGTGCATTCCCCTGCTTTTTGTGGCGATACTAACACTATTATGTGTCAGCTCTGTTGTGGAATATGGTTGCTCAAGGCTTTTCCTCTGCATTTTCTCCTGCAGGGAGTGAGAGAGTTATTTGTGGATTATTTGCTTCTGTTTTACTTCTTTCCTTCCCAAAGTTACACTACTTTCTTTTATCCAAATGTTGTCATCTTTTTTTGTTCCTTTGTCTTGTGATACTACTTTTTCCTTCTTCAGTTTTTATCTCCAAATTCGTATCTTTCTTTCTTTCCAGATCATTGGAGTGATGGGAAAGACATCCTTACTGTCTTCTGCCATTTGATAGATGTGTGAGAGTATATAGCGTGACCCTATATATTTATCTCCAGGGTGAAAATAGCTTTTGAGTGACCCTGGTACCCATCCCTCATTCTGACTTGTGTTTGCTCCTCTTCGTCCTCCAAGGAGTCTGTGCGCAAAAGTTGTTGGGGAAGGAGTGACAGCAGGGATCGTGCCTTTGCTGGCCAGCTTCCTCTGTAGTCCAGTGACTGGAGGTCAAGTTGCATTTATGGAGGGGTGTGTGGGGGGGAAGCCACAAAACCCCAAACAAGCAAGCCCCTGTATCCTGGCAAGACTTGGCAGTTTAATAGGAGGAATCACGCAAGTTACCTGTGGGTGATGGTGCCGTTCCCCCCCCCGCACCCCCCCTCCTCCGATTCCTCTAATGCTGATCCATTAAGTAACAGTAGACTTAAGAGAAAAGAGGGAAACAAACAAAGGAGTCAAAACCAAGCTGGAATGTAAATGTTGACCTGCACGGTTTCTTTACTTTTTACCTGGCATGGCAGCTGTAATTAAAAATATCTTTCAGTGTTTGCCCAAAAGATGTTTGAAAAGATGTCAGCATGAAAATTGAAGTGTGGTGTTGCTGTGTATGTTGGAAGTATAGAAAAGACAGGAACTGAGGAGAGGAAACTTCGTGTGTAATTGTCTGTGTTACATAGTGAATGTGATATGCTACATGCAGTCTGTGCAATTTCATAGTACCTGATACTTCATTTCATAGATTTCTTTTCCTTTTAATTCTCAGGAGATAGGGGGTGTAGAGAGAAGCAAGCTCCCAAGCATGGTGGTTTGTTATTTTGCGGTGATGTAGCTTGTTAAGATGATGAATAAAGCCTGTTTAAAAAGTTAGTTAATGTTCTATTGTTCTAGGAAAATACCTTAGGAATTCAAAGAAGAACAAAGGCCAATTTCTTCTTGCATGGTAGTCTCCAAATTCTGTTGCTTTGCATTTAAGAAGACCTAGGTATTTATTTGCAAGAATCTTGTTCCTTAAAAAAAATGTCAGATTTACCTGTGGTAATTATTTAGCTTAGATTTGAAAAAGCTGAGTACGGCTTACCCTGTTTGTTTCTTCTCTCTACTTCTGCTTTTTAACATTCGGTTTAGATTTTTTCTTTGCTCGGTCTTGATGTCTTCCTTGAAGAAATGCAGGAAGAATGCAGGTGCTTTTTGTTAAAGGCTGCAGCTGGTCATGGCATCATGACAGAAAGTTCAAATAATTACATTTTCTGATGACATAATTGACTTTCTTGAAGTTGTTCAACTTGCATATGGTTGTCTGTCTTACATGAGCAAGTTGTCTTGGCCAGAGTGCCAGGAATAAGGAGAAATGTAATTTTTTTTCTCCCTAGAAGTGGGATTATATATCCCATCGTAGACTAAAGAATACAATGAACATGACTTTTTTTAATTCTTAGGTTTATCTGATACTGAGCATTCAGTAGCATATTTTGTCTTGTCTGTAATTTTTAGATTACTGCTTGGGAACAAACAGGGAATATTTTTTTTAATTCTAGTTCATTCTTTAGACATTCACTGGAAGATCAACTGGGTATTCCTCAAAAAGGCAGCTGTTTATTCGTTTCAGCTTTTGAGGATCAGGGGCTGAAACAAAGAGCAAATTAGCAGGAGAAAGGTTGTAACACAAAAATGTATAGGAAAATATGTGTTGGACTAAATAGGTATGTACCTTTTGTGTAGATACCAAGCCAGAATTTCTTTGGGGAAAACTTGGAAATCTGATTTGTTTACCTCTGCATTTTTCTGTAGCCTTTTGTTAAATTCCTGGGGCACTCTTATCAAGTTTTGTATTGCTAAAAGATCTTACACCAAAGACTGAGTCTAATGGTCACCTGAAGCTGATCTAAGACTTCACTTCTGCTGAAAAGACCAGTCCCACCCTTTTATCAGCTCCCTGCTGCTTCCCTTGGGTCACAAGGTGAGCTCACTGATTCTGCCAAACAAAACCTGTGAATGGGTAGTTTTCAGCCAGATCATTGAGCTGCTCTGACTTGGAGGACAATCTTTCCAACACAGAGGTAAGGCAAGGGAGAGCGAGGTGAGTTCAGCTGAGAGTGGGGGTCAGGGTGGGACAGCCCCTTTTGGTGGTGGTACAGGCTTGTATCAGCTCAAACTCATGATGAGACTATCTTGAGTGTAAAATTACTCTGTAAGTAATGACAGATATTTAATTTCTCAATGTTTCTCTGGAGCAGGGAATCATTGTTACCCACCTCTTAAAAAGGAAACAAGCTGAGGCAGAGTGTGAAATACTTCCCCCCCCCCCCCCCCGATGATAGTTACACAGAATGCTCTGATTGCGGTGGCCAAATAAGCCTTCAGTATCTTTGAAACGCTAGATATCAAGGGTGGGACTCATCTACCCATATGTATTGTAGGCATCTATACGGTATCTTTTTGCGTCTCTTTGGTGTAAAGAAATAGTCGTTTCTTGGTGTGAATCATCTCATCCTAAAGTAGACATGTAATGCAGGTCTGATGAATCATGCCTCTGGAGTTCCATCTTTTCCCCCTCGCTGTAAAGAAGGTCTGAGCTGCTAAGCTCAGGTGCTGATGTCAAAGGTGAAATTGACTTCTTCTGCCATCGATAGTGTTTTCAAATCATACAGGCAAATGGCTCCAGACTTTTGCTGGTGTTCTGGACTAACTTACCTCTTGTTATCTGCTAACCCATTAGAACTGATGGTTTTAATACCCATTTCATGTTAAGCCTGATGTATTTCTTTTTTGTTGTCCTTTTTTATAATGCCTATTCAGAGCTTTTCCTGCTGTTGCTTTTCTTTTGATATGCTAAATTTTCTCATGTAAGAATGTCAGTGTTCCCTTTCGAGCGTATTTGCACACAGCAGGCATACTGGCAAATTTGGAAATATCAGGGTGAATTTCCAGATGAGTTGACCTTAACGCTTAAGTACACAATTTCTGTACAGGGATGCAAGCTTTTGATTTGGAAATAGGGCAGCAGTTTTGTCGTGTAGATGCTGCTTCACAGTCCATTGAAAACTCTTTGCCCATTGCTGGCACTTCAGCTGCGGCGAAGTGGGCGCCTCTGGGAAGGAGCTGCCATGGTGGTGGTGGTCCTCCTCACCCAGCAGTCCCACTCCCCGCGGTTTGGCAGCCCTCCTGGCGGTTTGCTCCAGGGGGTCTGGTCTGTCTGTGGGGCATCACGCAGGGCAGCAAGCCCAGTGAACGCTTTGGCATGGCTGAGGGGCTGTGCTGGGCATGGGGAGGAAGGAAGGGGCAGCCTAGTCGAGGGGTCTCTCACCACCGGGAGAGCTGGTGTCTGTGGGAGCAGACAGGGCGTGTTTGGAGTGCTATGGATGTATTCCGAAATGAAAGTGATAAAACCCAATGTAATGCCGAGGGATTAAATTGTTCAGAAGTACAAAAGAAAGCACAGGGATGCCTGTCCTGTGAAGAGCTCTTTTTGGCAATGCAGTTTTTTGCAGAAGAGTTGAAGAGGAAAACCCACGTTTTGTGAAAGAGATTCACCTATGTGTCCTGCAAAATGGTTACTGTAATCCTAAATTATCTTTGGGGTCACTTAACCTTTCTTAGTAGAGTGTTTAAAATGCCCAAACTGAGGTACTGTTGCTATTAATAATTTTGCTGACATCTTTGTGTCAGTCCTTTCCAGTTCTTGGAGGCTGGTGTAACTGGTATTTGTTTGCTCCATTTTTAAGGGATCTTTCTCACAAACAGGGACAATTTATTTAATTTAAACTTGGGTTTCTGGTCTTGATATCCTCTGAAAAATTGCTTGTTTTCAAAAGGTTCTGTAAGAGTCTTTTGTGGTTTTATAGTTTGTATATCTTTTATGGTTCTCTTTTACAGTTTGAAGGTCAACTAGTGGCGTGATTTTTTAGATGTACTTCTCCCCCCGCCCCCCCCCCCCCCCCCCCCCCCCCCCCCCCCCCCCCCGTTGTGAACCAGTGGAGGAGGAAGCATGGCTTCCTCAAGGTTGACTGCAGTGTTTTAACTTCTATAGCAAATGGGGTGAGAATGAAATTGTCAGAAGGATAGAGAGTAAATTATTGAAGCACTTGACTGTTTAAAGTAGCTGGGGATGTACTATAAAAGGTGCGAGTCTAACAGTCAAATGTGTAAACAGCACCTTATTCCTTCCTTGTACCTGATTTCTCACCACTTGCTTTATATGATGAGAGTCTAAATCAGTGTGGGAGATAACGCAGCCATCCTCAAAGTGTTACTTTATGATGCCTCCACCAGAAGGATAATCTATTACAGTATAGGAAAGCAGAGAGAAAAGCATTTTCAAGGAAGATTAATTGAAGTAATTAATCACTTTAAAATGAAGAAGGTTCATCAAACAAAAATAAAAGCTAAGTATTTTATGTGCCTGTATTGGAATTTGATAACCATTTGTTTTGCTAGAAAATATATGTGGACTGGGCACCTAGTGCTTGTCTACACAAGGAAATTTAACGGTACAACTATGTGCTATAATTATATGCTATAATTATACCAATATAACTCCCTATGGAGACACACTTACACCAGAATAAGAGTTTTCATGGTTTATCTTATTTTGCTTCCAAAGCACGTAAGCTTAAGTGGGAAAGGGTACTCTTATACTGGAGTAAGTTTCCACACTGAGCTAGTTATATTGGTATAATTATGCATTCTTTTCCTTCAGTGTAGACAAGTCCCTAGTGCCTTTTCAGCTTTGAACTTTAGTTAAGAATTTCTTGGTTGTGGTAAGTGTCTAAGCATTTTCATAGTATATTTTTATAATGGGACGTGGGTATTTATACCAATTACTTAGGCCAATTAACAGCATCCTGGGTTGTGGATAACAATAGGATATAAAAAGGGATCAAAATTCATGTTCCTAGATGCTTGGATATATCTGCATTTTTTTTTCCCCCCTCTGTGGTCTTCCAAGTACGCAATGTACAATGCAACAGGTGGAATAGTCTGTGGCTGTTTAATGAATTGTGTATTGGACACTTTTTGTTTCCTGTTTCTCATTATTCCTCGAGTTTTGTTGTGCTGTGTCTCTAATTGCATGTATCTCTGTGGATCATGGAAAGAAGCTTCCTTGATGAAGTTGAAAAAATGCTTTCAAAAATGTTAATTGTTTGGAGAATTGCTGAAATTTATTGATCTTCACACAAGACAGGTGGGACTGTAATTGACTTGCTAGGCACAGGTTGTAAAGGAGCAACTCAAGTTAGATGCAGAGGGAGGGGAGGGTGCAGGTGCTGTTCTGGTATGTTATGTAGTCTAGGAAGAATGATGCCGTGTAGAGGTACGTTTGGTAGGAGTGATCTCACTTGCCTGGTTTGGTCAGAAGTGGGTACCTAGAGAGGTATTTGCGTGGATGGTACTTTGAAGTTGGCTGTCTCCTCCGGCTCTCTTCTGCCCGTATCTCCTTTGCTGCTTGGAATATAGCACGTTTCATCCTTACCTTCACACCTCCCCAGAAATAGGAATATGTGAACATATCTTTACAGTATTCTAGAAGTTTCTGCAAATATCAACATAAATCCCTTGGAAACAGTTTTTCTTATGTATCTTTTTTACTTCTTATGAAATGACTGGTTTGTCCTCTTAATTTTCTTTTATAAATATTTCTAGTACATTTGTAGTGTTATAATGTCCATGTTGTCTCATTGTGCTGGAAATTGAGGATCATGACTTCAAATGAAAAGCAAATTGCAGAAACAAGAGAAGTCTTAAAATAAAACAAATGATGTAATAACCTCCAAATCATAGAAAAGCAAGACTGGAAGGGACATCAGGAGGTCATTTAATCCATCCCTCTGTGCTGAGACAGAATAAGACAGACCTAAACCATTCATGACTGATGTTGCTCTGTCCAGTAGTAGTAACAGGCTGAGCAAAAAGGAATTATTTATACATGTGCTTCACCCCTGACCCCCAAGGCTTTGTGCAAGCTGAACTTGGCACAGAATTGGTGTGAGAGGGTATATGGATTCATGCAGGATTATTTCAGGTATCCAGGTTTCTTTGGGTTTTTGGAAACTTTGTTTTCTGTCAAAATGATCTAATTATGTTTGTGTAGTTTCGAGTGTAATGCCCATTCCTAATTTTATCTGGTAGTCTATTGTTCAGGTGTACTTCTTCCTGAAATGATTTTTTTTCTGTGTTAGCTTTGTAACCAGTGTCTAATCTTCTTGGGCATTGAACAGTTTAGTTTAAAAATGTGTAGCATTTCCTCTTCGTAATTGACAGTATTTCTGGTGCATAATCAGTTTCACTTTGGTCTTTTTTTTTTTTTAATTCAATTTCTTTTTGTGTGAAAAAGCTGAGCAACAAATCTATGGGTAGGAGTGTAAAGGGAGAAAAGGAAGACTGTATTCTGGAAATCATGGTACTTGGCAGAAGAGTGGGGTTTAGCTGAAATGCCAGGTTAGATATGAAGTTAATAATGTGGCTTTAAGAAAAGAATCTTTTCATAGAAGAATAAATAGAATGTAAGTTTCAGAATTTTACACATGGTATCTGCAGCTCTTTAATCCTAAATTGAAGTTTGCAAATGAGTGTCAGATGAATAACATCTTTCTAAATTGAACAATACCTAAAATTGGCATTGCAGATACCCTGTTGCTAGAATGAGTCTTTGGGCTTGTTTGCTCTATTTTGCCTTTTAGTTATATCAGCTGAGAAACATCTGTCTTTGCTGCTAAATGACCTTTTCTGACTAGGCCAAGTGATTTTGACAGAATGAACTGTCTTCAGCCCTCATCAGCTACAGGAGGAGGCTGCTGTAAGCTGCAGCCTTGGAGAAGGGAGAAAGATTAGATGTAAATATGCTCAAATTGCTGTTGCCCTCAGAAATAGCTTACTCAGAAGTACAGGAGAGATTCCCCATACCTATACTGCCTCAGTGTTTATGAAGGCAGTTACTTCCTTCTCTCTCTTCCCATGTAATCTGATGTTAATTTTAATTCTGTTCTAGATTTGGTAATTTTAGGAAATCGGGAATACTGTGTTTTGGGTTGTGCCCAGAGGGGGCTCATTGATCCTGAATATCCTCTCTTAACAAATAAAGGAGTTCCTTTGAAGTGCTTTTAGGATAGCTATGTTGTTTTCACGTGATGGCTTATGTGGGCTCTTTTAAGGGCTGGGAAATAAGAGGTGGGCATAGAAGCGGAAAGAAGCCAAGGGTTTTCAGGCAGACAGAATTTGAAAATAATGGATTCTGCTGTGGGAGAGGGGAGAAAATTCTATGAGTATGGCATAGTCAGGTTTCCTGTTAAATGTTGTTTTTTGGATGAGTAATACTGAAGAAGTGGATCAGCTGTCTTGCTTTTGTATTTCTCAGACCAGGTATCTCTCATGTTGATTTTTAATTTAGTTTTAAATGGTGTGATATTAAAAGAAAATTATGATCATATGTTGAAAACACATGCCGCCTTTGTATAGAAATTGAAAGTTCTGGATGGTAGCTATACTAAAACCCTGCATAATTCTGAACATCCAGGAGAATTTGTTGCAGAGGTGTTCATATCCATTATTAATCGTACTTCCCTATTTCTGCACTTACCCAGGTGCATGCGTTATATGCATTGTGCTGAGATGCACTAGGATGTTCCGTGGTCTGTCAGTGTCTGTGGAAGAATTTGTCCCTTTTATAGCGATTGCAAAAAGAGCAGTGAAGACTTAGGAACTTTGGCCTGTTTTGAGTGAGAAGTAGGTGAAGGCACTAGGTTTAAATCAGGATTTGACCTGGTTTTAAACACAGGTCAGAATTTTTTCTTGACTAAGCCATAGGGAACTTTGTATTAATATCCAGATATGTTTTTGGAGGTCTGGTCTGTGGAGTTCTTTGGGAGTCACCCCCATATCTCGGCAAATTTTAAGTTTGTTTAAGACCTATGGGTGTTAGAGGTGATAAAATCTTCAAGTCAGAAGAGCTTTTAATTTTTCTGCTACCATTACTTATTTTGCTTACAAAATAAGTTTGTATAAATATATGTAGGTGGATCTAAACAACAATTTATTTTTTTTTTACTGTAGAAATTAAAGTTGAAAGCTGAACAGATCCCTTAATACTTTGAGGTTTTGAATTGCTGTGTGTGTCTCTTAATATGGCTGCTACATGCTAAGTACAGTGGTAGTTCAGGAATTACCCTGTTGCATGGTGTTCTCACCGCCACCACCACCTTTAAAAGGAAATTTACAACTCCTGTAATATTTGTCCTTTTAATTTTAAAATCCAGATGAAGCATAATCCCAGGAGTGTTGTTTTGGCTGTTGCAATGTAATCTTTTTCAGATGATACATGATTTAGTTGGAAACAAATTAGCAGCTATGCATGCCTAAAGAAAGCAATTTAATAAACAAGATTTTTGTAAGACCTAATCAGAATTTTAAAATGATACTTGGGAATCAGTTACATTATACAAAAGAGCTGGTGTGAATGTAAGCATGTGTGTGAATTCATGGTTTCCAATCACATTGTTCTCTCAAGTAATACAACGGCTTTGACCTTCAGTCTACTGGTTCTTCTAATTTATTATGTAACTATTAATTTTTTCCAATCAATAATTAAAATTTCCACTCATAAACTGTAGTTTGTTCTGGTAATTGATTTTAATTTTTATTTTAACTGCTGAAAAAAGCTTATTTTCTAATGCTTTAAATCACCTGCTGCTGGTGAATTTTTTTTTTTTTTTTGCACCTTCCCAGGACGTTAGTTCCATGCTCCTGACACTGTGTGTTGGTGAGGAAGATCTTCATAAATGCAAAACTGCAAAACAATCACAGGCAGGTGCTCACCAGAATTCTGTTGCTCCAGCTCCATGAGTGTCTAGCCTCAGATTAGTTATCTGTATCTAGCAGACCCTTGGACTGAGCTGATGTTGCTGGTACCTCTCTAACTGGGGCAGGATTTTTAGGATGTTCAACCAAAATGATACAGAGACTTTATGGAACGATGGTAAAAAAGGATGAGCTGGTTAGTTACCAGGTAACTATTAATATTTTGCGCTATTTACAACCAGTTTTTTTCAGCCTCTACAGGAAACAGTTTTAATGTAGAAAACGTTGTAAGAGAAGGAGTTTCTTGGCAGTTGAAGAAGTGACAGGGCTTCTGTTACAGAGCTGAGTTTGCCTTCCAGTTATCCTGATCCTAAATATATCCTTTAGGAATTTTGCATATATTGGCTCTAGCTAGGGGCTTTCCCCTGTTTTCTTATTTAATTAAGACCGTTTCTTACCTAATTAAAAAAAAAACATAGGAGGGTTGTAAAGAGAAAATGCTGGATTAACAAGTAAGCTATGTGCTATGAGGCTAGAAACCAACAAATACAGAAAGTCAGCGCTTTACACTTTTTAACATCCCAGTCTTCTACCACTTAGTGTGAGTAGGGTGACTGATTTTTCTTCTTGTTCAGAGCTGCTTTTCTTCCTGGTGTGGTAGAGGAGTGTAACTCTTAAAACTCTTTGGCAACCATTTCTCAGTGTGGCCAGAACTTTCTGAACTTCCCTTAGTTGCAATCTCATATTATGCCTAAGCAACTAACTGCTTTTGTGTGGTGGTTTTCCATTCCGTTATCCTTTTGCGCCTGTATCCCATGTATTTTATAAGTGGGGTTTGGTTGTTCTTTTTCCTGATTTTATTCATTATGAACACAGAGACCTGCAAAAAGAGAAGAAAATTGTATTAGAGTCTTCATACCAAAACAACTTACACTGTGTACCTGGAAGAGTGGCACAGCACTTTGCAGAAAGGAGTAGAAGATAGTCTTTGACAGCAGTGAGGGGTGAGAGTAAAAGCTGAGGGATGGGAAGAGGCACTGTGTTTTCCAGAGGTATCCACTAGATTCTAGTGTTATCTGAACTCTGTTTTATGGTGGAATTGTGTTCTGATGAGGTCCATTACAAATGCCAGCAGTAGGTACAACTTAAATGACAGTTCTTCAGAAATTTGCTTTTTTTGTAATGTAATCTCAGAGCATGGCCTAGAAATTTTAAATACGTTTCTTTCAGGAGTACTTGATGAACTCTAGTGCATAAGGTTGAATTTGAGAAGCTGAGTGGCTTATTTTTGGACTTAACTTAGAAATAGGTCATTTTCTCAAAGGCATTAATACTGTTCCAAGCGATCTAGCAGAAACTTAAAG
This sequence comes from Falco naumanni, assembly GCF_017639655.2. NCBI lineage: Eukaryota > Metazoa > Chordata > Aves > Falconiformes > Falconidae > Falco > Falco naumanni. The sequence goes on from NC_054059.1 coordinate 48,394,230, forward strand.
TGTTCATTTTTTTAATTAAAAAAAAAAATGTTCCCAGACACCTTTTTCCTTTTGAAGGTATGTTTCTGAAAGTTTAAGGGTACCTCGTTACAGCCTGCAATGCAATTTCTCCTTTTTAAAACCTTCTAGAGTTTTTTTTGCCCTCCCTTAGCCTACTCGTTTCTGACACCTAGTCCTTTTTCTTGTTGATAACTGACATCAGTCTCCCCAAAGTCTTCATGTCTTGTTCCTTGCTAAGAGCGCATATAATACTTGTTATTATGAGAGTGAAAACCCAGTCACAGAAAGGTGAAGTGTTGTGCTTGTGTTTGCATAGCAGGTCAGCTGCTGAGCCAGGAATAGAAGCCCTGTCTTATGACTCAGTGCCCTAACCGCTGGCCTGCACCGCCTCTCTGGAGTACTGGTCTTTTCCAAGAATGTAGTAGCAGTGGGGTATAGAAGTAACTACAGCAGCTAGTGGAGCTTTGCTTCTGACTCTGGCAGGGGTTTTGAGGCTTATACATAGCTTAAAATACTGGGGGAGAAAAAAAAGCTTTCTACAGGAGCTCCTAGATAAGTTCTGTAATGTTATGGTTTGCTTTGCTCTGTTTAAAACAAAAAAAAATCTAGTTGAAAATAGCTTTCCAGAAGGTTGTGGATGTGGGAACAATCTTCTACATGTTTGAAAGTCAAAGTCTGCTCTACAAATAACCTTAAGAGCGGCCTGTGATTAAATCTTTTGTATATTCAACAACAAACTCATTTTATGCAACCACAACTATGATAAAATTGAATTAAATGAACCTGCCTCTAAGAAAAGAGACTGAATAGCTGAGTAGTGCATTATTCAATGAATGGAAAACGGGGAGGCTGGCTGAAACGGCTGGGAAATGGTTTTAACATTCTATCGGGCTAAAGAGCAATTTTATGAAATCACTGTATTTGTTTCCCCCCTACCTCCCCGCCCTCAATTTTTAAATAGCAGTGCTCTTCATACTGTCAGAATCCAGTGTTGTGACACCCCTACTCAAAAGTTATGACAGCAGTGTAATGACAGCTACTGCCTCTTGAGAATCAATCAGGCAATTAATTTTGTAAATGAAATGCTGATTATACAAAGCTTCACATGAGAGGCCCAGTGATTAAAATCAATTTAACAAATTGTTTCAGGTGGGACTTGATTAATAATTTGCCATAAATGCTGAGGATATATGACCAGCATACCTTTTTGTGTGTGTGTGTTAATATAGAACTATATATAACGCTTGGAGTGGAAAAAATCTGCAGCTAACTGTATGTACTTCTGGCTTGTGACCTAGATGTGATTGGTTATACCTTTCTGTGGGTACACTTTTCCTCCCAGCGTCCATAATGTCACTTTCTCAGTTAGTGCTCTCTCTCCAGCAATTGAATACATCTAACTTTTAGTTTTTATTTTTGTTAATAAAGCCCAGTAACTGAGAAAGTGTATTCAGATCTACTTGAGTATTTATTAGGCTTAGGAAGATTTTTCTTTAAAATTTGAAGTACATGTGGGATTTCTTTCATTTATTCCACCCCACCTGCCCTCTGTCGCTTACTAGTTTTTAGTAAGTTTTCCCCTCCTACTCCAGTACTTCTGCAGGGAGCCTTCCTGCAGAGCTCCCCTTGTTCCATTCAGGGCTGCTCTCTGCTCCGTGCCTGATGGACACTATTTTTAGTACATCCTTTTCTGTCCATCTAACCCTGTGTTTGTGTAAGAGCAGTACAAAGTAGGCAAGAGAATTTTTTTTTTTGAGTTCCAGATGGCAGCCATGCACAGTGAGTGAAGGTGTTTACTTGTCTAGGAAGCTGAGAACCTCATTGCCAGACAAAATAGAAGTAACTAGTATTCTGGGTGGGGCTTTTCTTTTTTTAACTTACAGTTTTCTGGGTTTATGAATGGATTTTCTTTTCCATGTTGAGCTGTAGTGTTGGCTGCTTGAGGAGGCCTTAGGGTTGTGAGACATCCTCTGGTGAATCTAGTCTCAGAACTTCTAAGATACTATTTTTCCCTCAATATCTGCTTTGCTCCTCTGCTGTGGGTTACTATTTTGGTAGCAGAAATGGCAGACTGAGAACTGTGCCCATGCCTCCAATACTCCAGTGCCAAAGCTGTTGCATTGGTACAAAACCACCCTACACAGAGAGTTTAAAGTTCAGGTGCTAGTCTGTGGATGGAGGTAGCTAAAGCATGGTCATGATCTGGCAACAAGTGGGAAAAGTGACAAGCTGGCATCAGGGACGTGTTGTATAGTTGCAGATAGGTTTGCTCGAAGACATCTGGAAGAACCCCAAACTTCTGCTGCACTAGAAATTTCTGTTAACTTTTGCTAGGAGAGTAGAGCTTCTGCATGCCTAAAAAAAGGTGGTGCCCTCTGTTTGGAGCATCCAAGTTGGAGAAAACAAATACAAAGACAGGAATATAATCCTCTAGTACTCCTGGAAGAAGTTTGGAATTAGGAACGTGGCTTACAGAAGAAGGCTAAGTGCTCAAGTGTGATGAGGACAGATGACAAACCTTCAGTTGACTTCAGAGCAATCGGGGTATTACCTGTATGTCAGTGTTGTCAGTGACAAAGGCAACTTGAAGGGCAGCAGTTGTGAGCTGTATGTAGCCACCTGAACTTGTCAGAAACAAGATTGTTTTGGCCATCAGGTATGATAAATGTATGTAATTGCTTTTTGATGTTTTCTTTACCTTTGCATGCACTTCTAGTGGTAACGGAAGAGGTTATTTGTGTATACTTCATTAAAAACAGGTTTATTTGCTATGTTTGTTGTGATTTGTTCTTTCAGTAGTCATTTAGATTTTTCTATCTACAAAATAATAACTAGAGAATGGCTGACTCGTTGACCTTCCAGTTTTCAGGCTGTGTTAAAGAGGACCCCGAAGAATACTGGAAGACAGTCATACATACATCCTCCTCCAAACTGCAGAGATGCTTGCCTGTATGATTATTTGTAAATGTTCTGCTGGAGTAGTAGCTGATTTTTGGTGGGGCATAGCTTTGATAGTCTCTCTTTCCTCTTTTTAATTACTTTCTGTTCTGAGTGGGGAAATTATCTTTCTGATGTCTCCCTGCAGCTGAAATCAGACAGTATGCAGAGCCCTTAAGACATGGAAAATTGCTATTTTTGTTAAATCTCTGCTGGTGTATGCTTCTTCATTCACTGGATTTTCCTTTGTCATAGGCTTATGTTGAACTTGGCTCTTTGTTTGTGCTTATTCTTATTCCTTGTGTTTGTGCAACTAACTTTGAATTTTAGTGAAGTGCAGACAGCAGACTCCCTATTTAAAGAAAAAATAGGAAGCATGTTTGCCAGTTACTTCTCAGATTTTAATGTTAATGTAAGTCAGAACTTAATGCTATACATTAATACCTTTTTAACAGTTGTTTGCATCTTTCTTTAAATAGACATTTAAAACACACGTAACGAGTTGTGTTTTGATACTCATGCTTTTGTCGTGTAAAAAAGTTGGCTGAGGAGTCCTCGTACATGTTCATACAAATGATGGCATTATCTAGGAATGGATTATCTTTTCCCCAGTTGCGCCCTCATGCCAGCTGTGTCATTGTATTATAGTGAATACTTGTGATTATCTCTAGTGATAATTTTGTAACTTGGTGGCTGACCTAGAGCGGAGAGCTCCATGCCCATCTTTCTTGGAATGTCAGTAACTGATTGTCAGCTGTCTTTATTATAAGATTTCAAGGCTTTGGTATTAATAAAGAGGCTTTTTTTTTTTAATACAGAGACAGAAGCTTTGACTGCAGATCAATGAATAAACAAAGAGTTACTGTATTCAGTAGCTCTAGGAGTTTTGAGGGCAAGCGTGCTTGAGGGTGTTGAGTTTATGTTGTTTTGTTAAAGGCGCAAATGATGTAGCATGCGTTGTTGGGATGCGCTGTGGCTTATAGTCCCTTTAAAATGCAGCATTTGCTGTTCTCAGCCAGCCAAACCAGTGCCGCTTTCAATTTTTTTTGTTTAAAGAAACAAAAACCCACACTTTCACTTGAAAAGTAGTTACATCTTGTCTGAATAGTCTTGTTCTATAGTGAATTGCTCTGTCTGCGTTGTGTAAGAGCTCTACCTTCTCATCTGAATCCCACCGTGACCTTTGTAAAGTGTCTCCCACTCCTCCCTGCCTTGAGACTTCAGTGGCGGAGTTCTTTGTGGCATCTTTAAATAGATAAGTTATATTTTGGGACTGTGACCAGTGTTGTTGATGTTCATAAATATTTTTCAAATAAAGATTTTCATGGTAAAAGTGAAACAGCCATTGATAACTTAGTGTATGTGTATGTATATATATATATATAATGCATACATATTATCAGTATTGTCCTAAAAGGCAGAGCTGATACCAAGTTATTCCAGTGTGCACCCTTGTCTCGGATCTGAGCGAAGATGAGCTATCTAGGAAAACACTGGTTAAATGATGGGAGAAAATGGTAGTGTTTTTTTCTCTCACTTTATAAAAGGTAAAGTTGAATCTCCAGGTACTTCAGAGCGAGGGGATTTATTTGATTGTTTTAGCTAGGAGAAGAGCAGAAATGGTGGTGATACTGACTTTACAAGTGGGTGTAGCATATTAATTTTCCCACTTCTGCTTATAGCAAGAATGCCACGTTTAAGTATTCTGTTACACAAAATATTGAAAAAAGGAACAGGTAACAGAAGAAGGTTGTCAATATTTGTAGGCAGCGTAGGCTTTTCTGTCTTCTACCTTAGTGGTTGGAGTGTCAGTCTGAAGACTGGGAATGAAACCTTGGCCCTATTGAAATCATTAGCAAACCCTCCGTTGGGTGTTTTAATATGCTCACAAGTCACATAATAGGCAAGGATTCTTATGAAATGCTCTGTTCTTATAAAGCTTGATAGTACATGTGCAAATGAATCTGATACTGACACAAGATAGGCACTATAATAAACGGGTTATAAATTATAACATTACTGTGGACTGAAGCAAGGAACCAAGACTGAGGTATTTTGAGGAACTGCAGATCTATGCAAAGTTTAAATGAAATGTGGCAAGTTGAAGAGGAGGTGCAGAATCGGAAGAAAAAGCAGAATCCATTCAGGCTTGCCTGGCAGAATATGGCAGTAAAAAATAGCATAAGCAAACACTAGCTAAATTGGTAAAAGGTAATGTGTATATTGGGAGTAAAATAGCACTAGAGAAAAACAGGACCCTTCTGTAAAGGAAGGGAAAGGAAACAAATGGATATTGATGACTGCAATGACACTAAAACAAAATTTCAAAAGTAATTAAGACTTTTCATTACAGCATGTGATAGAATTAATTAAAGGCATGGAAGATGTGAAAATACACACGTCATCCACTCATGGTCATACATGCCCACTGGGTTTTAGAATGTGATGCGGTTACAGCAATGCTGTAGTTTTCCATACTCGTTGAAAAGCAGGTGTGGAGGGATTGGTTCTTGATCTCTACAACATGAAGAGGTTGATACTTGTCATAATCATACTGTCACCCAAAACTTGTCTTTGAAAACTGTTGTAACCAGTGTTTAATAAAATATTTGAATATAACAGATGCTAAAGAAACCTTCAGATAAGATTATAATACATATTTCTCAACTAGCTCCTTCTAAACAACTTTTTGAAATGCCATGGATGAAAGAAAACTCTTGCTGTAAAAATTAAAGTTTAAAAGAGTGCTAAAGCTAAAAACTACATGCGTTAAAGTTGGAAAAAGTTGTAATTACATTTTCACCTCCACTGTACAGGACACAGTACTTGATGAGCAGCTCTTTTTTTTCTTTCTGTTAAGTCCATGGCTCTAGGTCTTTCTTACCACACGCTCTTCTGAAAACAAAATTTGTTCTTTTGTTGGAGTTTTTGATGGTATTGATCACAGTCATATTAAATTCTAGAATCACCTCTCTGGTGAAGAGATGGTGATTTTTTTTTTTAATTATTTTTACAGATGGGAAACTGAGGCATTGTTGTAGGAAGCTTGAGTGGCCTGTTTATGATAGCTGTAGGTTAAATATTCTGAAACATACAGCTTCTGAAAACCTTTTCAAAACACATCTCTCACCAAATTGAAAAGTAGTTGCAGATGTAGATACGCAGCATTTCCTGCAATTTAAATCCCATGATTTCAAGTTAGGAAATGAGGGATGCATTGAACTGGCAAATTTTGAAATTTTTTTGTTTTAGTGAAAAACTGTGGCAGAGGCAGGGCTGGACTCCAGTTCTGCCTGAGCAGCATGCCAGCTACCTCTATGGTAAGACCATCTTCTGCTTCATTCACTACCGTATGGTACGTGAAGCATTTGGTCCTGTCGCACACAACAGCCCCTGCACTGTGCTGCTGTTGAGTTGTCCTGGAGCAGGCCCGTCCGCTGCCTGTGAGGACAGAAGTGTGATGGTGTGTTTAAAGACTGATACAGTTATATCTGTGAAGGAGACATGCTTAATGTTGCAAGGGCAAACCTAATTCCAAAGCTTGTAACTTCTGCAGTGCTAATGTCTCTTAAACTGGTGGAAGAGCTAGCTGTTTGGTTTTGCTTTGCCTTGCAGTAGTGTGTTGACAGCCACTGAGTCACTGATAGGTGTCTTCACCTTTAGCCGCACCGTACAGGGGGTTGGGATCTAATCTGAAGGGAGTCGGAAATAGCAGTGGTGAGTTGCCACCCTCTACATGGACTGGCCAGCGTATGGGATGAGATGTGTTTCCTCACTGGCTCTGTCTTCTCCACCCCTAAAGGTGATCAGAGGACTCTGCTGTTAGTTCTTTCCCCAAGACCTTGGAGGGAGGAGGGAATAGGCAGCACTGACAGCTAAGGTGGCTCTCCCTGGGTTGTCCCAGTGGTGTGCCTGGGGGTGTTTACCGCTCGCTTGTATTCAGTAACTTCAGTCCTTGATCATGGTGCCTGACTTGCCATGTCCGTGGTAGATTCTGAGTATGCCCAGGTCCCTTGTTACCCATACCCAGTGACCAGTGTTATGTGGGTCACCCACAGCCCCTGGTGACTGGAGTTACAGCAATGTCACGGGTTCTTTATCCCTCCACCTTTCTGAAGTGGAGGGATGTCACCTGAGGGAAAGAGGAGCAGCTCACCTGGAGAGGACAAGGAAAAGCGAAGGGACAGCAGGCTGGTGAGAAACAGGGAAGGAAGGATGAAGTGGCAGTGTGGCTCACAGGGCTAATGTGCACACAAAAAAAACCTCCACTGCTTTTGGAGGTCACTAGTCCAGAGGACAGAGACTCTTTGGCTTGTATCCATGTCACCTCCTGACCTTGTTTCCTCTTCTTCCCTTCAACTCTTCCTGCCTCACTTCTGTCTCTGCTGCTTTTTTTAACCCATTGTCCCTCTTTCTTTGTGCAGCAGATTCGAAGCTGTCTCTGTACACCTTGTAACTCCTCTGATGAAGTGTCACTGTGCCGCTCTTGTGCTCCCGTTTCTTCCTCCCATGTTCCACACGGTCTGGTGACATTCAGGTGCTGTGTCTCGACAGGGGTGCACACCTCACCTTTCCCAAACGCCCAATGTCACCCTGGCAAATTAAAATTCTGTGCCCCAAAGCACGGTATTCAGGAGGTATTTTTAAGTGTTTTATGTAAGAACATAAACGATGTATTTTTCTGTGACCTCATTCTAAGACATAGCTGAATTGTTTCTGCTGAATTTTCCAGAGAATTTCAGCCTCAGGCATACATATGGCCTGGAAAATTTCAGCCTAAATGCTTGAAGTTTGGCAAAGTTTATATGCACCTGAAAGTAGTCCTAATAATGGAAAGTGTCAGATTGTTTTAGCTGTGTAGCTATCTGCATTGTTTATATTTAAGTATTGGATGTGGAACAGAAAATACTACGCTCAAAATAATTAAAATTGAATCTGAGTAAATGTTGTTATTGGAGTTGAGATGTGGAAATAATACCCTGAAACAGAAGATAGTGGCAATGAACATGCTGTTGGGCTTCATGAGTTTCTCATGAAGGATACTCAAGACTTGCCTTGAACAAGAATTTATATTTGAGGAGTATGGCAGGTGGTGCACAGAATGAACATTAAAACACAGAAGTAAACATAGGAAAAGTATCTTGGTCTCTATGAGGAAATTCAAGTTCTCCCCTGGGACTCTGTAAGAAGGAATCTCTAGTTCATCTGCCAAACTTTTGTCTCTGTGTTGTTTTTAGTTAAGTGTGATGAGAATGCGTGATGGCCTTAATTAAAAAAAAAAAAAAAAAAAAAAAAAGTGTTGTTATGGGTCAGGTGGCCTGAAGCGGTTGGGGAACCATTGATTTTAAAAAGTATGAAATATAAATAGTAAATTACCCAGGGACATTTAGTGGTGAAAAAAATAGAATCTTCTAAGCTGGCCGCAGAGCGGCCAAATAATGAAGGAAAAATTGCTGAGTAATACTCACCCAAAATTAGAAATGAATGTGCAATTCGCTATGGTGGCAAAAAAGGACAGTTCTCTTCTGAAGTGAATGGAGGTGTCATGTGAGGAGGAGGTTATCATTTCCACCTCGTCAGGTGTAGCGTGCCCACGTCTGGAATACTTTATTTGGCTTGGGTGACAGCCCTGGCAAATGGGTATTGGTAAGGGTGAGGAGAGCCACTGAAGAAAGGGAGATTTTGAGTTTTTTAGCAGGAAGGAAAGAGTAAAAAGTGACTGACTTTGGAGAGAACATATTTTGTATGTATGGGGGAAAAAAACCCCCATAGTACGTTAGTAGTACAAGCAGCAATAATGAGAAGAAACAGGAATGGGAGGGGGAAAATGTAATTTATTGTCATAACAACTATTCCATCAGAATGTAGTAGTCAGAAAGGACTTGCAGAAGCCGTGTTATGTAGTGGGCTTTACCATGAAACTGGTCAACAGTACACTGTAGGAAAACATTACAAAAAGTGCTGCGGGAAGGAATCCTGCTCCTGGTGGGCTGGCTGGCTGAATTAATAGGTTTTTTTTTTTTCTTGGGAAGAGGAGGGGGGAGTGGGGGATATGTCTCATGAAGATAAGATTGTGATAGGCTTTTTAAAAGCTTTTTCTCCCCCCTTTCTTCTGTGAATATAACTGACTCTCAGGAATTAAAAAGTGGATGTCATATTAACAATACAGTGCTGTGCTTGACAAAGTACGGTATTTTTTCTGGTTCAGTTAGTCCTCAGTAATAAAACATGAGAGTAATACCACACAATGGTTGACACCTGTCCTGAAACTGTTACAGTGCTTGGTAAGTGCTGCCAGAAAGTCTAAAAATAAAACTTCCCTCCCTTGCCTCCCCTCCCCCTCCATCAGCAATCGCAGTTTGGGTTTTCTGAGGTCTATTAAGGAGGCAGATAAACTTTCATGTAAAGTGTGGGTTATGACTTGCCTTTTGATCTGGAAACTTATTAGTGCACACGATAGCAATATGAAAGCGCTGAAATACTGCGTTCTGTATGCATTGCTTTTCTTGGAAACTTTCTTTTCTTTTCACTTTCCCTTTTTTTTCAAAGTATTTTCTCAAGGTTAAACAGCTTGTCCGCTACTTGTGTCTTTCCTGACAGACATGATGTTGTTTATGTTTAGACATTAAAGTCAGTGATGCTAATCCTTTACAACAGTATACTTAATTATGTTTTAAGCTGGAATTTATTGTGCAGTTTTTCTGCTTTTTCTGTAGGTAAGAGATGACCTTAAGTTTGATGTAAAATATTTTTTTTTCCTAAATGCAGTGAAAGTCCCAAACTTGCCATTTAAAACCTCATCTAATTAATATGAGAACCGGAGTATGGTACTGTGACAGTTTGTCAAGTCAATATGTGATGGGTAAAGCACTGAGAAAACACACGTATAGTTTGCCTGCGGTAAGCGTGACTATCCTGACCGTTTTCTTTCCACACCTTAAAGCATTTCTTGGTTTGTATTTAACAACAGGGCAGTCCAATGGATCCCATGGTCATGAAGAGACCTCAGTTGTACGGCATGGGCAATAACCCTCACTCTCAGACGCAGCAGAGCAGCCCCTACCCTGGGCAGTCCTACGGCCCCCCCGGGCCCCAGCGCTATCCCGTGGGAATGCAGGGCCGAGCCCCGGCAGCCATGGCAGGAATGCAGTATCCACAGCAACAGGTTTGTGGAAGATTTTTCTGTGTTGCTTTGGTTTCTCCCCTCTCCTCCTTTTCCCTTCTGACGCTGCGGTAATACACTGGGTGGAAGAAAAAAAAAAATCAGAAATAAGTATTTCTTGTGCAGAAGGAGGGTCAAGGACTGCTTTATAGGACTGTAAATATATTATGTTGACAGTGTGAATGTTTTCTGAAACCCTATGCAGTCAGGAAGGAGTTTAGTTTGTTGCTGATATCTTTTTGGAGAGAGAAGTATGTTAAATGCCATCGGTTTTCTTCCCCCCACCCCCCCTAGTTGACATCATTTAGCCTTGTATATTTTTTGGTGGCTATTTTAGTTTTGTTTTTTAAAATTCTCTCTGGCTTAGATACTTTTAAATGTAAGATGAAAACCTAAAGTTGACCTCAGTGCAGAAAAACTGGGGTTATCCAGTGCAAACAAAAGTGTTACGTATTTGTATCAGCTGTTTGCTATTGTGATTTTTGTGGGGGCTGTTTTTTGTTGGTGGTGGTTTTTTTTTTTTTTCCTCCTTTTGGTAGGAGCCTGTAGCTTTTCCATTTTTTCCCCTTTACGAGCTCCTTAAAGTAAGGATATTTTATTTTTTGTTAGATCAGAGGACATAGAAATGTTCAGAATCTCCTTTCATCTATGTGGATTTCACTGTTGATAGTGGCCTCTTCTGCCTTTTTCCTGCGCTTTTAAAGAAGGTCAATTCCAGTGTTCATACTATATACTAAGGAAGATACAGTCATATTCTAGAGGGAAGGGATAAACCAAGGTTATTGAGAAGTTACATTTTACTAATTTTATTTTTAAATTAGACATGTGAGTGTAGGCAGTGGAAGCTCTGTACTTTGTTGTGAGCACAACAGAGTAGCAGCTTGATCATTAATGGGAAAGAACATTTGTTTGGTCCAACTGACAAAACATATTAGCTTTTTTAATGTCATTTATTGTAGAATATAGAAAAGAAAAAGAAAATTTTGGATTCCCTGACAGATAGGTGCCTGGCTAATTCTTGTTATTACCCATCCACCAGGACAGGATTTTAATCAGGCAGTTAAATAACAGTTTCAAATATAGTAGTTGGGTGAATAGTACCATTAGCAACAGTCTTCGTTTTTATTCTTTCCTGTTGTTAAATGGATACTTGTAAGGAAGAGATTTTTTTTTAGTTTAGAAATGTTAAGCAATATATTTGGCTGCTAGATTTAGACAGCAAAGCATTTTGTCAGTCATAAAAGGAGGAGAAATTGTGAAAAGGAGGCTTTATTTTGCTCTGTGTGGCTGTAGCCAAAATGAATCTATTAAAACATATTTTTAATTTTAAAATGAATTATTCTGTGTTATGTGGAGATGAGTGTTGAATTTTCACTTCATTTGCTAATTGCTTGATAATTGTAAATTACCCGTCAGCAGGCAGTGACCTGGCACAGTGATTGGCTGCTGGCCCTATCCGTCTTCTTGCAGCATTAATATAATTGGCTGAACAGCAGCGCGGTTCTGAGCACTAATGCTCTTTGGGGAAAAAGTGAGAGGATAATTATGACATTGGATTTTTATTGAACGGACATCACCACCTAGGCATGATTTTGTTTTGGACAGCCTCCAAAGCTTCGTGTGTTTGGTTTGTGAACCTCTAATGATCTGAATCCAGTTCTTTTCATATTGCTCATATATTACCACCTTTCTACAAAGGATTAAAATGCAGGAATGCAGGTTTGTAAATTGAATTGCCAACTTACCAGCTGAGTGGTAAGTTGTCTTTGGCACAGGATGCCACAGTTTGATTCCTGGCTGGATTTTTACTCCTGTGACATGAATATTAAATAAGGAGAACCTAGCTATGCTGTTAAAATTGTCTGTGTAGCATGTACCTACTTCTAGATAGAATATATATATGTATATAAAAAAATCCAAATAACATTGCCAAAAATTTCAGAAGACTAATCTCAGCACTTTCTGGAAACTGGAATCGCTTACAGTGTCACATTGAATTTATCAAATCCATGAGGCACTTCCGAAAACTTGATCGGTTAAAAAATACTGGGCCTTAAACATATAACGGCGTTCAGATGTAAGTATTGTGCAGAGAGAGCATTGGGTGGGTGGATTATGAGGGTGGAACTGCCACACTGTAGGAATGGTGGGAAACATCAATGGGAGAGGTTGTTCTTATTTTAAGTTATACTGTGCTGTTGCCCAAAGATAGCCGAGGGTGTCAGTTCCGTTTCCTTGGATGAAACGAGAAGGCTTTCTGTTTGACTGTGAAGAGTTTTGAATTTTGAAGAAGACCTTGAAATGTTAAGTCTGGCTCTTTGTCAGCAAGTGTTGTGGCTTGAGGTTAGAACCACGGGACTTGACAAATTTTAACTTGCAGGTTCTGCTGCAGGATGCTGCAAATGAAGAAATAGAGATGAAAAACAACACCCTAAAGATCCAACTAAAATTCATGGAAATGGTAGAAATGAAGATAATTGCCTAGATGTAGGTAGCTGGTCTATGTCATATTGCAGCAGAGAATAGTGTGTTCCAGCCTGCAGCCCAGAGGTGGAAGAGATCGCTCACGGGAAGGGAGGCCTCTGGCATACGCAGTGAGAGATTAAAGAGGATGAAAAAGATGAAATGTTGTCAGGTGCAGTCATTCTACCTATCTGCAGCATGGGTGTTGGGCATAGCCTGCTAACCTGTTGAAAAAGAGGTCTGTGTAATGCTGCAGACATTTTCTTACAACTGCTGTTTGGTCTCGGTGTGCTTGATACCAAGCAGGAAGGTGTGAGTAAACTCCCGAGTTTTCTTAACATTCTGTGTGGAAATTGCAGGATGTTGAAGAGAATGTGGAAAGCATGGGATATGTTCTGTAACATGGCTGCAAAAGATGCTGTGAAGAGAGAAACCAGATCTCCTTTGGGCTTGGAACTCATCTCTAATGAGTTATCAATGATGAGCCCCAGAACGAAACAGTAAGCCTTATATAAGGGACAAAATTTGAAATGCAGGCAATCTTCTTGCATTACTTGCTAATACAACTAAAGATAAGGGGGTTAAGAGATATACGCAGGCATGTAGGAAGGAGAGGTAAAACTAGTGAAGCATTAGCTGGGTAACCTGGGGTTTTCTCTTTTCTTCTCCAGTGCTTGACAACGGAGATCCACATCTATCCTGTAAAGATGGGTGGTAGCTTGTTTTACAAAATGCTAAGCAATTTGAAGAATGCTGCAGCATTTTGTCAAATTTTAAGGGCATGTCCAGTTAATTTGGTGTGAGTCAAGTATATAAAGCATTTGGACTGATTTGGGTAAGATTGTCTTAATGGATTAGATTAAAAATCAAATAATTCAGCACCTATATAAAAGGGGGTGAAGTATAAGAAAGGAAGGTGTTAGGAAAATAGTCACATACTTAATTTGTAGGATTGTTGACTTGACAGTTTATGTCTCTTTTTTCAGTAGGCATAAATATGTATGGTGAATGAATTACTTAAAAGAGATTTTTATGTTATTAGGAGACTTTTGCGTTTTTGTCACTTTCCGATCATCTTCTGGGGGGAATGAGGAAGGAGGCAAGGGAGAGCTGGGAGCAAGCTGACCTGTGCCTGTGTTGTCAGTTTTTGACATGATTGAATCACAGATTGCAACAAGGCCAGTGTTTGCATCCCAAGGTTTTAAAATGCTGGTCTTGCATGTAAATCTTAATACAGCTATCTCATAATCTCATGTACTCTCTCTCCTGGTTTGCATGGGATGAAGGTAATTTTAGGTTTATTAGCACTCCTAACCTAGGGCTTCAGGGAGATCACATTATGTATGTAAAAACAGAAAGCAGAAAAACATACTTTCAGGTCTCTTAGCTATTTTTTGGAATTAGAAAGAGGTGATTACAAAATTGAAAATCCTGATATGTAGGGATACTTAGCACCTGCAAACTTCAGGCTTGATTTTGCAGTACATTTCACTGTAGTGTGGGTAACAAGATCTGATTGTAAAGACAGTAGTTTCCTTTTTATTTAACTTCTTTTTCTCCCCCCACTCCTTTTGGACCTCAGTCAAGCAAGCCGTGATGCCCTAATCAGTTTCTGGCTTTGGTTCAATTGCCCTGCCAAAGTGTTTCGGTGCTTTAGTGCAGTGTGCTGTAGGAAAGATTTCTGATGCTTTTGTAAAAACATTTTTGCTAAAACTAGAGATTCAGAGTACCTACTAAAATAAGGGGGGTTTCTGCCATTGTCTGATGGTGTTGCTCTTTTGTGTTAATAGCATGTAATACTTTATTTTGTGCTGAATTTCATTAAGCTTAAAAATCAGCTCCTTAAAATAACCACGTATATGTTTTGGAAGTTTTCAGCAAAGTCTGAAGGCTTGGATTTATGAATATGTTTGAAAGAACTGAATGGTGTGATGTGCCTGTTTAATCAGATGATTATTGCCTAATTGATTTTTTTAGGATGCATTAAAAATCCTTGTGTACTTGATGGACTGGAACAACAACTTATTGTGTAAATAGGATCATATTGCTATAATGCATAGTAAATTCTTTATGAAAGATAGTTACGTGGATACGTACAATAGCCATTCCTAATAGCTGTTTAAAATGGGGTATTTCAGTACTTTCTTGTTTCGATACTGATCATGCATTGTCTTAGTGCCTTGAGCCTGCTTGCAGTAAGTCAGTTGCGATGCTTGAGCCTTGGTCTATTCTGTCTCAAATTTTTGCTATAGAAATACTGTAAGATGAAAGGGTGCTAATTACTTCTCCCTTTAACATTTGTTATATTCTTGATTTGAAGAATTAAAAAATAAATGTGGTCATTGTCCTTATAGTTATAAGAGTGCAACTGTAAATAGTCAGAGAAACATTTTTTCCTTTTTTTTTTTTTAAAAAAAAAACGGTTAAGGAAAATAAGCTGCTGGTTTGTGGTTTGTTTTGAGTTTTTTGTTGTTTTTTTTTTTAAGTCTTATGTGGCAGGTTTCAACTTGGAGTAACTTTTTTTAAAGGGCTAGAGAAATTGTAAAACCTCTGGGAATGTGCAGCAAGGATTTATTGTAATGGAAACTGCAAGTCAACCAGAACTATAGCAGCACCAATGTGATTACCTCATTTAGGAAAAGGGTTTACACTGCTCGTATTGGGTAATGTCCCGGATTGGAAATGTCGAATTTACGCCAAGGAAATCAGTTGGCTGTTGGCTTGGCAGGTAGAGTTTTAAAGCTAGTAAACACAAATGTGTTTACTACTGGTTGGCTGATTGTGTGTGTGTTGCTTTCTGAAATAATTTTAATTCTAAAGGATTGAAATATACCAAGAAAGAGAAGCTTACTGTCATGTTTTGCTCTGAGCCATTAAGTTAAAATGTGGTGCATGCATACAGCAAATACTAGTCAAGTGATAGTTTGTTGTCTTCTCTGTGTATAATTGCCCATACCAGCTAGAGAATATTGAATGGATTACGTTTTTTTGTGCTCCTAAGCATCTTTTAGCACAGTTGGTGTTAGTATTGGTTAAGGGAGCAGACACAGAAAATAAGTAGCATTTTCATTTCTTAGCCTATTTATTTTGCAAGAACAGAGAATGAATCAATGTGATTGAATCTCAAAAACAACCAGCAGAGGACAAAACACTGAGATGTGTTGCTTTTTCTTAAAGATTGATAGATGCATTTCATACACACACATAAAAAGGGACTGTGGAGCTTTGATCAGTGTGTGCTTCAGAAGTACGTTTTTTCAGGTTTTTTTTTTTTTATTTATTTATTTCCCTTGGAAATTTTTTGGTGTGTTTTATTTTGGGGTTTTGTTTGTTTGTTTTGTTTATTCTGTTTTGCTTTTTTTTTTCCCTAGGCATTTATTTGGAGCTCTCACTAGCAGATTATGTGCCGCTTTAGTAATTCCTGGAAAGCAGAAGGGTTGAAGCTGTTAAACATTAATCTTTTCCCAACTTCCTTTTCTATTTGAAACTTGTAAATACTTGAAATTAAAGTAATCATCAGTAAAATGTTGTTTGAATGATATATCTGCCATCCTGTTGAGCTGCTAGAAACTTCCAGTTAAAAATAAATAAATTTAAGAAAGTAAATAAAATAAGTAGATGAAATACTTCCTGAAGAGTGTAAAGTTTGAATCCTTACTTTTATGAATCAGAAAAGGGATGAGAAGTCACAGCTATTTGTCTTTCTTGCAAGGTCATCTTTAAGAATGGATCTTTTGATGGTCAAGTGTTAATAATTGCAAAGAAAAGTTGCTGCTCTTTGTCATGTAAAGAAATGGGATTTTTAAATTTCAGATTTAGGAAAATGCTAAATACTGTGCTTGTGCAGATCTAGGAAAATGTTTAGCGTGGTTCTTTCTTTTGGGTATACTAAGCCTCATTGACTAAATTGAAAAAAAGGCTGCTACTTCAGTTCATGGCAGGATAAGGCTTTATGTTGTATTGTCTTCTTTAGAATTATCCCTTCTATTGAGTGTAATTCACTCTCTGTAGAGGGAGGTGAGCACAGATTACACATAATCATGGAATCAAATTTGACATAAGTTTGGGTTCTTTATGGTAGTTTAGCTCTTAATCTTAATGCTGGTCATCTGAGATTGTTTACTGAAGAAAATCCCTAAAGTGCGGAATTGCATTATTATGGTAAATAGAAACATTTCAGTAGCTTCTATCATTTCTTTGAAACTGAAGAAAATGTAGGTTGAAAAGGAAAAAGAACTGTTCTTCCAGCGGGTGAGAAAAAGCTTGGAAAAGAGAAGGTTGACATTTTTATCTGATCAATTACTATGTACTGATGTTCAGTAAATGCTAATTTTTACATCCATCCTGGAGTAAATGTCAGTCTGCATTTGTATAGAAGGTGCGTAAGAATCATCAACTTACCATGCCAAATAAAACGGTACTTTTGTTACTAAATGGTTCTACTTCAGTTGGAATAGTTAATGGCAGTAATGACATTTGTTGTTGTGCTTGGAAGTGGGGGCATGAGAGAGAAAAACATGCAAGCCCTGTGTGTTGATGTTCTGAAAAAGGTTGCTGTTAATGAAGCAGCAGCTATTTTGTTGTTGAGAACTTGGTTTGCTAGCAGTATTAGCTGTCAGTCTGCGCTGGAGTTAGGCAGGAAGTAGATTTTGGTGATCAGAAGTGGGGAACAGAGGGCTGTTTGCTGCTTCACTAGGAAGATACAAAATCATTTACTCACGAACAGCTCATTTTACATGGCAGCAGGAGACTTGAGTTTATTTACATTTGAAGTAAAATAAGCATCTTGCCTTAAGAAAAGGCTGCTGCATTACTCTGTTTAACAGCTGCCATATAATGACTGTGCCAAGAGGGTTTTAAAGTGTAGGTAAGGAATAATTAACTGTTACTCCTAATATTATAGTCATAGTAGTTTCCTGTTAATAATATTAATCAAGGAGTTATTGACACTCAAACCTGCTGTAACGACATTCAGACCCATCATGAGCACTCATGTTAAGATTTTTGTATCCATACTTTCTGTAATGTCCCCTGGGGGTAGCTCAGCTTTTTTTTTTTTTTTTTTTTTTTTTTAAGTCTTGGTATAAGTTTCTCAGAAGATGCTATCAATTGTCCGTAAATTTGAACTTACTCAGAGGAAGCAAGGGAGTCAGTAGAGTTTGCTTTTTTAAAAAGAGGGAGTGTTTTTCCCATAGCTGAAAATACGGCAGAAGACGATAAGGTGAAACCTGCCTGAAGTCAGTGGGAAGTTTGCTGTGACTTCACTGGAGCTACCATTTCACTTGGGGTCATGTTGTTGGGGTTAGATGACTTGTCTTCAGTTGATAGTGTAGGCAGAATCAGCCTTCTAAGTCAATTGGCGAGAAATTCAGAATGAGACAGTTGGGTACCTTTCACTTTGGTGACCCGGGAATGGTCAGGTAGCTTGCTTAGAACAGTAGACCTCTCGAGAAACAACCTGGTGTTTCAGTAGCTTAAGATTAGACTCCTGTTGCTTACAGAAGCATTTTTTTTTTTTAACTAAGATTTTTGTTAGATTTAGTTTCAAAAAAACCTAAGTAAAAATTAGTTTTACAGTAGCGAAGTGAGTACTGCAAAAAAATTAAAAATTTCCACACCTTTTATCAGTTTTAAATAACATGGGTCCCAGGCAGTATAATCAAAACTTGCTCAGTGACCTGCTTCAGTTTTGTATGTTTTATCACCTAAAACATTAAGACTTCTGTGGGAGTAGATTAGTTATAAAATCTTTAAAAAAAAATGTTAAATATGTTTAAGACTTGAAATTCTCTGTAGGTAATTTTTTCGAAAAGTCATGTTTGTTTATGTATTGCATTGCTCCTTCTAATTGTACTAACTGGGCACATATAAATATCCTAATGTAAATACTTTAAGCTTTTGGTGTTTTGTTTTTCAAGAGCGATGAAAGAAAGATTTAAGAACTTAAGGAATAACTTAAAGCTACAGCTCATTTAAATTAAATTTTGTAGGCTTTTATTCTGCTGCTGCCTTGGGTGACCCCGTTTTTGGGTGCTTCTCTGGTACTTGTGCTTCTTATTCATTGCTTTGCCTAAAATAGAACAAAAGTGTTAAATGCTTGCATCCTTGCTGATAAGTATTTGATCTCTGAATCTTATAATGTCTTTTGGGGGTGGGGAAGAGGAGCAAGGAGAAAATCAGTGTCTGTTTTATTTCTTTGTATGCTCCATCCTTTTCCTTCTCTTCTGAACACTGTTTCTTAGTAATGCTTTTTGCATTTGTGTGTTAAGAACAAGACACATAACAGATAATAAAGAATTTAGTGACTGAACAATGTTAGAAAGCATATTTGAATCTTATATTGAAATACACCTTTTGGAAAGTGAGTGAATTTGACTTTGGTATATGTGTCAAAGGGACAAATTACACTTGCTATTAATTTGTTTCATGGAACAGTGATGAAGATATTTCTGCCTATTTCTTGGCAAACTGTAACATAACTTGTCTTTTGAGACAAGTCCAATCAAAATAAACAAGGTTTATATAGCCACTTAGGAAAGATGATGTTTTCATTATGGAATGATTACTTATCTGGAGTCTATGGACCTAAGTGTATTTTACAGGCCATGTTGACAGATAGTGTTTTACAGGACAGGTTAGCAAAACGGCTTTGTTCTTTTCACAGGATTGTCTCTCTCTGAGCTGTTACGCTGTGTGTGTGGGTGAAACAAACACGTAAGAGTCGGTGCCCAGGGCAGGTTGAGCCTGTGCATGGCAGAAGCAAGCGAGGCTGCTCGGCAGGGACCTCTGAGCTCCTCCTAACCCCTTCTGAGTAACTCCATGCTCACCTCTGCTGCCCCTCCTAACTTTCCCAGCCGGCAGCACTGAAAATTGGCATGTGTTTTGACTTCACCATACTGGCGAGTATTGAAAAGGACAGATGCAAATTGACTGGTTTGTGTTTTTCATTGGTTTCGTTTTATTGCTGGTTGGCAAAATGGAACAAAATCAGAGGCCAAGATATCCCCCTGCAGATTTGGCGAGTGTGTACTTAGTAGATTTATGGCCCTTTTGCGTTTGGGAAGTTGTTCTAGGGAGGAAACTATTATTTCTGAAATGAATGTTAAGTTCTGCAGAGAATTATACTTAAGACCTTGTGTTCACCAATGAAAAAAATCATACCTGATGTTGGATAGCAGGCAGGTGAGTTTTTAGTCCTCTGAGGTGGTGCTGTGAGAAATCTCATGTATCCTTCAATATCCAAACTGAAGGTGGTTTTATGACCTGAGTAAATTTGCAGTCTTGCAGCAAGTGGTGAAGAGCAGATTCAGTAAATGCCAACACTGTGTGGGTACTTGGCTTTTCTTTTTTGATTTTATACATTACAAGAAAAATTATGTTTTCTAATATTGCTTTAGGCCTATAACGCAGGGGTTACAGGAGGAACATAACCACAAAAAGTAATTGAAGAATATCCAGGAAAAGATCAGATATACTTAGGGTGTATCGAGTGTAGGCATTTTCTTTCTTCTTTCTCTCTCATGTTCTGTCATCCCGTTTTTGTCTTTCACATGTAGAACTGGCTAAAAATACGTTACTATTCTTGGTGTGGATTAAGGTCCTGTATAGCAGTATAAAAACCTGACTAAATATCAGAACCCTGTGTATGTGTGAGTTGCTGTGTTTTTGTTGGAGTTGCTTTAGGCTCACTTGTAGGAACTCAGAAACTTCTGCTTTCTGTAAAGCTGGTTTAAAACTAACAAACAAAAACCCACAGAACAAACAAACAAACAAGTTTTTAGCCCAGAGGATAAAATTAGTTATTGTTATGAAACCTGGTTGTAAGACTGTTGGTTAAGAATGTGGAAAGATGCGCGCTGTGTGTAGTGTTCTGCTTAGTGGAGAAAACATGTTTTTACTTGAAAAGTATTTTTTATACATGGACCCAATCTTACGTATTCCATTTCCAGCCATAGGCAGGAATGATGGTGCTGAATCCTTTCAAGTAATAAGTGTAAGTGTCCTCAAGATTTTTATAAATATTTGCCTTAAGAAAGGACAACACGCTTTGGCACTTGTTAATCCTGTAGTAATGAAAAGCTGCAAACGATAGGGTTTTTTTATTTCGTTGGATACTTTTCACTGTCTCAGAGATGCAGAATTTCATGGATTATTTGGCATTTGCAGTACCATCACTGGAAAAGGGGTGTGTGAAGTCTTAAATAATGGAGTTTGGTAAAAAGTGTGGAAAGGAGCATGGGACTAGTAGAGAAGCAATATCGGCAGCGCTAGCACTGATTGTACAAGGAATGATCATCCACTTCCTGCGTGTCAATAAAAATGCAGGAGAGCACCTTTCTTGACACAGGGGTTGCTGAAACATCAGTGCTGTCTTTTTTTGTAATACTCCTGTGGATGTTTTTGCACAAAGTGGTATCTGTCAGAGCTTGAAATATTCTTGCACAGTTCCCTTTGAACAGGTAGCACAGGACAAGTTCTAGCACATAGCTACTTGACATGGGGCCGCCTACCGCAGGGAAGGAATGCCTTGCTTACATACATCTGAGTTGATGTGCTAGAACTTTGCCAGTCATTTTGCTGATTACATACTGGGCTGTAAATGATTACTGAACTTCCATTTTGAATCACTGCTTTTTTTCTTCTTTTTTTCCCTCCTACCCCCACTCCATTTCCCCCCCTTCCCCCCCCATTAAAGGAAGACAGTATCAGTGGGAAATACTGAGGATGCTGTAACAGTTTGGGATTAGCCTGGAGATATTTTTACAGTGACTCTAACATAAATCTGCACATTTTTATTGCTATGCTGCCTTTGATTTTGGAATGCACTTTTTGCTCTCCTTGTGTTACTTTTAGTAGTACTTTTCATCTAGTAATGCATGTGGTGCGGAGTATGTCAAATTACAATTGAAAACAAATATTGTGAATGGCTCACCTAAAGGATGCGCTAAGACTTAGTATTTTCCTTAGAGATACCTTTTCTTTGTTATTTTCATACACTTGGCAAGAGTTTGTAGCTGATATTTTGAATGGTGGTTGAAAAAAGCGTAGTCTTGTTTTTGCATAGTTGCTAGAGTTCTTTATCTGTGGTGTTAACATCTTGTTTTGGAAATTGAGATATTCAGACACCGGAATGTGATATGCTGTGAAAATCCCAATTGTGCTGAAAAAGGCAGAAAGAATTGGGCGATAGGGCCCCTTGAAAGGACGTGAATCAGTCTTGTCCTATAATTTTTCCTGCGGTTGAAGTCAGTGTAGTGCTTATTGGAGCAAGCAACATACAACAGTGTATTTGTGCGCAGTTGCCTTGAGGGATTTTTCTCTTTTTTTCTTTTTCTTGTGTGTGTGGGTTTGGTTTTTTTTTTTCCTTAAGATTCCCTGTCTAGGGGCAACTTTCTCTGTTTAGCTGCAGGTGAAATGAGCCTTGCAAATATATTTGTCAGCTGAGGCAGAGGTGTACCTGTTAGCACGTATTGCTACGTTAATATTGTTACTGTGTATTTGCTCATGGAAAAGCAAGTGGATCATGGAAGCCTGAAACCTTGATCTAGATAGAGGTGTTACAGATGCCTGGCCAGTCTTCTGTTTGCTCTCCCTTCTGGGTGAGGAAAGTGTACTGCTGGGGGGGCTCCCTTTGAAACACTGTGTTCAGGAAGGCTACCACTAGCCATGAGCTCTCCTGTTGGTTTACATGATTTTTTGTGAAATTTGCCCAAGTTTGTGCCGTTATTTTTCCCTTGTGGTTGCAGTAGCCAACTGGAGGCACAGGAGGCTTCCCATTCCGGGGGGAGCAGCGCTGCAGTGGGAGAAGTTACCAGCCTTTCCTGCGGTGACCTGTCCCTTTTAGGAATTATTTAGTGGAAAATGGCAGTGGTTATGAGCTGATCTGTCTCAAAGGCCTGCCTTCTGCTTGTGAGACGGTTGGGGTAAATGTAGTGACAGCGGGGCTGTGGAAAAATCTGGACCTGCGTTACAAAAAAGTTATCTTGACACAGCAGTCATTTGGATGGAGGTATGTTTTGATAACTATCAAGGAAAGTGTGCAAATGCAAATCTTTTTTTTTAAAAAGGGAAAAAGTTGATAATCTTTCTCCTGAATGAAGCTGGTGGTGGTACAGGACTGGTTACTGCGGTTTATTGACTTTGCCAGGGCTTGACTCCGTGTCACACCTTTGGATACCATACAGTACCACTAATTTAGAATATGATATTCCTGAAGCCATACTGCATATTGAAGCATTGGTTTCTTTTTTTCTGGTATAGGACAAAATGACAGACTATCTCAGAAATTTCAAGGTAGCAGAAATAAGTGGACTAAATCTGTGCTGTGGGATTGGAGGACTTTGGGGCTGTGATACTTGAAATGCTTCACTGGCGGGAAAATATACCTAGACAGGCTTTGACTGACCTAAAGAAAGGCGAGTATGGCTTACACTCCTGAGGCTGCTGAGAATCCCAGAAGATGATGACCAAGGGACATTCCCAAGTCTCAGAACTTTCCATGAGAGAAAAGAAAAATCACCTTCTCCATTTAATGCAAGAAACATAGCACCCCCCTCTTCCCCTCCCCCTGCCCCCCAGCCACATTTGGCTGTCCTGTCTGTCGGCTTTGGTGGAAGAATTCACATTAGCAAGGTAGGGCTTTGATACTAGTTGCCAGGAGGCAGAAGCTTTTTAAAAGCCTCTTTATCCAGATGACGTGCTCAAAAGCCTTCCTTCCTGATAAGCAGGTCAGAAACAAGATGCTGGAAGTGACCCACTGGTAGGGTGAATAATTCAGTCTAGAAAGCTGTTGGGATTTTGGAGAAGTTGGTTATCATCTGTAAAGAAAAGGGAGCGTTTTCTTTGACTGGGCTTCCTGTAGTAGCCAGAGAAGTGATTTGCTGGGGTGCATATTGGCCTGGGCAGGTGGAAGAGCTCTGAGCTGGGGCAGTGGGGGCTGGAGGGTAAGGTTACAGGAACAGGTAAGCACACATTGAAATCTAAATAATGATCTTTGAACAAAAGCAATCAAGGTACCCAGACATGAACAGGAGGGGGAAACCACCACTGCCACCCCCCCACCCCCACCCTCCCTATTTAATTGCCTATACTCTAATGCTGGCAGCCAGGGTAATAAACAAGAGGAGATGAAATTTCTCATTTACAATTATAAATTTCATCTGCTTGGTATTACTTGAAATCTAGTGGGAAGGTTCACAGGATTGGAATGTTAAAATAAACGGTTATAACCTATTTAGAGAGAATTGAATGGCTAGAAGGGGAGGGAAAGTGGTACTCTATATCAAGAGCGATATTATGTATTTCTGAATCACTGAGTACTCAAAAGCAAATGATATTAAATGCTTCTGAGTTACTGTCCTGGCAGAGAAGGCAGGAGATGAGGCTACTAGCTAGTACCTGCTAGGTAGCACTGAAATCAGGTAGAAGCAGGGTGGCCTGTCCATTAAGAGTGTTACTGGCATTTTGGAGAGCAGAGAGTGAACACCCGCTGCTGCCGGCATCGAAACCCTTAAGAATTCCTGCTAAAAATGGTGTGTGTGTGTAAATGCAGGCGACAACTTAACCTGGATAAAGCCTTGGATCTGACACTGAGAAATTCAAAGGCAGGTCAAGAACTAGTCATGTTTTTTAGTGGTAAGGAGCAAAGCTTGATTTAACTATGCTGTACACGGAAAAAATTGAGCTCAAATAAACAAGAACATAAAATCTGTGACCATGGATGCATGTAGATACATTGTGTACATACACAATCACATATCCGTTATTTTCAGAGGGACAGCAACACAAAGATGGGAATGATCATAAGCTAAATTGGTTGGAAGGAAACTTTTTCTATAGGAGATGATTGGAAATGGCTTAAAGGTTTTTTGCTAAATGAATAATTGAGGAAAAACTTAATTCTCTCCTGCTGTTTCTGTCTCCAGCATCTGTCAGAATTTTAAAACTAGAGGCTTCACTTCTTGAAGCTATTTCTTGTTTTGTTTAGAAAGGATATTTTGAATGTGAATCAAGTTGAAAGTGGTTTCTTTAACCAACTAAGACCCATTTTAAAAGGAGTCAAATTCCTTCAACTATAAATGAGCACTAATTGTGAATTAAAAAAAATTATCTGGTAAGACAGAGATGTTCTGTTTACCATTTATCTAATGTAAGAAGCGTGTTAAATTTAAGAACTGAATAAATATTTAAGTACATAATTGCTTAAATAAGTGTGTGTGGACACTTAAATTTGTTTTTCTGGTTAGCAGAAAGACTTGTCAAGCACAGTGAGAAAGCTAGAGCTAATAATAAGAAAAAACAGAATAGTTAGCCATCAGCGAGACTAAACCTTTCTTTAAAATAATAACCAAGAAATAATTGATGCAACACAAGATTAAAATATATTACTCATACCAGATTTTCCTGCTTGCCAGTTTAAATGAAGAAGGGACCCAGGCTAATGTACAATACTTTTGTTTTGAATAAATCCACTGTGATCTAGAAACTAAAATGCAGGTTTTGCTCATGGGATATTGCTTTCTTCTGGAAAAATAGTGACAGAGAAAGCTTTGAAGGTCATGGTAGATAATCAGTTGAGAGCAGGTTCTTTGTGCAGTCCTGCAGTTTAAAAACATCAGTATGATATTTGGCCGAATAAAAGAAAGTGGTCCTGGAAAACGGCATCTGGGTTTTGGTCCCTCAAAATGGCTAATGGAGGTGGAGCTCAGATGAAGAACCTAAGATGGCTGCAGTGAACTGGAGAACATGGTTGATCATAAGAACTCCCAAGAACTGAATAATCTTGTAAGTGAAAAGGAGGTGATTCAGGTCTCTTGGACTGAATCTGTGTATAACTGAGTATGTGGAAATTTTAAAGAATTCTTCAGACCAATGTACAGCTACATAGCATGGGCTATACTGCCACAGACAAGGAAAGCATACAGACTGCAGAACTGTGGCCGCGTGTAGATGTCCCTCGAGGCTTGCTGTCTCCCTCAAGTATTGCAGAATATCTTCAAGCAATCAATATAAACCCAAAAGATCTGAAAATGAACTTGGTCTTTAAAGTATTGAGTGACATGAATGTGAAATCACTTTCCTTCTGTATTATTGCAATCAGAGTATTTGTTTTTCTTTAGTCAATCGCATGTTCCAGCAATGAACAATGTGGTCAGTTTATTAATCCTGTAGCACGTTGTTATGCCTTCAGAAACTAGGAGCTTTAATTACTAAAAATAATGTGGTTCTTAATTTTGCAAAACAGTGCTTTTTGTGAAGGTGGGGTCTCTACATCTGAGATGTTTGTCATCGGGCAAATAATTTCAAATGTATGTAGAAGGTATGAAAACACCTTCTGGAGATGGAAGGCATTCTTCTTCTAAAACACCCCAGGTAAACTGTAAGAGTTCAGAAGACACAGAAATGCTATCTTGTGTCTCACTTGGAATCATGAGTGGGATAATACCTGCGTCCTCCAGAAAAAACTTAACTTTTGAGAGCAGTAAGCTGGCAGGCTGGTCCGTGGGCTGCCACGGTCTCCGCAGGTGTGGGCAAGCTACGCCTGCGCGAGGCACTGGCCAGCCATTCCTGATAGGGAGGGCTTCTGAACAGCGGGCTCAGTGAGTGGAGTGCACACAGGTTTTTCACTTGAATTTGGCTTGGTCCAGTTCTGTAAAGTTCATTTTAACTGTGAAGCTCTTCCTTTTTTGAGCTAATCTCTTTTATTTTTCTCCTTTTTTTTTTTTTAACTCTCCCCCACCCCCTCTTTCCCAAACGTATTCCCCTGAAGATCATTGAGAGTTTCTCCAAGGAAGGAGGTCAGGTGTGGACTTGCAGGTTTTACTGCATTTGCGTGAGGCGCTTCTGGAGAGTGATTTTTGCATTTTGTATGTTGGTTAGCCATCTGTCTTGATTCTCACTGCTTGTTGTGAAACCAAAAATGTACAAATAAAGAAAAGCTTACCTTATGCAATTTCCATGCGAGACTGCATGCAAGTGTACGCATACTAAGCATGCCTTTGTATCTGTTCTTCTGTGCCTGTCTTAGCATGCTTTGGGAGTGAGGGTCTTAATACTGTTTGATTAACAGTTTACTATCCAAAATTGACCAGAAGGAAGCAAGTTAAATGCATGAAACTATACAGTAGATTAAACTGTGACTTAATCATATCAATTTAGTCTGGGTCTATTAATACCTAATAAATGGCCTTTTTTTTTTTTTTTTTTTTAATGCCTGGGAGCCATGTTACAATATACTCAAGTTATTTCAGATAATAACCTCTAGTTCTTCTGGACAATGAATAGGCAGTTCTTACTAGTTTTTATATAAGATATAATCCTTGACTTTAGAACTTTTTGGGGTATTTTGGAGAATAAATTGAACTTAATACACAATTTATTACAATTTTCTATGTAAGATTTGCTTTCAGTAGTTCAGTGTTCTTTTAAATTTCTGAAAAGCTAAAAGAAATGTAACTATTTATGATCATTTCATTTGTGTGCGCTTTTAGTAATGCATGTATACTACATACTAATGAGCAAATGAGAGAACACGTTATAGTTGGAATATAGAAAGAACCCTTGTAATTAGGATGCTTGGATACAGATTTTGACTTTGCTGCTGAACTGTTATGCTAATTTATTATAAAATGCATGATAATTGCAAATAAATGATAAAATACCTGGTGCTGCATATTACTAGCATTTTATCCAAATAATATTTATTGAGCAGAAATAGTCTTCTTGCAGAATGCAGAAGTGAAATCCAGGTTTTAAATGTGCTGGAGTTCTAGCACGCTTTGAACAAATGCGCTCTTACACATCAGGTGGAAACACTTGTGCTGTAGATGCAGCAATTGCTTTTATCTCAGCACTTAATTTGATTTTTTTATTATTTTCTTTTTTTTTCCTCTCTCCCCTGTTATTACAGTCTTGTTGTGAAATCTTTTCAGGCTCGATTGATGTCAGGTCAAAATGTGCATTGTTGTCATCATGAGAAACTGCCCCCTCTGCAGCACCAGGGTTCTAGGTATTTTTTCAGAGTAGTGGGGGTTTGCTGTATTGCATGTGAGTTCATGGTGAAGATGATAGTGTCATAGGAGAAGGTCTGGACATGAGCTGGGGAGGCCTTTAAAAATGAGGCTGAGCTGGGGAAGCAGGAACCAACAGAGATCTACACAAGGGATGATATGGCCAATGCAGAGCGTCAAGTAGGTGTCTGCAGGAGAGTAGAACAGTAGGGTAACAGAATTGGTGTGACTGCACGGAAGAGGAACGTTGTGGTGACTTGTGACATGAATTGACAGGGGCATGAATGGGATATGTAGCTATGCAGGCAGAGGAAATTGTTAGTTAGGTGGTGTTGCTCTGGATGAAGCATCAGAGCTTTGGAATAATTAACGTCAGGATTATTGAGGGAAGTGTGCTTGCTGGTTTTTTTAGGCACAGTTAGCTTTAAGTTTTCTTTCATGATTTTCGGACATAGGATGGTAGTGTCACACTGGAAGGTTGGTATACTGGAGTGGGCATGTATATGCTTGTTGGAACAGTATGTGTAAAAGCAGTTTATAGAAGTTGTGTTTAGTTAAATGGACAAACTTACTTCCTTAAAAACCTGGCAATTTAAGCATAACATTTGTAGCAGTTTCCATTTAGTTGTCAGTGGTGGGTTGTCATTTACCTTTTAGAGTAAGTGGCAATCATGAAAAGATGACCAGCAGAAAAATACCTTGGCCTGCTCTATAGATGAAGAGAATTTGGAAAAGTGTGTGTGGGCATCCCCTTCCACCAGCCATACTGGTGATTGGTAGATCCTTAAGAACAATTCACCATGTATTTCTGTCCTTTCTCTTCATCTGGTCCCAGTTTTGTTAAATTTTGTCTTTGACGTAATACACACATGTATGCATGCATGCGTATATATGGTGGTATATATATCTCCATATCCAGAAACATCCCGACAGCATGGATTCCTGGGCAGTGGTAGGCACCACGCTTAGTAGCGGTACTGGCTGTCCTTGGCTCTGTCAGATGTAGTGATGCTTTAAATCTGGGATTTGCTATGACAATTAAGTACAGACCATGTATAGTTCACAAATCCATCTCTGCCATGACCCCAGATACTGATTTATTTGATTGGACAGTTGGAAAACTATTCAGAACTATCTGTGGAGCAAGCAGCATTTTGAAACCAGCCTTTATTAATGTTAAAATGAATTATTGCTTCTTGTTGTCAAAATAATTTGGAGTTTGAGGGTGCATCTGATGTTGCATAAATCTCTAAGAAGTGGTGAATGTTGAACAAATTTCTATGCAGTCTGCTTATTCACTTAAAATTTTCAAAACAAGTGTTCAAAAGCCGCTTCATTTGAAAGCACAGAGTTTTTGCAGCTTACCAGGCTGTGGATTTAATACCAATGAACTTCAAAGCTTTTGCCAGGACAAGTGCATGCATCTTTGTATTGCTCCACAACTTGGTGGTTTAACTTGGAAATAAACTGTAAATTTAGATCTGAAGAAGGGCTTGTGTGACTGTAAATATGTGTGTGTGTGGTGGTGGTTTTTTTTCCCCAGCTACATCAGTTAGCCTAGTGAGAGATTCTCTCCCCCTACACACGCTTTGCTTTATTTATTCCATGTGTGCTGTTATTTGTTTATTTATGTATTTATTTTTAAGTATCGTTTGCATTCCGGTCTAAATGTGCTTGAAAATTACCATCTGCTCTCCTGCTATTTAGATAGGGCATGCTACAACTGAGGTGAAGAGCTGTCACATCAAATATTTTCATTCTAGCTTTCGCACCTTTGGTATCGAGTTACATAATTGCAGCACAGGACCATTTCCAGGGATTTCTTATTTTCTTTTAACCCTCCCATGCCTCCCCCCAGTCTTTACTGGATTTTGCTGCCTTGTGAGAGTGTTTCCAGTGCAGTTGAAAGTTTGTGGGTGATGGGAGGCGAGGGTGAAGGGCCTCTCCTTTTGGTTAGATGCTAAAATTTAATAGAATAACCAGGAATTTCTAGAAAAACAGAATGTGCCTATTTATGGTGCAGAATGTTTATATACAGATAAACCACTGTAGGGGTGGAGTGGTTTTGGGGTTGGTTGGTTGTTTTTGGAGTTTTTTTGGTTGGTTGGTTGTTGGGCTTCTGGGTTTTTTTTCCATTTTCCACGATTTCTGTCTTTTCTCAAACAAAGTAAAATGTAAATGGGTCAATGACATGTGCAGAATATATTTCCTATAATGCTGAAGTTTAATCTATTAGTGGTTTTGTGGGGCTTTTTTGGTTTTGTGTGCTGTGTTTTGTTTTTTTTGTTGTTGTTGTTTGTTTATCCCCTCTTGAGTTTGGTTAGTCTTTTAAGTTCAAGAAGCAGGGGAGGTGGAAACTACTCTCAGACAATTGTGAAAATGAACAGATCATCTGTATTCACGTCGACAGTCACTTTGGGCTGAATGGGAATAAACTGACAGAAGATG
The DNA here is from genome assembly GCF_017639655.2 of Falco naumanni. Taxonomy (NCBI): domain Eukaryota; kingdom Metazoa; phylum Chordata; class Aves; order Falconiformes; family Falconidae; genus Falco; species Falco naumanni. Next base: position 48,424,248 of record NC_054059.1, read on the forward strand.
GTGTTTGGAAATGAAACACGACGGGAAGGCAGTTAGCACAAACTGCCCAATAATTTCTCATAGTCAGGAAAGGAGCGCCGTTAGAGAGCGGAGGTTGTGCCAATAAAATAGCTGTTAGAGAAATTAATGGTCTTACAGTACCGGGCAATAAATCTGGTGCGTGTCATGTGCCCCTTCCCCACAGGTTAATTTGGTAACGGGGTGGGTACTGGCACAGGCACTAAATTCCAGGTGTTTGTAACTCCTGTGAGGTGGAGTTTATTATCCAGCCTGTTGAGGTTCTGGAGGGACTCAGCCACCTCCTGGGTGAGACCCTTGTCCTCTCTGTGGGGTGGCGGGCAGTTCCCCTGTGTGTTTCCCAAGCCACCTTCTCCTTTGCTTTTCCAGAGTGACGGTGGTCTGTATGGTGTAGGGTTTTTTTTCTTCTGCTACTGGGGTAGTGGGTGCAATAAATGTAATTAGTTACTTTTACATAATGGTTTGTGGCTTACATTGGTGGGATCGCCGCTTTCATTAGCGACTAGGTGCATCTTTTCTAGCATCATTGGACATTGTGGAGGCTTTGGTGGTGGCTTGGTGCTGCCAGAGCCTCTCGTGCTTCCGTGGTGCAGGTGTCCCTCTGCTTCATCTGCTAATGCACCCCTTGATTCGCCTGAGCTTGGGGAATGGGATGGAGGAGCCAGGCAGTGGGACAGAGCGCTGAGGTCGGGAGGTCAACCAGACCATATGGGGGTAAAACATTTCCTCCCAGCCCTGCCCCCGCCCCTTCCCCCTTTTGGAAAAACCATGCACCAGAGGTGTTTCAGCTGGAGTTGCGTTCAGTTAGTCGTACATGTAACGTGTTGTATCATACCTTGGTGTGGTGGCTGTGGCCTCAGGCCTGGAAAGGATGCACATCTCAGATGGTATCATCCATCTGTACGCAAGCGTGTGTGCCATATGCATGCTTTCTTTTACAGCAGTAGGTGAGACACTTTCCCTGCCTGTAAAAGCTCCTCCGTGGCTCTGCAGTGCTGGGCCACAGGTGTGGTTATAAACTCAGAGAGGAGAAACATGGGTTTGTCCTGGTTTGATCCTATTTTCAGAGCTACGCCAGCAAATTTTGTTCCTGCTCACAGGTGCCACTTCCTTATTTGAGCCCGAGTTTTGTTTCTGCCGTTCGTCGGTCAGCTGAAGCCTTGGGAGGATAGTGGAGACCCAGTAACCTTTCTCTCTGAGGTTACTGTTTGAGTACTACATAAGGTTGCATGGAAGGCATTGCCAAAATCCCTTCCAAAAGCTGTTACGTATTTGCAGTATCACCTTGAATTGTTCTTTCACAGGAAACCAAATATATTATTCAGCTTCTCTCAGTTTATTACTTCTCTCTCTCTTTTTCTGCAAGAGGAATAGAGCATAGGAAAATAATATTCCCAGCCACTAAGAGCTGGGAACTACAGGTTTATGTTTTCTTAAAACTAATCTGCCGCCTCTTAGCAAGGGCTCGTGTACTTGTGGTAATTGAATGGGCTGCAGGGTACATCGGGAATTGTAGTTTTGCAGTGTTTTCTGCTCTGAAGATTAATAATCTTACAACCCTCTGAGGAAGATAAAGAGAAGATGTTCTCAGACAAATTGTTGTCTTGTATTTCAGAAATGTGCTTTGAGCACTGAGCATACTTTCAGTTCATGCCTTCAGTTTTTACCTTGATGTCCTTAGTCATGGCAATATTTTAAACATCTAAGCTTGTCTTTCTCCTTCATCCCTCCTTGTTTTCTGCAACTGTTCTGGGTTGTTTTGGAGATGTTTCACTTAGAAGACAGTTGCATGTTTCATAAAACTGTTCTTGAAATACAAAACTCGAGGAAAAAATACTTAAAATGTTATTGTTTGGTTTTGTAACCATCCAGACATGCAGGGCTCAGGCTGAAGAAATAACATGTCAGCCTTTTATGTCTGAAGAGTGCTGGCAGTATCCTAATACCAAGGTTTTAAAGAATAATTTTTATAGTCTCTAACTTTCAGATAATTTTTAGCTTTCCTCTGCCAGTGGTTTCAGCAAGCTTTTGTTATAAATTTGTTGGGTTTTTTAAGTACTGGTTTTGGTTTAGCCACTGGAGTAAGTAGTTACTGAAGAGCTTAAGTAAGCTGGACACCTGAATCCAGTTAGTAGTAAGAAGGTGACTGTCTGTCTTCCTCATCTGTTACCCTCTGCATTTACACCAGGGAACTGCAGAGGTTTTTATGGCTTACAGAAAAACTACAAATTCTTTATTGTTTCTGTGCTTTTAACACATACTTGAAAGTGGCTAAGAATACATACAAGTACTTAGAAAAATGTAACTTTAGGCTGGTTGGCTGAAACAAAACTCTTGCTGCCTTATTTATTTTTCCTAACACCTTTCACATCCCTCAAGGCACGTTATGACTTTGAAAACCAGATTATATATGTGTGTTGACTACCCAAGTGCTTAAAAAACTACAGTGTGCTAGACACGTTACAACGTATTTGGAAGAAAGGAAATGGGGAAAAATCTTTAGCAAACTAAATCGGTAGAAGAAGATAAACAGGCAAAATATAATTCTGTATAGGGAGAGTTTGTTCTGAAGTGCTGAGAGTAAGTGGTGGGCTTTGCAGCTCTGCCATAGATTTGAATGAAAGATTTAATATGCTGTCCCTACTGAGGTGATAATATCTGTCAGCTTCACCAATATATTTCATATATCGTTACGAATTACTTCAGGTTTTCAGATGAAGGACTAATTACTAACAAAATTCAATGAGGAGTCTGTGTTAAGTATGGATGTGTATGTATGTATTTAATGTGTCTTGGAGTGATTTTTTTTTTTTAATGCTTCTGAGATTTTCTTAGGCTTTTTTTTTTTGCTTTGAGTGATGCAAAATACAGCATGCATCAATCACATCAGTTACATGGCGTTTTGCTGGTGTTACAAATCTGAGTCAGAATGGGGGGAACATGGGAAACAGTTTCCTTAATTTTGGACAGTTTTCTGTTCCTTGCAGCACACAGTTTGGATCTTCTGCTTTCCCCGTTGATCAGTACAGTGCCTTGCTAATTTGAGTGAAGCATAGCAGTGTTTCACTGACTGGGCAGAAGAGTTTCCTTTTTTTGGTGGGAAGGAGGGGAGGAGGTTTACTTTTCTGCTGGTTTAGTGCACTGAAATGGCTCAGCTCAGGGCCAGGCTGGAGCCAGGGCCATGCAAAAAAAAAAAAAAAACCCAACAAAAAAAAACAACAACAAAAAAAACCCAACCCAAAAAACAGGGACTGTGTGCTGGGAGGATGGAGAGGAGGGTGAATCTCTGGCACTTGGAAGTTAGATCCGCCTGCTTTGCTGCATTGCCACAGTCAGGATAATTTGAAAATAAGTAGTAATTTGCTAATTAAGGCACATGTTCTTGAACAAGGCATCTTGGTGGCTGCGACTGGGTCTGCTGAAGCTGGGTGGCAATGCCTGGTGCTCTTCTGTCCAGCAGTTCCATTCTGAACCTAATAAATGTTTGAAATAAATTGATAAATTTCCATTGTTTTCCTCTGGGTTTATGGAATGGCATTTTGTCAAGACGCTTTGTCTGACTTCTCAAACCAGATGTATTCAGAAGGACAACGGCTGACTGATAACTATTATAAAATAACATTAACATAGGATTTTTCTTTGACAGTCCCATTTGTGAGAAGTAAAGAGGTTACTGCACAGGAAGTTTTGGCTTTAATTTGGCGTGTTTTGGCACCTGTTAGAAAAGCATTGTTAAGGTAGGCGCTCCTGATAGAGAAGTCAGTAAATATGGTTTTTTTGGGTGTTTTTTGTAAAGACAGTGTGCTGTCAGCGCACTCTTACCTTGTGAACTTGGTCTCTGTGCAGGAAATCCACTCACCAAAGTGCTGTCTGCTCTGTCCTGCTGTTTGAATTTTTTTTTTTTCTCCTTAGTTCTAGTAGAGAGAAGAACCTGTACAACATCGATTACGGAAGTAAATAACAAAAGTAAAATCCGTAGCAGTTGGCCCTCCTGCTACTGTCATCGTAGATGTGTAGTGGGTTTTGTACATGGAAAAGAAAAATTGCAGAAGCCAGTCGTAAGAACACAGGTCCGCTACCAGCATATGATTTGCTCCTCTGTATATAACAGCAATAAGCAAACACAGAATCATTTCATCAAATTCATGTTATCTATTAATTTACTTACAGTATGTTACATGCACTAGAATCTAAGTTCCTGAAGACCGTTGGGAAAGCTTGATTATTTTTTTTCTTCTCATTTCCTAAATAAATGTTAACAAGCTAAACATCAGGCAGACTGTTATTTGATATGAATTTGTTGTCATATTCCAGATCTGCCTTGGATTGTTGCAGAATGTATTTCATAAAAATCTCTTCCTACTTGTAATTTCTCTTCTTAAATGGCACCACATCAAATGTTGTCCAAAATCTGACTCACTGGTGAAGTAAGTCTTTAAAAAAAGACAGATGGAGAAAGCAAATGTTGTTAAAAATTTTGTCTGAAGTATTGTAGCTGTGTTAATAGTCACTTTTTTTATCGTAATTGGTATACAGGGTTTGATTGTTTTGAATTTTTTTTTTTGTTCCTCAGTCTGTCTTAGGGGAGAAGTAGCATATAGTTGTACAGTGCTATTATTATGGCTCTACTATAATCAGTATGTTCTTACGGAGTTTCTCAGTTAAGCAATATAAAATGAGAGATTCTGTCTTGCAGGAGACGATTAAAAAAAATTCTAAGAGATTCTCTACTAGAATTTTCAGTTCTCTTATTTGAAACTGCAAGCCTATATAATAGTTTACTGAAATTTGTGGGTAACTTTAAACAGATGTAAAAATTCTTACCTAAAGCATCTCATAGATGTACATGGTGTGGTTTCTATTAAATTCACAATACTGTGGGGAAAAATATGATTGAGATTTAAAGTGTGCGTGTGTGAAAATCATAAGACTTTTGTTCTTGTTGCAATTTGTTTATTAGTTTCTCTGAACTCTGTACGTATCTGTCTTATTCTATAGATTTTTTTTTAAAAGGAAAGGCAGTAGGATTTTTCTTTTATCCGTCCAAATAGTGTTTTCAATCAGGACTGTGATGTCCTTTTCAATTATAAAATAGTATTCGCCTTTTATAGCTGAGTATTAAATAAATTTTAAAATAGGATCAGCATGACTGAAATAAGATCTTCTTGTCAAGATTTATGTGTGTGCATACAGAAGTACTACATTTCTGAGTACAGCAAATAATACGTCAAATCTGAGCCACAAAATAGGAATGTAGATGGATACTTGCAGTGCGTGTATTTTATTGTTACTTTCTCAGTGATTTTTCTTTCATGTAGATTGACATAAAGACAAATATGTACTTTCCTTTAGATATTAAACCCACTATCTCACCTGTGAGGGATTGTAAAATTATATCCCTTTAAAAGAGAATACATCAATCTACAAAAAAATGGCATCTTTGAGAGAAAGTCTTACTTATTTCTCTGTTCCTAAGTGTATTGAGAAACAAAGAGAAAGCTACAGGATTCAAGTTAGTCTGAAGGTTGCTTCAAATACTGGGAGTCCTTTAATTTTGCTATAAAGTTTATGTAGTATATTGACATTTTTTCACACTCTTCTCTCAGCATATAGTGAAGAGGCATTTGTTTTGTTCAACAAGGTTTTTTTAAAGGACCTACATCAAAGGATCTCACCGCAAATTTAAAAGGATGTAAAGGTTTCTATGGTACCATAAACAGTATAACAAATAATTTGTTGTAGAAGCAGCTTCTAAAATTGGGTCTTTGGGGTGGGGAGAAATGTTTAATCTGCGGATATAGCTCGTAGTTCTTAATGGTAATTAGTAGCTATTGAAGTAAGAGTTTAGGTAGAACATTAATTAAAATAATCCCATCCAAGCCTTGCAGTAATAGGCACTGACTGCCATCTATCCTTGTGTGTTTTTTTTTTTTTAATCAGGTCTATCAAACTATCATTAACTTTCTGCCTAGCCTGTATTTTCAGTGCAGTTCTGTATCCTAATACCTGAAACCTTATTTCTTCTGGGTGAATGCCTAAGACTTACATCTTCCTGCGGGACTTTCTTGTTAACTCTGAAAACAGAAATACAGGGTATTTTTCCAAGTATATCCTTTATCTAGGAATAGCTTTGTAACTGAATATTGCAGTTTACGATAAACGAAAAAATATTTTTAAGCACAGGCATCATTGCCTTGTTAATGTGCTTCCCTCTGTCCACCCTCTCTCCAGTCGTTGTCTTTCTATCACTCCATTAAGTACCACTCCATCATCAGTTGGAAAAGCACTGAAGATGGAGCGAGTGTAGTCTGGACTTTTGCGTCTTTGTTTAGCTAGATGAAGGATGAGACAGCTGTTCATTTTTACAGCTGTTCACAATGGTGGAGCCCTTACCATTTCCATCCATTACATGAACTGGGTCAGGGAGTAGAAAGGGATGTGAGTGGTCAGATATTGTCTGTAACACTTGAAAAAGAAATCCTTCTGTTTTTTAAGTCTGTGCTGATGAGTGCTAGAAGAGCCATATTTATTTATTGTAATACCTGTTTGGTTGGAAGTTCATATGATACTTGTGCAGGGGCTTTGCTGATCCAGGATGGGAGAATCAACAGCTTGTGAAGGCTTCGTTCCCCTTGGAGCTCAGGGTTTGACTGAAATCTCACCTTTGAAAAATGCCTGAGCTGTGCAATCCAAATATTAAGCATCCTGCCTATGTTACTTTCTGACCTGAAAACATTTTCATCAGTGCTATTCAAGTCTTTGGTGCCTGTGGCTTCAGAGTAATTTTGGGAAGAGAGGATACCGGTTGATTTAGTGAAATCATAACTTCATTTTCTTTAACTTTGTGAGAATGATCTGCTCATTTTCTTGATGTCTAGTTGCATATGTTCCAGAGAAACCAAGTTAGGAAAGGTCCATCAATGTTTTGGAGCTCTGTAGATGGGGACAGCGTTTTCTGTGTTAAAATTATCTTAATGTCCAAGAAAGTCACATTACGCTCTGTTTCAGTTTAGTATATCTGCCTACAGGTTTATGGACAATACATTAAACAAACTATAATAATATGTATGCTTGTCTTTGTGCTGCGTAAGTCTGTTGCAAGTCCATATATATTTTATCTGTATTAAGTGCTTATTAATTTTGACTATTTCCACATTTTACCTAAGTAGGAAGGTATACTGCACTGCATTAGTTTGGATACCTGTAAGCCACTGGAAATGTGGCATGTGTAGTTTTCTGCCAGGCAACAAGTTTTTGTTGTACTTAAAGTTGTCTTTGAAAGAAAATTGATTTCAAAAGAAATATTGGGGGGAGGTTGAAAAGTTGTGGCTTTTTTTGTTTGGTTGGTTTTGGGTTTTTTTTTATTCCCCAGAATAATGTTTTTCTTTCTGGTGACTTTTTTTCTCCTGTTACAACTTGGATGTTCTTGGCAGTTATAGTGAAATCTAAATATCCAAATTTTGTAACTTTTTCAGTTTTCTGTTTTGACAGACTGATTTTTTTTTTCCTGTGTATATATGTAAAAATTGCTTTAATTCTGAGCTTCCAAAACTTCCAAAAACACTCTTCAATAATTCCTGCCGTGCTTTGGTGCTGATCTTTATGTTAAAAACGAAAACAAACCACCTCAAATTAACCCTCAGGAGTTTTCACATCTTCATATCGGGCATTGAAACCTTCATCCATATAGTTAAAAATTCTAGCTTCTAAGAAAAAAGTGTTAAGTTTATTTTGATATATCAATTTTATCCCCTCTTGTCCCCCCCCCCTTTCCCCCCAGCACTTTGCTGAGCTCTGAAGATCCCATTTAATCTTTAGTCTTACTCTTCGCATTTCCTAAGCTTTTTTGAAATGTCCTGCATTTGTGAATTGGGAATTCTGTCTCTGTTTGCCAGCTTCCCTTAGCATGGTAGGGTGGGGAGAGATAACGGCAAGGGGAGGGATGCTCTGCCTACGGCTTGAGGGGTTTCTCTCCATTAGCTGTGCCACCTTTTTCCTTGTCTGAGGTAGTGCGGGCTTTGATGGATCTTTTAATATGAGTATCATCTTCCACCACGGAGCACAGGAATGGATTAACCTAGAGAGTACAGAGTCATTCTCTAAGGTAGTGTTTTAAGGAGAACATTGATGACAATTCTGCTTCATACTTACTTTTCTTGTCTTTTGCCAGCACTGTGCTGTGCATGTATTGGTAGCTTTGAAGTAATTTTCTACTGTTAAATGTTAAAATAACTAAGGAGTACATTTTATATTCTCAGATTCATTTGCTCTTTTCATTGCATCCTTTCAGGTGGCATACTGCTTGCTTACATGAAGAACAATTAGGGAAATACCATTTGTTTGGGGCAGGGGTCCTCAAACTGTTTAACCAGGGGGCCGGCGCGCGGATGCAGTGGCAGGCAGCCATCTGCAGCTGCTTGGTTCCCCCCCAACCCCCGGCGGGGGTGTCTGTAAATAGGGGGGGCGGATTGAGGACCCTGGGGGACCGTATCCACCCCGCGGGCCGTAGTTTGAGGACCCCTGGTTTGGGGTTTTTCCTGAGTCAGAGCAGCTTGCTTTTGGTCTTTTGGTGTACATAGTCCTGAAATAGGTTCTTAGTAATTAACAAAAAAGAAGTTGGGAGGATAGTAGTTGCACATGTTCAACTGGAAGTCCTGCTGGAATATGAAGTTATCAGGAAAAAAAATCCAGAAATGGAAAGATACTGCTGGGATAAACTTTGGGGCAGAGCTTAATCTGTAATACAGTTTACTGGGATCAACCAGGTGGTGTGTGTGGAGACACTGAAGAGAAATAAGAGGTGGCAGGCAGATTGGGGTGTCATGCTGGAATTTTTAAGGAAATAAAAAGGGTTTTTTTGGGTTTTTTCTAACAATTCTTTGTTGTTTGGAAAAGTTTTTTTTTTTTTCAAGAAAAAGCAAACCAACTTTTTTGCCAGTTAAGTACAAATCCAACGGCTTGAAAAAAATAATTGTGTGTGATTAAATAACTTTTAATAAAGATTAAAATGGATTGCTGCTCTTGTTGGGTACTTAGTTATTGGTTGGGAAGAGATTGTTGCTGACTTCTGAGTTGCAGTAATTAATCAGGACCCTCGACCTAAACAGCTGTTTTGAATAGACACCTAATGATAATCTTCCCTCCTGATCGTTTCAGTTTATTGTTGGAGAATGTTGCAGATTCCAGTGAATTCTCCCAAGTCTCCTGCTTAGACGCGATGATAGTGGTGGTACAGAAAGTGTAAAATGAGAGCAGGAAAAATGCAGTACAAACAGAAGAGAATCCTGGTATTATAAAATAAATCTAAAGAGACCACGTCTAGAGAGAAATCTGCAGAATGAAAATTGAGCACAGAAAGACTGAGAAGAAAAACTCCCTTCAAGTCAGCGGAAGGCACCATCTCTGTCACATCCCTGAGTTATTTGGAGCGGTGGGGAGTCTGCAGCCGGCTGCGTGCAGGGTGAGAGGCAGGGGCAGGGGTGCCCCCTCCTCACCCAAGTAATTGCCTTTAAACAGGCAGGGTCTGTTGGGCAGCCTGAGTGCAACTCTTTCTCTGCTTTTGCTTTTGCAAACCCTGCTGTGCAAGGGCAGTGTTCACTATACACGGTGATGGTGAACTACTTGGCTTGTATTTTATTGACCAAAGCCAGAAAACTGCTAATGCATTTCCTCCATCAGCTCCCTGAAGTCTGAACCTTTCCTGTGGACAGGTGTTACCGTGCGGCTCGTGTGCTGCTCCATTGCCTTGCACAGGGAGGGGACAGCTCATTTCTTAGGCAGCGTTTGGTAATTTATGTGACTTGGGTTTGGTTTGTTCACAAAAGGGGATTTCAAAGGATGGTGAATTGCCAGTTGAAATCAGCCCCGTGCTCTTGTGGTGCATGCTCATCTGCCATTCTTTGGGGGGGTTTATCTGGTTTTGATGTACTTTTAGGTCTGAGTTGTTCAATGTAATCGCTTTTCCCCTTCAACAAGCTGGGCTGAGAGCACCTTTTGGTTAGTATTACTGAGGTGTTTTACTGCAGCGACAGCGGTGATTACAAGACTGCTACGTTTCGGCTAAGAAATGCAATAAATGTGATGAAAATCCCCCTGTGTTTTACATTTCACTGCATAACATGTTTATATAATATGTTAAACACTTCTGTCTGAAGAACAGCTTTCCACAAAGGTAGAATGTATTTTCCATGACGCTTCTTAGAATTACTGTGGGAAACGGTAATTCCTGCTCGCTTCTCTCTCCCCAGATAGCTAAGTCTACATTTCCCAGTGTTTTAAAAATACACATCTTCATATTTTCCTGCCGCCCTTTGAAGTACAGTTTTTCAGCGTGCTTTTGAGTTTTATGAGGTGAGAGGCTGTTATCCGGAGGACACGGTTTTCCCAACGCTGGGGACCTGGAGGAGGCGCAGGGCAGGAGCAGCCAGGTCCCTGCCGGAGCGCGCTGTTGCACGAGTGCTAATTTGGCTTTTTGTATTCTTGTCCTGTCTGTTTGTGGTATTTAATGCTCTAACATCTCTCTGGTTGGGTGAACCCATATGTCATTCAAATGGGAACCTGTGCCTTGCCATTGGCCTGACAGCCGCTCAGCCGTGGAGCACAATGATAAAATTATGAAAACTGTGTCTCTGCTCATTGGACCATTGGAATTTACAAGCATTTCTCCTCAATGTGCCTAAACACTGTGTTGCTGTGCCTTGGCTCACACAGCAGATTTTTCTGGATTATAAGCCTTGTCAATAGTGCAAAAGCTCACTTGTGTCTTTTTTCCCTCCCTACCCTCTTTTTCTTTTTTCTTCTCTTTCTTTATTTGTAGATGTGTGCTCCTCTCAGACAAAATCAAAAGTCAGCTGCCTGCTTTGGTGGTTACAAAAAGAAATATCTTGTTTATATATTTAAAATAAAAGCAGAGATACTTTTACGATAAGCAACATTTTGCTGGTGCTTGGTTCTGTCAATGTATTTAACATTCACTATAAGAGATGTTATTTATATGCAGATTCTGTTTACTTCAGCATTATTTATAAAGCAGTACTGTGTGATGGTAAAACCATGTCTGTAAAGTTACACCTTTGCTTCATGTCTCCCTTTTTGTGGTATGGTGCACATTACAGACACGTAATTCAAACACAAATGTTATTTGACATAAGGGAATAAAACTATTTTCAGCTCATAAAAAAACCCGTTAGTATAAGCTTGTAAAGTTCTTTCTCAAAATCACCACTGTCAAACTGATAGCACATTTCTGCTGTAGTGTCGCCTTACTTTTTTGTGTGTGGTTGAAATGTCATGGTAATAATCAATTCATCTTAAAATGGTTAGTGAAATATGCTTGCTAATACTTGGTAGTGAAACCAAACCCTGCAATCCTAATGTATTAGTAAGGTATAATTTTGCTGAAATAGCCTTGGCTTCTGTTTCTGTATGTCTTGCTTACTTTGTGTGCCTTGTTACTGGTTGAGTTTAGAAATCCAGGACAAGTTTCTCAGGGATTAAAATTATCAAGGTTCTCCCGTACCCTTCTATTATCAGAGAATTTGCTGCGCTTCCCACATATGAAAGATGAATTTACTGTTCAAGCCTAGAAATAGTGTTGAACATCTATTGCGGTATATGTACTGACATATCAGAGAAAAATTCATTGCCAGGCTAATTATTGCTTGTTTCTCTGATAGTGAATTTCATAGTGCCTCTGTATTCTCTTTTTTATTAACTGAATAAACTTAACAGTAGGAAAACTTGTAAGGAAGGAATAGTTAGTACAGCTGAAACTGGGTTTTGCTTTTGCATTTTTTTTTTAATAGAAGTAATATAGTCTGTTCTTATTTTATTGGAACTCCTTTGCTTTTGACAAAGGTAGAAAGACACTTGAGAATGGCTAGCATGAAAAAATCGGTTCCTGATTAGTCTACTGATTAGTCACAAATTTCTTGTGTCATAGCTTGCATGACCTTTCCTGAGTATCATCATCAGACAAAAAGATTGCGGAGATCCTTTAATCTGATGTGTTACAGAGCTTTTTCTATGTTTTCTGCTACCCTCTTTGGGCTTGCTGGTAATAGTGTAATGGTGGGGTTATCTTTCACATTCATGCATGATCTATGAAGATTTTAAAGCTGAAATCTTTATTTCCTGTTATAAATAAAGCAAAATTATGTGCTGCTTTGTGAAATGTAGACAAATCCATATTCCTTGCCCCAAGGATATTGCAGTATAAATCCCTCAGCTCACACGTTTCTGTGTGCATCACCAGTTACGCTACTGTAACATTGGTCCTGTTAAGCTCATTGGCACCACTTGAATGATTAAAATTTAAAAATTCATAGCAGTTTGTAGAGTTGGGTATATATGAATAACATACCATGGAATAAAATAAGGACATGGGTGGGAAAGATATATAGAAAAGGTTGAAGGTTTTGCTGAGTTTGTAGGGCCTCTTTGGAAATGTATGCATTTCAACTGGAACTGACTTCATGGCTTTATTTATATTATATACTTTAATAAATTATAAGACCTATATAGCAAGTACTTTGAATTCACTGTATTTCATGAATCCCGCTGTAATGTGCTTTGTAGCGTTCTGCAAAGCACTGTGCTACATTGTGTGTCTGCCCTGTTCATGTGCTGAATTTCTTTCCTACTCCTTTTATATTACTGCACTTGAGAGAGTTTTCACTTGCTAGTTGGAACAGAAGCTGAAGGGGATCTTTAGGAAAGCACAGTCAAGCAGACATAATAAATTTTGAAAGGCATAAAAACCTACCTCCCAATTGAGGGAGGTAAAGATTTACAATACATCATAGAAACACTTTTTTTTTTTTTTTTTTTTTTTTGGATAGAGCGAAAATATTCCGACTTTGCAAAGCTTTTCTTACTGTAAGGCAGTGGAAGAGCCACTTGCAGTGTAACAAGTTAGTTTCTTTTTGACTTGAAGATGAAGTAAAATTATTTTCAGATCCGTTACAGGCAACAAAGTAGAAGAGGCAATGCTTTTAAATAGGAGCTTGTCTAGGGTTTTTTCAGTGATGCGCAGAACAATTATGTTGGTTACTAATTATTTGATTACATGCCTTTTCTTCTGGAGAGACCTTGAGATACACTGCACTGAATCAGCTTGTCTCCTCCAGGGAGCAGGTCCTCAATGAAGTACTTCCCAGGAGAAACAACACTGGTGAAACAAACTAGCACTTAGTTAAAGGTAGCATCTAGTAGTGTATGCCTTGTAAGCCTTACGGTGTGCGGTTATAAAACTAGCTGGCTTTTAAGGGTACTCAGTTGACAGCTGCCTTTGAAAAAAATCCCCAAAACCAACCCCCCCCAAAACCACCACTAACTCCACAAGTTAAAAAAATGTTTCTTAAACACTCCCAAATTTCCAGGCAAAACAGAACATATATCTTTCAGTTTCAGGACAGCTGCTTCTCTTAGATTGATAATTTAATGACATACACCACGTATCGGAGCTGTTGAGAGAATTGGATTATAAAGATTTGTAGATCGCTTTTAACAACATAGACTATTAATTTATTTTACCTTTCTAACATTCCTGTTACTTTGAAATGTTTCTTTTTAAAGAGGTGTTATATTTTATCATAAAGCATTCCTGCTTTCACTGCAAAAGGGTATTTATTACTGCTGCTCTTCTAGGTGAAATGTGATGACATCATCTTTCCCCATCTATTTTAAATGTAGTAAAAGGGATAGGTTTTGTAAGCACGCTGCTGTATGTGAGGAGAGGAAGAAAACAGGTAGACATTGGAAGTGTTTTGTAATGGGGTCTTAGCCAAAAGAGACTTCCCTTACTGTAATTCAGTATAGAAATTTACTTGCCTAAGTGAGAAATCACTAATTTCACCTTTTTAATAGCTGAGTAAGACTTTTAATGCTATTCCGTTTCTTGTTAATATGCTTGTAGACCTTTGAAGGTATTTGTGGCTGTTGTATTTGTGCGGTTTGTTTGGCTGTTTTGAATGTTGATCTTAATTTTGAATCACAAATGTTTTGCAGCTTTCTTAGCTTACTGAATTTCTTTAAACACTGTGATCTTGGTAAGTAAATGGTAGTGCATGCTGTAGTTCTTCGTTTTCTGTAAAATTAAAAGTCTTGATAAACTTAGGGCATTTAGTTTATTTTTACCTCTTGACATGAAATAAAAGCTGAGTAGAAGCTGAAGGACTAGACTGAAAAAGCACAGATTATTTATTTTTTTATTGTTGTTTGCTTTTAATTGGCAGAGCTCCTGTTCATCTCCCATTCCTCTTCCCTGCTTGACCCCCGCCCCCCAACTTCTGTGCTGAATATTTAAACCAGAGGTCAGTTTGGCTCCGTGTGTTGTTTAAAATACCCTGCAACTGAACTGCTAAATGGAACAACAGCATCAGCACAAAATGCAGAGACCATGTTAGGTCTGAGAGGATGGAAGTGCGCACAGGTTATCAGTAAATACCCAAATCAAAGTGAGCTTACTCTATAGATGTATTTTTTTCATAGTGAACTAACAGTGTTTCTGAGCTCCAGTCCCCTTCTCATCACAGAGTAATAATCCCAGTTCATGCTGTTTGTGTTTTCTCCTTTTCTTTCTTCGAACTCCCATAGCACAGCTTTTTCAATCCAGCATTCACTGCACATGTTCCAGTCATGAGGTTACAAAGCTGACATTGCAGTCTCAGCAGAGGTTATCTCTTTAAAATTCCCTAAAATTCCCCTTTGGCACATCCAGTTTGGCAGCTGGGTTTCTGTAGGAAACTGATGGAGCCACCCCCTCCCCTTATGTCCTTTATAAAAATAGAAATCTATTAAACCTCTGGCCAGAAGGGCAGATGGGTAAGTACTCCCTCCAAAGCAGACAGTGCTGCTTCCTAAGCTTTTCTCCCTAGTTTTATACTCTCCAAAAAATCAGATTTATATACTTCAGAGTCAACTAAGTAGTGGAAGTGTCTGCTTTTGAAATTAAAATACAGCTTGCCTGTTGTTTTTCAGGACACGTGAACTCTAGTGCTCTGGAAGGTACATACAACTGCTGAGAAATATTGACCTGTTGTTTGAAATATTTTAAATAGTTACGCAACTGCAAGATCAGAAGCTTAGTTTAATCTTAGAAGCTCGTGTCTGAACAATGCTGTAGCCAGTGAAGTACAACTGGTACTCAGATTTGCCAAACCGAATGGGAGGCTTAAATATCTAACTACCAACACAGAAAAGTGATCGCTGACCTAATAATATTCAAGAATTAATCTAAAGGGGCATTGCTCACTTGTGTTTTATGAAATGGCCTTACTTTCATGCAAATAATGTCCCTGAAATGCATTAATTATTTGTTTCTGCTTCCTGCAAGGAAGGAAGGGAGAGAGAATTGTGTGTGTGTCCCCGTCTCTGCATCACTGCTTTCCTCTTCGGTGTCATTCTGGGTGAAAGCTGCAGTGACCGCTTTCCTGCTTAAAGTGGGTTAAATTTTATGGCAAAATTTACATGTCTGAGTTTGAGGAGACCCAAAAAGCCAGGGTCCTTCATGAAAATCAAGGAGAGAGTCTCCTCTTGTAACTTTGCTTTGAGCTGCTGCTTTCTTGCAGCACCTGTGTCTTAAAGGGCTCTGCATGTCCTCTCTTCTGGAGAGCTGGAAGTTGTTACTTTGCGTATGGGGTGTTTTTTTGGAAAGTGAGAGTTACATATTTGGATACACAGGATGAGGAGAGCCTAGGGAAAAACAAAGACTCTACAGTTCAACAGCAGCTAGAGCCAACCCAACTGGCAGCTGCAGCGTCGCTTCTCTTAGGTCACCTCTGGGTTCATCTGACCACATGGAGTCGTTTCTGTGCACTAAGCCAGCAGAAGGCTTTTCTGTTGACTTTCTGCTGTTTTGGTGTGGTGGAATGGCTTGATAGAGAATCAGACCAGCTATGGGAGAACTTGACAGGCTGGGTGGAAAGAGAAGCCAGTGGGACTTGTGGAGCAGCAGGTAATTGGCTTGGAGCTATAGACCAGCTGTCTTGGTGCTCTAGCCTCTGGAATATTATACAAGAAGTAAACAACTCCCACTGTGCCCTGCTGTCTTTCCAGAAGAGGCAGTCCTACTTTTTGTGGTGCCTCTTTTCAGGAGACCCCTTCTTTACCCAGTCCCTCAGCATGCAGAGGGGCACTGGACATTTATGTGGCAGGAACTCACTCGGTGGGTTAGATGAGGAGGAGCTCAGGGGCATTTCTGCATGTAGAGTTTCCTGTAGAACAGTTTTGAATGGCTCACTCCTGAGAACGTGTGCTTTTTCCATCACCTTTGGAAGAGCTTAGCACTCTGGCCCCTCTGGAGAACTAAACAGCAACTGCTATTTTGACTCAGTCTGCCTCATACTCATCTGTCCTTGAGGACTGTGACCCCTCAACAGGCTCTTCTCATCTCTTTGTTGGTGGTCAACAGTGGCTACATGCACCTGACACCTGATGCTAAATCTCATATGAGCTGCACAGAGCATTGCATTTTTTCACTGTAATTTACCATGTCTGTTTTCTTTTTTATTGAGGAAAATCTTTGCTAACATGACCTCACTATTTAACCATCTTCGAGTCTCACCTGAAGCTCATTGCATGTTGCTTTTTAATGCCTTGAAGTGTCTACCTTTTTGTTATACTTACTATTTTTACCATTCCTGATTTCCACACCTCTTATTTGTTAAGAACTTGATATGTGTTTGTCATAGGAAACAACAAAAACAATTCCATCCTTACCCTCCTCTATGTCTGCTGGAGTTAGGGGGGTGTGGGGACCAAAAAAGCCACCAATGCAAGAATCTGCAAGTTTATCACCAGTCCGGGTGAAAAAGCGTAAGGCATCATGTGAGCACTTGTAATCCATTTCAGTGCAAAGTCAGATGGATTAACGTAGATTTCCCTTCATTATTCCTTTCCCTTTATTTAGGTAAGAAAAAAAAAAACTGAACGTCACCTCCTGCAGCCCTTTTTGGAAAAGCCTGCTTCTTAACAGTAGACTGTAAGGAGAAGTGAGAATGCAGAGGACTGAATATTCAAAGAGCGTATATGGGGAGTCGCACTTACCTTGGGAGTGAAATGAGGAAGGTGTAGGGTCCTCACTTGCACGGTGCAGGCATCCTGAATCACCCTTCTGAACAAACTTAAAGTCTGGGCCCCTTATGTACTTAGCAAAAGGCTACCTGGCGCACCTTTACTACGCAAAAGCAAAATGAACTATTCAGTTTCCTGCTTCTCTGTTACTTCTGGCAAGATGTGCTGGACCAGACAGGTCCCACCATTCTTTAGCCTGGGTGCCTTGGATAAAAAAAGCACCAAAATTGATTGGTTTCTTTGTTTTTAACTGAAAGATTTCACCGTAATGCAGCTGTTTTGTCAAAAGACACTCCTCTAGACTTTACAGTTTGGAGGTATTGAATGTTCCTGATGGATCCTTTAAAGTGTTTTAAAGCACATAATTGGGGCACTTGAGCATAAAACTACAATTATATACTTGTGTGTTAATTCTGTGTACAGATAGATATTACTTCAGTCTGGCCATAAATGAGAAGGAAGCATTTTATTGTGAGTGTAAGAATTTGTTTTGTGAATGTTTAACAAAATAGGCGTTCAGATAATAGCCCAAAACAACCCGACTTGAGGGGGAAGGGGAGTTTAAGCTTTCAAGAAAGGGAAGGAGCATGCAAGGGTATATTGGAGATGCTTGGATGCTTTGAAAGAATAGTAGGTATTATAAAGATTAACTGATGGAGCACAGTATTTGAGCGAAGATCAGTTACAATATTAATTAAAAGAATTCTAGTAGGTTGGCAGAATGAATAAATGAGCTTGATGGTTGATTCAGCATACGTTTTAAGGGGGCTATTTTCAGTTAATAAAACCAGGTCATTTTTGATAAGTGATGTTATGACTATAAAGGTTCTTGTTTGTTTTTCTGTTCCATTTTGAGGATAATGTTACGTGAATTGGATTATCTGTATTCAGATACTTACATTTAGCAGATGTTTCTAAGACTTACTTGTGGAAACTGATATGAGGAATAATTTACAATAATCATCTTATTTTGAGTATAATAAAAGTAATTATTTAGGAAATTATGATGTGCTATATGGTTTCAGCCATGAATTTGTAAGAGTGATGTCTTTGATGTTTCTGTCAGGAGTCTTTTGATGTTTTCCAGTGCCAAGTAATAGGTCAAATTAAATAATAAAAATAGAACAAATCAAATACCTAAACTCTGTGACTGCATGGAGGGGTTTGAAAGTTTTCTTTTAAAAATATTTGCAGCAATATTTGAAGTCATAGCTGTGTTACAGTTTTAGGTTGTAGCGTTTGGACCATTATGTAAGTACTCTTATTTAAGAGACTGACTTGTTTTTTTTTTTTTTAAACCGTTCCCAATAGAGAAAGTGAAGGGAAAGCCAGCACGGAAAAGATTTACACCTTCCACTTTTTTTTTCTGCTGTTCATTTGCATTAATTTGAAGAAGGTTTTTGGATAGGAGTTGCTTTGTATTCATTACTTTTCTAAGCAAGCATAAGTACTCCAGAGTGTTTGCTTACGTTGGTAGGAATGTTGCTGTTGAGGGACTGTACCACAGGAATGGGATCCTGATCTTAAGCAGATAATGCTATGCTGCAAGACAGTAAATTATGCTGGACTGGTAGAGACGTAATCAAATTTTCTTACCCAGTTGGTTCAGCCAGTTGTTCTGTTTGCTTCAGGATTTCTTGGTCTGGGGAATTTTTAGTGTCCAGATAAAAGTATGATTTTTGATCCTGCTGTAGTTGAAAAAACTAGCAGAATTTGGACTGTACGAATGAATACATTTGTCATGGAAACTGCTGAACCTAAATGATAGCTGTGGGAGGTCATGCCTTTTTCTTTTGTGCGTTGACCTATGCTGTGGACACTATTTGGGGCTTGAGATCCATAATGGGAACACGAAGAGCCATAAATCTGTTTTCCCACTGCATGTGCATGGCAAGTTTTTCATGGTTAGAAGTGTGATGTCCCTCAGAGAAGTGAAGGACTGGGACTGGAGATGACTTGCAGTGTGTAGCAGAGCAGTAGGTTGCTGTTGTTTCAGAGTCAGGCCCAGGAGGTAGAGCTGTGGGGGTTTATCAAAAGTGGTGGTCTTGTCAAAGGTGTGTGGGCCAAAACCAGAGGGGTTCTCAGTTGAACGCCAGAAATTGGGTGTGCCCCTTGGCTGTTAACTTTCTGCTAAGATGCTCAATTATAGAATCATAGAATGGTTTGGGTTGGAAGGGATGTTAAAGATCGTCTAGCTCCATCCTCCCTTCCATGGACAGGGACACCTTCTGCTAGACCAGGTTGCTCAAGGCCCCATCCAACCTGGCCCTGAACACTTCCAGGGATGGGGCATCCACAACTGCTCTGGGCAACCTGTTCCAGCACCTCGCCATCCTCGTAGTAAAGAATTTCTTCTAATCTAAATCTGCTCTCTTTCAGTTTAAAGCCATTACCTGTTGTCCTGTCACTACACGTCCTTGTAAAAAGTCGCTCTCCAGCTTACTTGTAAGCCCCCTTTGGGCACTGGAAGGCTGCTGTAGGGTCTACCTGGAGCCTTCTATTCTTCAGGCTGAACAAACCCAACTCTCTCAGCCTGTCTTCATAGCAGAGGTGCTCCAGCCCTCTGATCATCTTCATGGTTCTCTTCTGGACTTGCTCCAACAGGTCCATGTCCTTCTTATGTTGGGGGCTCCAGAGCTGGATGCAGTACTCCAGGTGGGGTCTCATGAGAGCGGAGTAGAGGGGGAGAATCACCTCCCCTCAGCCTCCTGGTCATGCTTCTTTTGATGCAGCTTAGGATATGGTTGGCTCTCTGGGCTGCAAGCGTACATTGCTGGGTCATGTTGAGCTTCTTGTCCACCAACACCCCCTAGTCCTTCTCCTCATGGCTGCTCTCAATCTATTCTCTGCTCAGTCTGTATTTGTGCTTGGGATTGCCCTGACCCACGTGCAGGACCTTGCACTTGGCCTTGTTGAACTTCATGAGGTTTGCACGGGCCCACCTCTCAAGCCTGCCAAGGTTCCTCTGGATGGCATCCCTGCCCTCCAGCACGTCAACCACACCACGCAGCCTGGTGTCGCTGGCAAACTCGCTGAGGGTGAACTCGGTGCCACTGTCCATGTCAATAACAAAGATGTCAAACAGCACCAGTCCCAGTACCAACCCCTGAGGAACATCACTCATCACAGAACTCCAGTTGGACATCAAGCTGTTGACCGCACCTTTTTGATTGTGACCATCCACCTAATTCCTTATCCACTGAGCAGCCCATCCATCAAATCCATGTCTCTCAGTTTAGAGGCAGGGGCGTTGTGCAGAAGAGTGTCAAGTACTTTGCACAAGTCCAGTTAGATGACATCAGTTGCTCTTCCCTCATCCACCAACACTGTAACCCCATTGTAGAAGGCCACCACATCTGTCAGGCACAATTTGCTCTCTGACAATTGTATGGTTAGAGCAGCTCCACATTATTAAATCACGGAATGATTGAGGTTGGAAGGGACCTCTGGAGGTCATCTGGTCCAAATCCCTTGGTCAAGCAAGGCCAGCTAGATCTGACTGCTCAGGAGTGTATCTAGATGGCTTTGGTGTATCTCCAAGGAAGGAAACTACAACCTCTCTGGACAACATGTCCCAGTGCTTGGTCACCCTCACAGTGAAAATTTGGTTTCTGATGCTCAGAGGGAACCTTCTGCCCATTGCCTCTTGTCCTGTCACTGGGCACCACTGAAAAGAGCGTGGCTTTGTCCTCTTTGCAGCCTCCCTTCAGATATTTATGTACATTGATAAGAACCCCAAGTCTTCCCTTCTCCAGACTGAACAGTCCCAGCTCGCTCAGGCTTTCCTCATATGTAAGGTGCACCAACTCCATAATTGTCTTTGTGGCCCTTCATTGAAATTTCTCCAGTATGTCCATGTCTCTCTTGTACTGGGGAGTCCAGAACTGGACACAGTACTCCAGGTATGGTCTCACCAGTGCTGAGCAGAAGCACCTACCTTGACCTGCTGGCAATACTTTATTTAATGCAGCTTGGGATACCATTAGCCCTCTTTGTGGGAAGGGCACATTGCTGGCTAATGTTCAACTTGATGTCCACCAGGACCCCTAATACCTTTCTGCCAAGCTGCTTTCCAGCTGGGTGGCCTCAACTCTATATTGGTGCCTGGGGTTGTTCCTCCTTAGGTGCAGGATAGGATTAAAGGAGGACAAAAACAGCTGTCAAGGGAAGAGGGAAGGTCGATGAAGCCCGGCAGTCTGGTGGAACTGAACAAGTTTGGGTGGGAGGAGGAGAAAGGCATGGCCTACTGAAGAGTACCCAGCATTGCTCCCTGTGGAAGATATTTTATATTCTTCTCTTGCAGTTTTTAAGAGGTACAGTGAAGGGCTCTGAACGATCTCAAATGATTTAGCGCTGAAAGCCGTTGAACTTAGGAATGGTAAAGACAGTATTCATCAAGATTGATACCTTTGGAGGAGCACATGAATGAATTAAAAAGTACCCTTCTCTCTTGAAAGAGACTGGAAGAAAGAAGGAAAACTCACGGGTGTGCAAGATGTTGGGGGAGCGATGGTAAACAGGGTGTGTGTGCTTTCTGCCTTTTCTCATTACTGCAATTAAAGACTAATGTTTGCATTTCTTCTGGCTACCAAGATTGTGTGCCAGAAGAAATGTAGAGTGAAAGCCATTTTACAGAGGGGTTTTTCAGTTCCAGTAAAGTGCTGGGAGTCTCTATGTGTATAAATGCATAAAAATAGAGGATTACTTGTGCTGTTAGATTACCAGCTAGTCAGACTCAACCTGTAACTCTCATTTGTGTTCCCTGCTTTAGGAGACTTGAGTGGCACTGTAAAACTTGACTGAAGAAAAATGTAGAAAAATGAAGAAAATCTGTATTTTCTTAACCATATGTTATTTTAACTACCATTTAAGAAACAGTGGTCAAAACTGTTGCCAATTTCTTGGAGAATAAATGTTAAATACAGGATTTGGGTACCAAAGACTGTAGTGTAGTCCATTCATAGAGGCACACGTGCCCTGTGATAAATATTACGTGATTAAAAGTCAGGTGAAATACAGGCTTTTGCATTTTTCTTTAACAGCTGGCATTTTGTAGGTGAGTTTCATACTATTGGTGCAGTGAGGGAGGTTTCCTGCATGCTTTTTACTGAAGCATCAACCACTGGTGACACCATAGGGACCAGGTGAAGCTCACGTTGGTTGTGGCAGTTCTGATGTGCTTTTTCTTATGTTGGTTTGTAGAATGGAAATCTATTACTTAAGCAGATTACATGATCAGATGGTTTTGATCACTTAAAAAAAGGAAGGAAGGCAGAGTGTAAGAATAGATATCTGAGTCATCATTTAAGTGTGTGTATATATATAGGCACTATGATTTCTCTATTTTTAATACAATATATTAAAATAACTTCTGAAGAAAAATCCTGTTGCAAATTTTCAGTCTTCTCTATGGTGTCAGTCTGAGGGGATGGATATAACAATGTGGAAATCTCTTACTAGAGATTATTATATTTTTATCCCTAAATTGTCAGAAAGGACCAAATTTGCATTAGTTCAAACTGTAATGCACTGTACAAATCAATACTATCAGGCTCTTGTGTAGGAAAAATTTCTTCCTATTGTTTCTAGACTCAGATGTTTACCTCTCCCTTGAAACTAATTTTAGCTCATCTAAAACATGCAAATTTGTTATTTTTGTTTGTTTGCCATTTTTAGGGGAAGGTGGGAGTGGGAGGTGGTTGCGATATTGGCATAGCTTTAGCATTTACAGCAGAGGTAGTTTTCATCAATTTCTGACAAGGGAATCAAAGTGTTCTTTTTTGGAAGGAGAGATATTGCTTTTCCTTATAAATGATTGACTATTTTGTGGTGGTAGTCTTTATTTATTTGGCTCTCATCATGAAGAATAGCAAACTTATTCAAAATCTCAGTACATCAAAAATATGTCAATACATAAAACATAAGTACTATTCCATAGCACAGTCTATGCAAAAAACTATGTTAATAAGATGTGAAGGTTGCACAGCTAAGAAGTCAGAAAACATAAATGATAAGATTCTAGCAGCCACATTAACTGAGCCACATTTCACGTCCTCTATATTTTATGAAATGCCTTTGACAACATAAATCAGAAAGAGAAGGTGCTATATATGTGCAACATGGCTCAGTTAATGTTGCTTTTGGAAGCTTAACTTCTGTATTTTCTGTCTGGAGAGTTTTTTAATCATGTAATCTTAGTAGTTTTTTACATTTTATTTTTTTATAGTTTCTCTTTTTTGAAAGAGAGGAAAATTGCTTGTACTAATAATGGGTTAACTTATGTTGCTTTGATTTAAGCTACTGTAAAAGGCAGTATATAGGGAGCACCTTATGAGAGGTACATATTTGATGCCATATACATTGCACTGACAACTGGTGTAATCATGCTGTTGTGCACTTTCTGAGGAAAAGGGAACTACAGGCATGTGTTCAAAGTCTGTCCTTTCTGTCCTGCACATTAGCAGTAGTACAGGGTATGACTGCATTGCAGACTGCAGCGTATTGTAAAGAGATTTGAGCTACCTTTTTAAATGAACTGGCTTGTGTACAAGAAGCAGTCTGTCTACAAGAGCGTAGATCTCCCTCTGACCTAATTCACCCTTTTATAGAGCAGGGCAAATAAGCCTAGCACAGCTTTTGGTGTAGGCTCCTTCCAGTATCTGAGCTAGTTTGCAGATCCGTGTACTGCACTGCAGTCTTCAACATAGACATACATTTAATGACTCTGCAAAATCCGCTACCTTGCAAGTTCTGGAATGGGAATTATTGTGCTGTGACACAGAAGCATGCTTTTTATCCTCTTGCTTCCTTGCTCTGGGTCGCAGGGTGGACTGGTATCAGGCCCGGTGTTAATATTTTAAAGCCTCTTAATAAGATTTTAAAGTTCATACTTCAGTGTAAAGGCAAGCAGTCTAGGAAAGACAGTAACATAGGTGAACATTGTAACCAATGTCTTGTCAAAAGGTCAAAGCTAAGTGATAAGTAACAGAATTTATAGGATGTATAAATAAAATGCCTTAGCATCAAGATTTCTGATTAATAGCCTTGACGTTAACACTCAGCTTTTAACTTGGTTTCCTTTTAGAATTTTTTTTCTCATTCAGTGAGAAGGACTTGTAGCCTTCGTTAAGACTGTGTGTGCACAAGCACGGTCGGGTTGGACATGGTCATTTGAGCCAAGAGACCAAATTGCACTAATCAGGATAGAATCTTCCACTGAATGTGTGCCAGAGGTTTCCCCTATGCTGTATAAGCATATTATATTTTTCTTCTTTCTCTCATCCAGCTAAACATACAGATGAAGACCTGGGCTTACATGAACTCGAAAGTTCTAGATAGAAACCACGTTTTTTTTATAAGGACATGAAAGTCAGAGGGTTAGTTTTCCTTTATAACTTTGTATTTAAAAGTATGGTGATATGCACGGTCTGAGTGTTTGGGGGGAAAATACTTAAGTTTTAGCAGAGGTCTGGCTTTGGAAAAATAGAAGACCAAAGCAGTAGATGTTTCAGAAAATCACGAGAGTTTTATTTGAAGGTTTGATGGTAACTGTGTGACAGCTTTCTTTGTAGTTATTACTGAAGTGACCACTGTAGAATTAAAAGAATTAGAATTAAATTTGGCTATAATGTTTTGTTAAAGAAAGTGCTATTTTACTCCTGACATGAAGTACCAAGTGTTGTTTTTATTTTTCTTTCTGGGGATCCCACTCACTATATATTTTGTATTCTGATTTCTATGTAATTACCGTGTTATAGTTGCTAGGAAAGAGGAACATTAGCAATGATTAAGTTTCTGAAGATGGTACTTGTTTCACAATATTCAGGTCTGTTTTACTGTTTCTCAATGAAGCAGCAAGCCATTGAATCAGGTAGTGTCACTGCTCCTTCTGACGGCCACCCCTGCCTCTGGGGTTCAGCTTTTCTTCTCTCTGTGGGTGGAGCTTAATGCTAATCAGGCCTGAAACACCCTTTTGCCCCAGGTTTTTATATCGTGACAGTGTGGTCGAAGGCTTCTGAACTGTGTTACTGCCTGCTACTGACATTAGCCAGGGCCTGCTTACTTTTTGGGCACCAGATAGGCTGCGGGGAGAAGCAGTGGTCAGCGTTGTCAGGACACTTTCCGGGTGGTGAGCATGTCACGGTGACTGACATATTCAGGTGGGTCCCAGGGTGACTTGGCAGAGCTTTTTCTGATAAGGAACACATAAAAGTTTCTTCCATTATTGTCTGGATCCAGCCATTAGGATGGTTTAAAAGAGCAGTAGGTACATCTTGCTGGTATTATTAGTGTACCTATGCTAACACACTAATTCTGTTACATTTTAATTTTAAAAATTATTATAATTACTGTAATGCTGTCTAATGATCCTTCTCCTTTGACATCAGCTATGGATTATGCATGCAAAAATTGCTTAAAACTTCCATTACTATCAAGGTATTACTTGGACAAGGAATGTCTGCCGCAAGACCCCTTGTTCAAGCAAGAATTAAAGATAATGGGCTAAGTTATAGGTTTAATTGGATTTCTTCCACCTTTTCATTCTGGCTGCCAATTTTGTTCCTCTTTTATTCTCATCTTGTCTTTGTTTGTGTTCAGAGTGGTTTAACCACTGATGGTCAGTCATACTTCTAAAATAATGCTGTTTGTACCGTGCAAGTCAGATAAGAGGCAAAGTAATTATTACAGTTTCTGTGCTTGCCCTAGAAATAGATTCAAACTTGGGTCTGTTCTCTTTTGAACTGTCCCAAGAATGTGTGCATTACCACAAGCATGCTGAAGTTCCCCAAGTTCTCATCTCCTGTGTTGTGTGGCCACAAAGAATGTGGGTGTAAAGGAGAAAGGAAGGGAGGGTTTACCTTACGAAGGAGGAGGTCATTCACTCCAAGCATTGTAAGTAATTGGCTTCAGATTTGTTTTGTTCTGGGGAGATTTTAATTAAGCTTTTTTATATGCTGTTTAATAAACATTTGTCCATAAGCGGTATCTTGTGATCTCCATCACTAAAGCAGGAGGATTAATTTGCATGTTGTTTGTTATTTATTTAAATAGCCACAGAAATTATATTGAATGTTCTGCTAAGGCAGTGGTGGTGGGTTTCTGCACTGAAGAGTATAGCATCTGAAAGTACATGTAGCATTAGGACTGTTGTTGCATTTTGGGTTTTCCTTTTTTAAAAACAGTTTGGATTGGGAGAATATGGATGAAAATGCCAACATTAGTAACTGATGCATAAAGTCAAAAGAAAGAGCCCGGTACCCTTTTTTGCACCAGTGCCTGGAAGCAGATGGCTAGGGAAAACATTTAAGGAATTGGAGCAGTCTCCTAGCTTCTGGTAATCAAGGTGTTACTGGTTCTCCAGGTTCCTTACATTTGTTACTTAGTACTTTGCACACCAGATTTTCATTGATTTCTCACAAGACAAAATACTGTTGCAAAGAGGTGGTTTGAACACCGGCATGGCTGTATTGGGTCACTTCAAGGGTTCATGTAGCCCTGTATCCTGCCTACAGTGGAGGCTTTAATTGGGTGCCTAGATAAGAGTCAGAACAAAGCGAGCATGTGATACTTCCCCCAGTACTCTCCAAGCTTCCAGCTATTTTCATTTCAGGGACTTCCTGAGCCATATGTGGCTCTGTGTATTTGGTAACCCTCAGAGGATTTGTGTTTTGTGAACTTGTCCAGGCTTTGCTTGAGCCCACATACACTTTCAGCTTTCAAAACATCGTTTGGGAAAGAGGTTTCAAACATCTGCTACCTCTGTGACTGGAGAACCTGGTTATCTCTTGCTTTGAAGTTCGCTTCTACCATTTGTGTTGGACAAGATGGTTTTGTAGTTTTTTATCATATTCTTACTTTATGGTGTCTTTTCCATACTCAGAGGGTTGTAGCTTCTCCGTATTGAAACTGTTCTATACCTTTGATCATTCTTGTTGCATTTCTCTGAATCTTTGTGTTTGACCCTTCCTAGGAAGTACAAGAAGTCTGTACTGAGGGATTTTCCTTTGCAAAAGCTGTGTTGATGTTTCCTAATTCTGATTTTCATTCTTACCTGTCCTGATTTATTTAGAACAGTCATCAGTCCCGCCCCTCCCCCTTAATAAAAAAAATAAAAAAAGAGGACCCATACTTCAATTCTCACCTACCAAAGCAGCTCCAAGTATACCATCATTAGTAATTAATCTTTCATTCTTGGATTTGTTTAGACGTCTGGGCCGATACTGTATGTCCTTGAGCATTTCTTTACCGTTCCATTTGTCAGTTTGTTCCATGAATAGTCCCATCAGATTCAGATGCATTCATTGAGTCCCTCACAAAGAAGGACTTGTCCAGCATGGGAGCCTCCCAAGAGTTTTTTTCACAGTACACGGTAGTGCAAAAAATTTGTTAAGCTTCTGTGTGATGGCCCTGTTTCTCCTTTTATACCTTGATCATCGCTTGGCACCTCAGACTCTCTGGCAGACCTCCTGCTCCTGACTTGTTTGAAGAAATGATTCATTACTCATTTGATTCCCTTTCCTAGCTGTTCCTCCAGTTCTTTCTGGCCTGCCTTATTACAGAGTGCCAGAGTGTACATTCTTTTCAGTTTTCCTCATTTGGACTTGGTGTTGGCTTACTGAAGGGTGCCTTTTTGCTTCTAGAAACCTGCCATGAGCTGTACTAATGTCCCTTTGCTCATCTAAAGTCTTTCTGAATTGGTGGTGAATATTGGTTCAGTGCTTTCCATGTAGCTGTTGCTGAACAGCTTTGATGCTGCCAGTCTGATTTTGTTTC
This sequence comes from Falco naumanni, assembly GCF_017639655.2. Taxonomy (NCBI): domain Eukaryota; kingdom Metazoa; phylum Chordata; class Aves; order Falconiformes; family Falconidae; genus Falco; species Falco naumanni. The sequence continues at coordinate 48,452,112 of NC_054059.1, forward strand.
TCATAGCTGTTAGAGCTTCCTTTTAACAAGCTTTCTCCTTTCTATGTAGTTACACTTTTGAAGTTAAGCACAACAATGGTCACTGATGCGTAGTGGTGCTGTAGCTGTAGGATGTAGGTAGAAATAGATGATTCGTGCTGCTCAGGACTGAGCCAAAAGCAGTGGCTCCTCGTGCAGGTTCCCTAACCAGCAGCATCATGGAGCAGCTTTGCAGTTACCTGATATTTTGTCTCTGCTTTGTCGTCTGCTTGCTCAGTCTACTGGGAGGAGTCGAAATGTGCCTCTATGCGGTCTTGCACCGTGCCTTTGCTGATCTCAAGCGTCTTGCTGTCAGTGTTACCATAGGCTGCCCATGCCTGGTGGTCCCAGCACTCACTCTTCCTGATCCAACCAAGCTCCAGACCTCTGCTGCTTGGTGAGGTGGAGTTTTCATTTGATTTGATTCTAAACTCTGTGTAGCATATAATGTTACTTTGTCACTGGCTGTCATCCCTGTGTATTTGTATCCTAGGATGATGCCAAACAGAGACACGCTAATTGTCTCCCTTCTATCAGATTTCTGATGTGACTGCTGCTAGTGCTTTTGTTTGAGGCTTGATGTTGCAGTGATCCAGTGTTTCTTCTTCTCCCCTGCTTTGTGTAGAAGGCAATGTATTGCTGGATTTTCTTCTTGCCACCCTGTTTACACTGCAGTTGTCTGTATCTGTTCTTATTCTTTGATTCTTCTTGGCATCTTCACTTGATGACCCAGAATCTCCGTGTCTTCATTTGTCGTAGCAATGCCTCACACTTGAACCATGTGTTCTGATTGCCTCCTCCCCCAGCCCCCCCCCCCCCCCTTTCTCAATCCTTAGGTACGAGCAACCTGTTTCCTATGTTCAAATGAGCTCCAGCCGTCCTGTACAAGTATCTTTGTTCTAGAAATACTCCAGTTCCACGTGAATCGGATCTCTTGTTTTGTCACATCCTGTTGACTAGGCATTCAAATCCTCTTTCTCTTCTTTCCAGAAGCCCCTATTTTGCTGTCAGGATTTCCTTCCCTTTTTCTTCCTAGTGTTACTGGGACCCAGATGGACCACAACATAGGTTTCTCCTCAGCATTTCCTAGGAAGCAGTTCAGGCTTTGCAACCTTTGCAGCTGATGGGCAAATCACCATGTGGTCTTCTGTCAGATCGCAGACTCCAGCTGTCTGTTTGCCTGATGATATTCCAACACACCCTTTTGAGTTTGCATTATAACTGCCTCATTTATGCATCAGTGGGGAGAGGGTATTTGTTGGGAAGGCTTGTTTTGGTCACAGAAACCTCTAACTGCCTGTGAAATGATGGGGAAGGAAGTGGAAGCACAAGTGAAAGAGAGCAAGCACAGCACTGCGGTTACAGCGCTGACCTTAGCAGGTAGCAGGAAGTAGGACGATCGGTTTCTGGCAAAAGTAATAGGAACAGATCAAGTTGTGATAGTAAAAACAGCCTAAGCAGGTGTTTAAATTTGACTCTGTATTATTATTATTATTGCCTAGCAAATATTACTGTATTGTTGAATGAATGTAGGAAGTTAACTTTAGGTAGAAACAGGTATGTGTTTACATGTTGAGTAAACAGATTTATCGGTATATCAGAAACTCATTGGGAATGGTTCAGAGATAAAAGCATTTCAGATGTGGTCGGGTATCTGAGACATTTGCTTAGGGCAGGGGATGCGCAGGACCAACAGGAGGTCCGTTCTAGAAGGGAGAAGTCCTGTGCTGCATCTGTCATTCACCTGAAATGGTACTAAATACCAGTGTTTCAGGAAAAGAAGCAAGGGTACCTAAAATCCGGGCAATATAGACACAATATCAGGAGCTTGTTAAAAGTGTACTCCTTCAAATACTTCAAGAAAATGTCAGTGTGTGTTGATTCAAGGCTTACATATAAAACTGATGCAGAAAATTCCTCTGACGTAATTGACTTTTGGTTATAACTTAAATTCTCCATGTGTGGGGGGTTCTCGGTGCGTGATACGTGTGCTGATTTGTCTGTTAATAGGACCTGGAACAGGTTATTTTGTGTTGCACTTGTTTTGCTTTTATTTTTTATAAAAGCTAAATCTTAGTAGGGAGGAGGAGACTGAGAGATTAAATTAGACAAAACCAAAAAACATGCCAGACCCTAAGTTTTTTGTTTGAGGCTTAAACACATAAATGCTAAAAACGTGAGGGTTGTGGGCAAAATATTTTACAAAAATAAGTACTTTATTGCTGAAAAAGAAAAAAGGCATTTCTCTTTCAGTGTCTATTTTAGCGTTATGCCTTCTTCCCACAATTCTGCTTCTGGGTCAGTGCATCAGAATGATTCCTCTGTCGATTTGCCTCAGTAGTGTCCCCATGGAGAGCAAACATTTAAAATAACTGCTTCTGTATTTTAAGGGTGGGCATTATGGGTTCGTGATGTTCAGAAGCATAGCATTTTCCTTAGAAGCTCTTCCTGAAAACAGTAACTGTGCAGAGCATTCGGGCTTACTCCTCCCGCTCTGGCAAGAGGATCTAAGGGCTTGCATTAACTGCTGAGTAAAAGAGTAGAACTGCTGGGTCAGGTGTATAGCTGAGGGTATCACTTCTGATCAGGTTGCCATACAGATGTGATGTAGTTTGATCCCATGTCCTCCTGCCTCAACTCATGCATTTCCTTTGCTTGCCTCTTCCAACAGATACCGCCTCAGTATGGTCAGCAAGGTGTAAGTGGCTACTGCCAGCAGAGCCAGCAGCCATACTACAACCAGCAGCCGCAGCATCTGCCACCCCAGGCACAATATCTGTCGCAGGCCCAGCAGAGATACCAGGCTCAGCAGGTAAGCACCGTCCTCCACTACTAACAGTCGCCCTGCAGCTGAAGGTATAAAAAAGATCCGTGTGAAATGAACAAAACCCACCCAACCCCTTTTCAAGGTAACAGTGTTAAAAACAAAATTAAACAAACTTGGAATCAGACAACATCCTTTGAAAAATCTTTGGGGATATGCGCACAAATACATCTGCACGCACTTTCAGGCTTTACTTTGTATCAGCTGTTTTGAATAAAGCCAGTGTATATACCCCAGCAACTATTAATTCTGCTTTTAAAAAGAAGTAACAGTTTCTTGATCAGATGTCAGTGGAGGCTGGAGGTTTTCCTTCCTTCCGTTTTGTTTTGTTTTCCGCTCAGGAGACAGAGGTGGTTGAGAGCTCCTGCATCTAACATGTTCGTTACTGTTTTGTTTTTTGTGTTACTTCATTCGAGAGTAGATGAGTTAAAGGTATTTTGAAGCTGCTTTGTCAAGGGAGCTTCTTAAGAGATATTTTAAATTGATATTACGGCTATTAATTTGAATGTTGTTAGTTTGCATATCCAGTTAGCGAAACTGCATAATTCAATATCCATTGCTGTTCTTTCTTGAATTATGCTTTATATGTTAGCCATTAAAATTTGTTTAAAGTGATTCTGTTTTTAACTAAGATCAGAAGCTATAGGGTATGGATCTGCTTCCTAGGGCTTGAGAAACACCCAGATTTTAGATACCGAACAAAATGGAAGTGCATAGCTGATGCAGCTGAACTTGTAGGCTCAGTTCTATGTGCCGTCTCAACACTGTTAATCACAGAGAGGTGATCTGGAAATGGAAGGACGAAACTAAAGCATACCCGCCATCCTGGGAAATCTAACAAAAGTGAGTTGCTCAAGATTGGGTATTAGTGGAAGCATCAGCACTTGCTGCAGATCACTGGGGAATTCTGTCAGGCATGGTTGATTAACATTTTGGGATAATGCTGGTGCAATGTTGAAATCTTAGCTTGAAATAAAAATAGTGTGTAAAATAAACTAACAAAAGATGTTGTAAGTAGCAGTGATACAGGAGGCTTCCCTCCTTTGATTTTTAAAATAAAGCTATGATAATTTCACGGTGTAATTACATGTTAATTTTTCTTCATCTACATTTTAAAATTCCATTGAGAATTAACTTTTTTCATTAAAATGCTGGATGGTTTATGAAATAGACTTCTTAATTGTATCTATGATATTCTTGTAAATGTCACCACTTTCCATCTTTTGGATTATATGTAACTGCAACTTTAAAGATTGCAGTTGTGTCTTTAAATTTAATTTTCTCCTTTTTTACTTTGGCATTAAATGTTTGATTTCTCTGTGACTTGAAAATACTGCTCATAAGCATCTTGGTAAGCCTTAGCAGATAAAAGTCCTAGTAATGCAGCCTATAAGACAGAAGAAACACAGTTGCTCCAATGCCTACATATCACAGTTTGTGAAACTGAAGTGTTATTTTGCTGCCTTGGGCACCTCATCATATTTTAAATACTGTCAGTTGAATGGATTGATTATTTTAGTTTAAAAATATAGAAAACATACCAACTATACAGGACTTGGGAAATAACAAGATACTGATTTATCTGTTGATACATGTTCCAATTACATCATTTGCTATCATAGCCAGTAAAGCGAAGGTTTGTGCAATGAGTTGAGGGGTATGATAGAAGAGGATGAAGACTAAATGAGAGTAAAGCCTTCCATATATTATGGACTTCAGAGAACTAGGATGAAGAGAAAGGCAGGGACGGATTCAGAAATAGAAGATACCAGCCTCTATGTAGCCAAATTTCTTCTTTGAGGATACATGGAAGGTGTGTCTAAATCCAGGCTCTAGGGGCAATACAGGCATCTCAAGGTCAGTAGGCATTTTTGCCTGAATCTGCAAATTCCGATGATACATAAGGTCCTCACCAACACAGCCTTGCAGGTGGTAATCCTCAGTGTGAGAATCGCACCTGAAATTCTTTGTGGTTTATGGGTGACGGGTTGGTTATCCTGTTCTTCAGTAGTGGTCAGCCTCTTAAGTTTTGAACTCTGATTCCAGGTTCTGTATTATATAGACTTTTCCTGGAGTACTTGTGTGTAGATGGGAGTACTAAATGTAAATAATAATTAGCCCTTAATACCGTGGGACTTGCTCCTTCTCTTTTCCCCATCTCATCTCCAGGTTGGTTCCATGGCTGCTCTTCCCCCTGTCTCAAGAAGGGTCATCAAGTGAATATCTCCTCTCTAATGTTTCTCTGTAAAACCTCACTACTGGGTTCTTTCCCATTCTTCAGGAACTGTTAATCTAGAAAATGAATTCATAACACAAGAAGTTGAAGTCTGTACTTTTGATACTTCAGCGACAGTGTTCTTTCTCTGCTGATGATGCATAGTAGAGTTACCATCAAGTGGTAACCAGTGGGCAATACAAAAATTAATACTAGGGTAACAAAAAAGTTGAAGTGTACGTCAGATTCTGCTGCTGAGACAGAAATTTTGAAAATCATGTCTGCTTAAGCATACAGGCCTTTGCTTATATGAGACTGGTTATCTTTTGAAAATAATTCAAAAATTAGCATTTACTTGATTAAAAATTTAGCGAGAGAAATGGGAGTAGGTAATCATACAGTTTTAGGAATTTTAAGGGCCGAGTTCACTGAATTTGATAAGTTGGGCAGCCTTGCAAAGAGAAAGGCCAAGGGAGGTCTTTCTGCTCTTTACGGCTACCAGGTGGGAGGATGTGCGGGAGAACAGAGCCAAGCTCAGATAAGAGGCAGTGGGGACAGACTGAGATGAAGTTGCAGCTTGGTAAAAGAAAAGAAACCAGAATTGCCATGAGGGTTTTCAAACACAAGAATGAGTCTGGAAAGACTGGAATCTCCATCCTTGGAGATACTTAGAACTCAACTAGACAGGGCCCCCGAACACCCTGTTGTTGTTAGACTTTCTTTGCACTAGAGGTTTGACAGCGTAACCTTTCTCTGAAGGTCTCTTCAAACCTGTGTGATTCTGTGATTTTAGTACTGCTTTATATGCTAAACACAACTTTAAAATAAACCATGAAATCATATAATATCTGTTGCACTGGTTGGCGTATCTTTCTTATTTCTGCTCTTAAAAATATCAATACATCCTCTTTATATAATCCTGTTAATTAGAAAAGTAAGGTAGTTTCAGTTACACAATCTGTCATCCATAGTATTGCTCTTCCTTTCCGTCTTGGAAATCAATTTCCTCCACGTTTTCTGTATTCTTCATTAAACACTTTCTTGCCTTTTTATATTGATGTCGCTTTTTACACTCTACATTGGTGCACAGTCCTGGTTTTGAATGGTCACAACTTTGAGGAATACATAAAGCCAACTGTTTCAGGATGTTGGCCTCAAGAAGAGAAGCTGGCTTCTGAAGATGTTTTTGCCTGATGCTGGCTAGCCAGCATTGTGGGAAAACTTTAGACTACAAGTACTTTTCCTGGAGAGTGTGGTTGGATCATGAAGCAAGAGACGATCACTCTAATAGTATTGAAGTGGTTCGTGGTAGCCCCAGCTGTGG